>NC_044333.1:7520654-7821242 GCF_007399415.2 Gopherus evgoodei | reverse complement strand
CGTGCAATCTTGTAAAACAGAGTCTGATTTTGTGTTGTCACTGTTGGAATATGGCGTGTTAATTTTGTGAGCATTCATGGCCTGCCATACAATTTCCATACCCAGATGTGGTCCTCCGGCCAAAAAGTTTGCCCATCCCTGCTCTACTCAGGCCAAGAGTTTTAGTGTCTCATGTAGTTTTGAATTTAAGCTCCCAGGCTAACCTTTTGAAAGTGCTGTGATGGTTTCCTTTGAAGCTGAGGACATGCTCTGGCTGACCTCTTTGTGAGAAGTGTTCACACACAGGTGATGTGGTGCTTTTGATCTTTTATAATTTTCCTGTGTAAGTTCGTTTGGGAGCACGATGATTGTCTGGTTTTACCCACATAGTTGCTATTAGGGCATTTAGCGACGATGCCGTTCAGATTTGAACTGCAGCCCCACAAGCAAGAGTTTCTGTGCATTCCCCATCCGTCCTGAGCCCACTGGGGGCTTTTATTTAAGGATGTCTCAAGAATCTTTTGTATTCACATGCTTTTGCTGCTAGGGCCTTCCCCTAAATTCGTAGAGCACTCACTTAGCCCTGATGAGAACATGGTTGCTAGGATTTGTTTTCACTGATGCAGCACACTTCCTTTTAAGATTGCCCAATTTGAAAGCAGGCTTTTACTTCTCCATGCAGGAGGACAATGGGGATGATGTGCAGCTTTCATTGTATCCAGAGCACGAACTGATACTTACGTTTAATTTTTTTTTTCCTTAGGACAACCTAAAGCACATGTGAAGTGCAAAAAATTATGCACCGAATTTTCACAAAAACAAATACCCCAGAAACTGTTGAAGACCTATAGGAAGACAGAACCATCATGTCCCAAAGCCGCTATCATGTAAGTACTTTTCTACTATGTGGTTCCCTTTTCAGAATTGATTAATTTAATTTGCAACTCTGAGAATAAATGGGCCAAAATCCTGCACAGATCCTCGTTTTGGTGCAAAACACATTCTGGAAACTGCCCACGGGCTCCAGCTGAACGCAGGGCTCCATCTTTCTAGGTGATGTACACACACATAGTGAGGCAGGGCTTGCCCTGAAAGAGTTCACAAGCTAAATACACAAGACAGGCAGAAGAAAGGAAAGATTATGAGGACTGTTTTACAGATAGGGGACCAATGGAGATGAAGGCTTTGTCCACACTTACAAGTGCTGCTGCAGCACCACTGGAGCGCTTCGTGAAGATGCTATCTACACTACGTCGACAGGAGAGCTTCTCCCCCTCCTGGAGAGGTGGTAGCTATTTCGGCAGGAGAAGCCCTCCCATCGACAGTGCCGTCTACACCAACAGTTAACATCAGTATCACTGAGTCACTCAGGGCTGTGGATTTTCCCTGAGCAATGTAGTTATAGTGAGATGAATGAGTAGTGTGTAGACCAAGCCTAAGTGTTTTGGACAAGGTTCTACAGGAAGCCTGTGGCAGAATCAGGACCTGAAGAGTAGGCCTCTGCCTTAAGCACAAGTCCAGCCTTCCACTCTGGGAGCCCCTGGGAACTCATTAATTCATTTTAAACAAACCTGACAATTGCTACATGTGGTTTTAATGTATAAACACTTTATACAGCTACCAGAAATTCAGCCCCGGAGAAAAGGCTGGGGAAATATTTCAACCTTTTTAATAGTTTACTTAGCCTGGGCCAAATTCAGCCCTGGTTTTAAGTGGGTGCAACGCTCCAAATTTGTTACAGATTTGGGGCCAGCTCCTCGGCTGATGTAAACTGGCATTGCTCTACTAACATGGGCGAGACCAGAGCATGATCAAGTGGCTCAGGTTCCAGGCTGGGAGTCATGAGTAGAGCTGCTCAGAAAGTATTTTTGCTCTCTCCCCCACCCCACAGGGAAAATGTGGATTTTTTTGGAAGAAAAATAGGAAATCAGACATTTTTGGCAAAAACCGTTCAGCTGAAAATATGAAAGTCTTGATTTAAAAATGATACTTTGGTGCCTCATGGTAACTGTAGTTTGGGTGCTTCAAGCTCCCATTTTCCTCAATGGCCTGGGCTGCCTGGATGGACTACATCTCCCATGTTGCACTATAGTCTCCCCCTCTTGATGCAACCCATCATAGACGTCCCCGGTTGTAGTGGCTCATGGGAGATGGAGTCTAGCTGGGGAAACCAGCCCCAGAGAATGGAGGGAGGGGGAATGAGGCAGTCAAAACAACTCCCGTGAGGCACCATGGCAGAATTTCCAGATCACAGCTTTTCCACTTTGGTTTCCAGCTGAAAAATTTGGGCATTCATTTTTTGGGGTTTTTTTTTTTGTTTGTTTGTTTTGTTTTTTCTGGACAAAAAGTCAAAATTTCCCAGGAACACGGACGCTTTTTCTTAAAAATTGCATTGAGTCAAAAACCTACCAGCTCGAGTCAGGAAAGCTGAGTTCTGTTCCCCATCTGGCCAGTGACCTGCCTCTTTCCCCTCCTACTGTTGATCTGCTCTGTTTATTGAGATTGTAAACATTTTGGGCCAGAGGCTTGTCTCTAGTTATGTACACATTGCACAACAGAGCCCTGAGCTCAGTAGGGGCCTGTAGGTGCTAAATAATAAATAATAATCTGGCATCAGAGAGTCAAAAACATGGAGTCCCATGATGCCATATTTGCAGCCACTTTACAGAGCAGAATTGTACTTTCAGTGTTAGTCTGGCCCTGCTCCCATTGCAGTGGGTGGAAAAATTCCCTTCGGTTTCAGTAGGAACAGGATCCAACCCTATTTGTGATTACACAGTTGGCCCCTCTTAACTTCATTACAGCATCCACAGGTGAAAATCGGGTCAACTGCCCCATTTCAAAATAGTTACTTTAACAATGAACAGGAAAGAGAAAGTCAGGAAATCATTCATCACATTAGATCATGACTCAAACACCAGCTGATTATATCTCTGTCTCCTGCACACCAGAACATGGCTATATTTAACTTTCAGAAGTAATTGGGAAAATGGAATGTCTGGAGCTTCTGCCAAGGTAGTATGAGCTTCCTCATGGCTGCTTTTATCCAGGCTTTGCATATTTATCAGCTCTTCCATTCTGTTTCTTGTGATTGTTGCTGTTTCTGGTCTCTCTTCAGATTTGTCACTCAGAAGAATAAAGAGTTCTGTGCAGACCCAGAGGCGAAGTGGGTGAAGGGAGCAGTCCAACAGCTAAACCAAGCAAGTGCTCCTCTGAATCTGCCACTTTCAAGCACCATCACTTCTGCAGTTGTGCAAGAAGGGGCAAGAGTTTTTCACAGATTAGTTGGCGATGCTGGCTCTAAACCAACACAGCCCAGTGTTCCGGCCAGTCTCATTCATGGGGCTGGCACACTGGTTTCACATGCAGTATACAGATCTGTTGTGAGGACGGAGGAGCCCAATGTATCCATATTGACTGTGCAAGAGACCAAGAGGTCTTCTACAAAATCCTTCTCTGCATTACAAGAGACTGTTACTCCATCTACTGTCCACCCTGAGCCTGTTGCCGACAGCAGTGAAGTTTCCATAAGATCTGTTACAACGCCAGCGGCTGACATACCAGACAGCACTTCCAGCAGATTTCATTCAGTTCCCACCCCTGTCATGAAAAGCTCTGAGAGTTTCATAGAATCTAGAAACAAGTCCACAGGATCTACTATCAGTCCAACAACTGATATACCTAGCACAGCTCCCAGCAGATTTAATTCAGATCCCACCACTGCTATCAAAGGGTCTGAGAGTCCCATACAACCTACATACAATTCTGTAGGCTCTACTAGAAATCAAACAGCTGGTGGACTTGCCAGTGCTC
Organism: Gopherus evgoodei; assembly: GCF_007399415.2. NCBI lineage: Eukaryota > Metazoa > Chordata > Testudines > Testudinidae > Gopherus > Gopherus evgoodei. The sequence continues at coordinate 7,817,450 of NC_044333.1, read as the reverse complement.
CCAGTAGATTTATTTCAGATGCTCCATCCATTGTAAATGGCCCTGAGATTGCCAAGTTATCACCTACGTTGCCGACAACACCTTCTCTACTAAAATCTGTTCCCAGCAAGCCTGTTATAGGCCTTACATCTATAGGGCAAGTGACTGAGAACTCTACCATAAAACCCACAGCTGTTCTAAATGGAAGTGATGCCACCAAGGGATCCACTCCACACCCCACATCTCCTGGAGGAGAAAGTAGTTCTGTCAGTCCCGACAGTGGTTATGAAAGAGATGCTGTTAGTGACTCTACGGCTGATGCTCGCACAGGTAGCTACTTATCTCTTTTAGGAAAGAAAGATCCTTCTCACTCTTTTCCTGAATTCATTTCATCTACAGAAACGTCAGTCCTTTCTGTCGGAAGCTTCCCACTTCAGAACAGAGCAGAGGGACCTTCAGATGGTCCCTTGGCATCCAGCATTTTGCCTGCATCCCGAACCCGCATCCTCAGACTTGCTTTGCTGGCGAGCATTCTCGGTATTTGCAGTGCCGCTGCATGGATGTATGTAAAGGCCAAAAACTGCCCTGGAAACTCAGCTAAAGAAATGATATAAAGCTTGCTCTTTAATCAGCAGGGCTCTCGAACTAATGAATATGCTATGGAAGCCATCTGAATCCTTCATAGCATGGACTTGGGTTGCTACTGCTAATAGGTGGACTCTAGGATGTTTCTCTAACAGGGAGCAGGGAGGCTAAACCTCACACTAATCAGGTTTATACTGGACTAAGCCAAAAAACAATGCAAGGCAAATGGGCCAAGGTAGAGAGACTCTAAGGAAACTCACAGCTTCTGAGTGGAATGCCAAAAAATACCCAGGGAGCCAAGGGCGAAGTTTTAGGAATGAGTTGGTTGTCTTTTGTCTTGCATCATTATATGTAAAGGTCACAGCAGTTATAGAGCAGCTCATTTGCTGTTTGCCACTCAGTGCCAAAGGCATGTTTTTGAACTGGTATTGGAAGAGTTCCATTCTGGCACCATCCAGCTAAAAACCCAACCAAGCTGCTCTCAAGCTGAATGCTACGCCACCTCGAGCCTCTCCCTGCCTGAAGCGTGTGGTCCCAAACTTTGCACTTGTTACCCGTCTGCTGCTTCACTCCCTGCACTTTGGGTCCCCATGTGGGGCCATTCTGTTCTGATTCTGTTTGCGTGATACCTGAGGTGTCACTCAACTGGTTGCTGGCTGTTCCAGTCTTCAAGAGCCAACCGTGTCACTAACTGTTACCAGACCTGACCACTCTGAGTCCAGTGTTCCAATGGGGCTGCCTAAAGTTAGACCTCGGAATCCAGATTTTGGCAGCTAAACACCCACTGGAGGCAACTGTATACACACACACACACACACACACACACACACACACACACACACACACACACACACACACACACATAACGAATCCAGTGCTGCGCTTATTGACTTCAATGTGAACAGGTCTGGACTTCCAGAATCTAAATGTGCATGCAGAAAAAGAAAGTTAAACATGTATAACAAAAGCTAAGACACATAAAATGCAACTGCTTTATCTGCATAATACACAAGTACATACAAACAGTAGAACAAGCTAGCCACAGCTGATTCTGTACTCAACTTCTGGGAAAGAAAAGCTGGACAAGGCATAGGTGCTGAGGTTACCCCAATTGGGAACCAGCAGACACACTTGTAGGGGAACTCTGACCCAGCAGCTGGGCTGATGGGTTTCATCTCAACAATATTTGTTTTTGCTCGAGAGCAAGTTCCCTTCCCCTTGGGTGTTGGTTGTGTAGATGGGGCTGGAGGTAACTTGGTACAAAGGATTCCGAATGTGATCGGATACAGTGTATACTTGAGTTTTATGTGTGAAATTCAGCCCTGTGCAGAGGCCCGGCACCCAATGACTAATGCATTACTTTAGCCCTATTTGGAAGTACATAGGCCTTCATGCATGGGGGTGAATTTAGCCCTATGGGAATAGGAACCCGTAGGTTGTCAGAATGATGTACAAAGGATAGTCCTTTAAATACAAAATTTAGCCTTTTATTTTTATAGTACATAGCTTTAGAAATATAATGCAAATGCAGAGTGCAGGCTACTGATCTCCTAACCCGTCCCTGGCTAGTGAACGTTAGCAATGCCTAGGACTGACAGATGCCTTCAGTACAAAACGGTGTCCTCTTGGTGTTCTAGCAATGAGCACGGACTTCATCACAGAATAGCTGGAGTTAGATGCTGCAGGAAGGAGGACTGGTGACTGAGTAGCTATTGTCTTCCCTCTTCCCACTAAGCCAGGTCTCGACTAATGATCCAGGAGGCTGTTAAGGGGCTCTTTGATGTTAGACCTGCAGACCTAAAACTGAGATCTGGGCCACTGAAAGATCCCAAGACACTTTTGTGAGAGAAAGGGCTTTACTTCCAGTGTCCTGGCCCAATGATGTCTCAGATTCTGCTCCTTACATTCCTCCTGTGGCTGTTTATATAGGGCGTGAAGGGCTATTCCTCCTTTCTTGATCAAAAGGTTATGGTGTCATGTGGTGTATGGCGAGAAGCTGGCTCCTTCCATTTCAGTGGTGGGGGCAGGGCTGGCTTTAGGAGGTGCGGGGCTCAATTCAAACAGTTTTGATGGGGCCCCGGCAGGGATGACTAAAAAAAAAAAAAAAAGAAACCATGTAAAAAAAACATGTGGGGCTTGTACTCACTGGGCAGTGCTCCAAGTTTTTGGTGGCACTTTGGTGGCGGGTCCTTCACTCCCTCCAGGTCTTCAGTGGCACTGAAGGACCCGCCGCCAAAGTGCCGCTGAAGACCTGGAGCGCCCCCGGGTGAGTAAAAATTAAAAAGGCGCCTCTAGCCAGGAAAGAGATACTCACTGGGCGCGGGGCCCTCTTAGGCATGGGGCCCAATTCAGGGGAATTGATGGAATAGGCCTAAAGCCGGCCCTGAGAGGGGGCAGTGACCTTTAAATGTGGGCTGCACAGGGCAGGAGCAACCCTAATGCCTCTAGCAGCAGGGCAGGTGTGGAACAGGTGGAGCATGTTTTCCCTCCAGCACCGTGCCCTAGCCACTTGGCCATGCCCTCTTACCCAGTCCACACTCACCCAGATAGAGTTGATTGCCCCTGGCTGTGCTAAGGGTCATTTTTTACACTCAGGGCTGCAAGCATCCATATTGTGTAGGATAAGGCAGCTAGGGAGTTCTTGGGGCAGCTACCTGGCCAGTGTGTTGGCGGAACTTTGGAATTCCTTTCAGCTAATAATGGGCTAGGAATTATTTAAAACAGTTGCAGTTTCTTAGCAAATGCAAGGTCACACTGGGCCCAATCTGCCGCCACTGGAATCAGAGGCAAACTTTGCCGTTGACTTTTACTGGTACAGGCTTGGGATTATTATTTCTTTAAAAAATCCTGCACACTGGTCATCTTGGCAGGGTGCAGGAAGACTGACTGTCCAGCATGGACCTTTGTTATATTGGGGTGATATGGCTGGAAACAGGGGCTTCCAATTGCATTCTCTGTAGTACTGAAAGTATTTAGTTTAAAGCACAAGGTGAAAAGGATTGGCCCCTGATATATGTATCGTATTCTCTTTAGTATTTTTGTAAGAAAAAAACCAATAAAATTCTATGACAAAAGTCAATGTCTTCATCGAAGGATGTAGTTGGATAAATAATGAATATCAAGGTCTCGAGGCTAATGCCAGCACTAAGGAGAAGTGAGTTGGGACTTTGATAATCTGGGTGAAATGGTGGTTTCATTGCTGTTAATGGCAAAGCACCCATTGATTTCAATGGGGCTGTGGTTGCACCCCATGTGTTTGCACTTTATGGACCACATGCTGCCCTAGATCTTTGCACAGAACATGCTTTCTTGAGAGACACCAGCATTTCTGCTTCTGGCAAGGCAGAACTGAAGGTCGACAAACCACTTCTTCCCTCAGAAAAAGGTTCTGGCCCCATTCAGTTCAGAAACAGGTAACAGTCCAAGGAAATTTTCATTTACTCAAACTGGTTGCCCAGTCCCTATTCTACAGCCAGCTAGGCCCTGGACCCCTACTTCGGAGCCACGTTAATATCCCCAAGGACTCATTTAGCAGGAGTTTGCACTCGCCTGAGGTTTGGCTCATGCCGCAAAGCTTCAGATTCGGGAAGGGTGGGCCCTCATCTGAACCTTTCGAGGGTCACTTCTCCTTGAGAAGAATGTGCGGCTAGGATAGCTCAGATAAGCACTCCCTTGCCTCACCAGTGATTGTAATTCCTGGGCAAGGACTACAAACATGGGCTGCACCTTTGAGCTCATGGGAAGGGCTGCACGGCTTCCTGCAGGGGAGATGTGTGTGTGTGGGGACGGGTCCCATGCCCCTCCCTCATCACCTGGGGCAGGGGTGGGGATGCAAGGGCGCTGCTAATGACTCTGCCCCCCAGTGCAGCAAGCTTTTTTATAAACAAATAGAGTGATTAAGATAATAAAAGGCTTGTCATTAAATTAAATTAAATGAACGATCGTTAGCATTCTCAGGCATTCCAGTTAAAAGACAGGAAACCAAGGGGAGGAATAAATGGCCCATTTTGAGAATGGACAGAAGTAAATAGTCGTGTCCCTCAGAGTCTGTACTGGCCTAGGATTAGCACTGTCCAACGGATTCATAAATGAGCTGCAAAAAGGGGTAAACAGTGAGGTGGCAAAATTTGCAGATGATATAAAATTACTCAAGCTAGCCAGCTAAGTCAAAAACAGATAGCAACAGGTTACAAAAGGATCCCACAAAATTGGGTGACTTGGCAAGAAAATGGCAGATGACATTCAGTGTTACATGCAAAGTACTGCACGTGGCAAAATATAATCCCAATGATACATACAAAACGATGGTGTCTAAATTAGCTGTTACCCATCAAGAAAGAGATCTTGGACACACTTTCAGTACCCCGGAAGTGCTGTTTCCAGAGTACTGCAAAGGTATAAGAATTAGGGCTGTCAAGCAATTAAAAAAATTAATTGTGCTTAACCGTTCTATTAAACAATAATAGAATACCATTTAGTTAAATATTTTTGGATATTTTCTCTGTTTTCAAATTTATTGATTTCAATTACAACACAGATTACGAAGTGTCAGTGCCCACTTTCTATTTCTTTTTGATTACAAATATTTGCACTGTAAAAAAGAAAAAAAGAAATAGTACTTTGCAATTCAAGTAATACAAGTACTGGAGTGCAATCTCTTTATCATGAAAGTTCAATTTACAAACGTAGAATTATGTGCACAAAATAACTGCATTCAGAAATAAAACATTATATAACTTTAGAGTCTACAAGTCCACTCAGTCCTACTTCTTGTTCAGCCAATTGCTAAAACAAAGAATTTTGTTTACATTTGCAGGAGATAATGCTGCCTGCTTCTTGTTTACAATCTCATCTGAAAGTGAGAACAGGCATTCGCATGGCACTGTTGTAGCTGGCATTGCAAGATATTTATGTGCCAGACACACTAAAGATTTGTATGTCTGTTCATGCTTCAATCACCATTCTAGAGGACATGTGTCCATGCCGATGACAGGTTCTGCTCAATAACAATCCAAAGCAGAGTGGACCGACGCATGTTCATTTTCATCATCTGAGTCAGATGCCACCAGCAGAAGGTTGATTTTCTTTTTTGATGGTTTGGGGTCTGTAGTAGCCACGTCGGACTGTTGCTCTTTTAAGATTTCTGAAAGCATGCACCGCACCTCGTCCATCTCAGATTTTGGAAGGCACTTCAGATCTTAAACCTTGGGTTAAATGCTGTAGCTATCTTTAGGAATCTCACAATGGGACCTTCTTTGCGTTTTGTCAAATCTGCAGTGAAAGTGTTCTTAAATCAAACATGTCCTGGGTCGTCATCTGAGATTGCCATAACACGAAATATATGGCAGAATGCAGGTAATCAGAGCAGGAGACATATGTCAAAGTTAGACTCAGGACTCAGTTTGTCAGACCACTCTGTTTTATTAGCACAGCGCTCTGCTAATAACAGCCAGATAATGTGAGCACCATGCAAGACATAAACTATCTTATTTATACAGATAAAAGGGCGAGCACTTAGCAAGATAACAAAGGAAGCAGAATCTGATAAGTTTACCTGGGCTAGGCATGCATATCTTATTTCCTTACTAACTATTACCGATCTTCTGTTAATGTTTCGCCATTAGCACCCTTGTTTATGCCTAATGTTTTCTTTTCCTGGCACCTGTATTTCAACATTTCTTATTTCTGCTTAAAGGTACATACAACATTTCTTTAATTCATTCTTATTTTTACAATATAATTCATTCTACTTTCACACATACAATTCTCCCCCAAGGAGTTGAGTCACAAATTTAATTAACACATTTTTTTAACAAGCGTCATCAGCATGGAAGCATGTCCTCTGGAGTGGTGAAGGGGCATGAAGGGGCATATCGCTTCTCGGCTCTCTGTGAGCTAAGATCAAGCATAGTATCTGGCACGTAAATACCTAGCAATGCCAGCTAGAACAGTGCCATGTGAATGTCTGTTCTCACTTTCAGGTGACATTGTAAATAAGAAGAGGGCAGCATTATCTCTGGTAAATGTAAAGAAACTTGTTTGTCTCAGGGATTGGCTGAACAAGAAGTAGGACTGAGGGGACTTGTAGGCTCTGAAGTTTTACACTGTTTTGTTTTTGAGTTCAGTTATGTAACCAAACTCTACATTTGCAAGTTGCACTTTCAGCACAGAGATTGCACTACAGCATTTGTGTGAATTGAAAAATACCGTTTCTTTTGTTGATCATTTTTACAGTGCAAATATTTTTAATAAAATAATAATCTAACGTGAGCACTATGCACTTTGTATTGTGCGTTGTAAATTGAAATCAACGATTTGAAAATGTAGAAAAACATCCAAAATATGTAACCAATTTCCGTTGGTATTCTATTGTTTAACAGAGTGATTGAAACTGCGATTAATTTTTTGATGTAATCGCGTGAGTTAACAGCGATTAATCGACAGCCCTAATAAGAAGCTTTCTCACTGTGCCTGTATCATCCTGAACTCATTCTCTAGCTTCAGAAGACTTAAAAATTATCTCCAGTCATCAATGAGATGGATGCAACTGAATAATGTCCTTAACGTGCAGGCCACGTGGGGGAGCATGTGCCTCCCCTTTAGCTGGTGCCCCATTTTGTGTCCCTCCAATGTGTCTTTCTTCCTTGTCTTGTGAGGAAGTGAGAGCTGTTGATTATGTACTTGGATATTCTCCGAGGAAGCTAATACAGAGCTGAGCCTTTCCAAGGCTCTGCGTGGCTCAGGTTTTGCTTTCCCGTCTGTTTGACACACTAGAGGGCTGGGAGTCAGAAAGAGGAAGGTTCCCATTGACCTGTGCACATCTTGTTCTGGCCTTCTTTCCTCTCACCTGCAAGTCTCAGGGGCAGCAGGGCTGCCTCTCACACCACTGGCCCTTGGGATTGCCTGGGAGGGTGACACTGGGAAGATGGGAAGAATGGGAGGCCTAAGCAGGCTCTTCTGGTATTCCTCAGCAGACAGGCCAGGTTATTCTGTGGAGAAGAGTCAGACTTGGAAGAGGAAGTCACTTGCATACTGTACCCACAGGTGCTATTAGGGAAGGGGCAGAGGAGGGAGGGGAACGCTCCATACACATAAAATAGTCCAGCTGATAACAGTTAGCACTTACGTAGTGCTCTGCATTGGCAATGTCAATGTATTTTGCTTAGTAACTGCAATGACTTCGTTTGCTGTGTGCTGACCTTTTAAATCTCAAAGGGCTCTGTGGGTTCCAGAGGGCTTGGCTACACTGGAGAGTTGCAGCGCTGCTGATGGGGTTACAGAGCTGCAACTCACTCTGTGTCCACACTTGCAAAGCACAGTCAGTGCTGCAACTCCCTGGCTGCAGCGCTAGCTGTACACCTGGTCTGCTTGGGGTGTAGCGATTCCGGCACTGGTGATGCAGCGCTGGTCAAGTGTGGCCACCACAAGCGCTTTTATTGGCCTCCAGGATATTAGGAGGTATCCCAGCATACCTTTTCAGCCACTCTGCTCATCGTTTTGCACTCCACTGCCCTGGGCTCAGGTGACCCACCCTTTAAATGCCCCGGGAGTTTTAAAAATCCTCTTCCTGTTTGCTCAGCCAGGTGTGGAGTGCAAATCAATCAATCACTGACCATGCCTCCATGCCCCAAACGAGCCCCAGCATGGAACACTTCCGAGCTGCAGGACCTCATCAGTGTTTGGGGTGAGGAAGCTGTGCAGTCACAGCTGCGCTCCAGCCGTAGAAATTATGATACCTATGGGCAGATATCAAAGTCCTTGCTGCAAAAGGGCCATGAACGGGACGCTTTGCAGTGCAGGGTTAAAGTAAAGGAGCTGCAGAGTGCCTATTGCAAAGCCCGGGAGGGAAACCGCCACTCAGGAGCTGCCCCCACGACCTGCCGTTTTTACAAGGAGCTGGATGCCATACTTGGGTGTGACCCCACTGCCAATCCAAGGACCACGATGGAGAGTTCAGAGCAGGGAGAGGAGGGGGAGGGTGTAGAGGAAGCCGAGAGTGAGGCTACTGGGGTGGAGGGAGACACCCCGGAGTCCCAGGAGGCATGCAGACAGGAGCTCTTCTCAAGCCAGGAGGAGGCTAGCCAGTCGCAGCAGCTGGAACTTGTTGGTGAAGAAGAAGCAGAGGAGCGGGTTCCTGGTAAGCAGCTTTTATTTTAAGGATGGAAATGTTTTGGGAGAGGAGGGAGGGGTTATGGCTGCATGCATGCATGCCTAGATGTGGAATAGCCCATTGACTTGGTCTATCATGTCTCTGTAATCGGCCTCGGTAATCTCTTCAAAAGTTTCAGCCAGAGCGTGGGCAATGCGTTTGCGCAAGTTTATAGGGAGAGCCACCGTGGTCCTTGTCCCAATCAGGCTAATGCATCCGCGCCACTGTGCCACAAGGGGTGGGGGGACCATTGCTGCACACAGGCAAGCTGCATAGGGACCAGGGCGGAATCCACATTGCTGTAGAAGACCCTCCCTCTCTTCCCAGGTAACACGCAGCAGCGATATATCTGGCAGTAGAAAAACCTGTGGAAAATGTAGGGATAGTGTTCAGTGCAGGTCCCCCCCAGCTGCTCTCTGCTTTCCCCAATGCACAGAAACCCCAGTGAGCCCTGACTCACGCAGCTCCCCTTCCCAGAGGAGTAACTGCTGTGGCAATTGTGGGGGTGGTGTTCAGTGCACTTTCCTCCCAGTTGCTCTCTGCTTTCCCCAATGCACAGAAACCGCAGTGAGCCCTGACTCAAGCAGCTCCCCTTCCCAGGTGAGTCACGGCAGAAACACTCACCCCATTACTCACCATGTCTTCGCTGCTGTGGCCTCTCTGTGCTGTTTGCTATGTGTAAATGATGCTACAAATAGTCTACAAACTCCTTCCCTGTGATAATAAACAATGCAGCCTCTGTATTAAATGTTTCTATTTCTGTTTTTTTTAAGTGTCCTTGAATCCTCCGGCCCTATCACAGCCTTCTGAAAGACTACAGAACTTGAGGCGTAAACCAAGTAAAAGCAAAGAAGATTTGCTGAAAGCAGTTATGAATCAGTCTGCCAGAGAGAATAAGAGGCTGCAGGACTGGAGAGAGAAAATGCATCAGTGGAGGGAAACACAAAGCAGGAGAAAGGAATTGGCTACCAAGAAAAGCACAAAGCAGCTGATAAGCCTCCTGGCACGCCAAATGGACTGTATGTAGTCTCTCGTAGCCATGCAGGCAGATCAGTACCAAGCTAAGCCCCCCCACTCCCAAAGCTCTCTCCCTTGTGCCCCAGTGTTTGCTCAAAACCCCTTTTTCCAGCAGCCTGGTTCTTACCACCACCAGCTGACCCCAACACCTGTACATTCACCTACCAGCCCTGAGAACTACGATCCTTACCCTATGCACTCAACCCCCATCACCATGCAGCATATTAATCCTGAAGTGCAGCAGGCATTGCACAGCAATCCAGGCAGGACATATTCAAACCTCTGAATGTACAGTTCAGCACTCTACCCCCCTGCCCTTTTATGTACTGTATTTTGAATAAATGATTTCTTGGCTTTTAAAACATTTTTTATTATTGCAGAAAGTGAAAAATACTGTACCCCAAAGGAAAAACAGGCACTGCAAATCATTGTAACCACTGCACTTCACACCCGTGCAAGGCACCAAACATTACTGTTGGCTTTCAGCCTCATATTGCTCCCTTAAGGCATCCCTAATCCTGGAAGCCCAGTGCTGGGCCTCTCTAGTAGCCCTGCTCTCTGGCTGTGCAAATTCAGCCTCTAGGCGTTGAACCTCGGAGGGCCATTCCTCACTGAATGTTTCACCCTTCCCTTCACAAATATTATGGAGGGTACAGCGCGCGGATATAACAGCAGGGATGCTGCTTTCCCCCAAGTCTAGCTTCCCATAAAGACGCCTCCAGCGTCCCTTTAAACAGCAGAAAGCACACTCCACAGTCATTGTGCACCGGCTCAGCCTGTAGTTGAACTGGTCCTTGCTCCTGTCAAGCTTCCCTCCCTGTTTCATGAGCCATGGCATTAAGGGGTAAGCGGGGTCTCCAAGGATAACAATGGGCATTTCGAAGTCCCCTACTGTGATCTTGCAGTCTGGGAAAAAAGTCCCAGCCTGCAGCTTCATGAACAGGGCACTGTTCTGAAAGATGCGTGCATCATGCACCTTTCCAGGCCATCCTTTGTAAATGTCAGTGAAAAGCCCACGGTGACCCACAAGCGCTTGGAGAACCACAGAGAAATACCCCTTCCGATTAATGTAATCGGATGCCAGGTGGGGTGGTGCCAGAATAGGAATATGCGTCCCATCTATCGCCGCTCCACAGTTAGGGAAACCCATTTGTGCAAAGCCATCCACAATGTCCTGCACGTTCCCCAGAGTCATGGTTCTTCTTAGCAGGATGCAATTAATGGCCCTGCAAACTTGCATCAACATTATTCCAACGGTCGACTTTCCCACTCCAAACTGGTTCGCGACTGATCGGTAGCTGTCTGGAGTTGCCATCTTCCAGATTGCAATAGCCATCCGCTTCTCCACTGGCAGGACAGCTCTCAATCTCGTGTCCTTGTGCCGCAGGGTGGGGGCGAGCTCCTCACACAGTCCCATGAAAGTGGCTTTTCTCATCCGAAAGTTCTGCAGCCACTGCTCGTCATCCCAGGCTTGCAAGACGATGTGATCCCACCACTCAGTGCTTGTTTCCCGAGCCCAAAGGCGGCGTTCGAAGGTGCTGAGTCCGTTACTGCCACAAGCAATTTAGTGTCTTGCGCGTCAGGCGAATCAATATTATCGTCTAACTCCTCACTGTCACTTTGGAGCTGAAGGAATAGCTCCACTGCCATGCGTGATGTGCTGGCAACATTCATCAGCAAGGTCCTCAGCAGCTCAAGCTCCATTTCTAACAGAAATCGCGCTGCAGACTCACAATGGCACCAAACTGCTGGGATGTGTAGCGATGCACCATGGGGCGTTGGGACAAGAAGCGGAATGACTCTCACCCTTCCGTCCCCTTCCCACTACCCACAGCGCCAAAATGGGACGAGGTGCTCTGTGGGATAGCTGCCCACAATGCACCACTCCCAACAGCGCTGCAAGTGCTGTAAATGTGGCCACACTGCAGCGCTGGTAGCTGTCAGTGTGGCCACACTGCAGCGCTGGCCCTACACAGCTGTACGAACACAGCTGTAACTCCCAGCGCTGCACAAATGTAAGTGTAGCCATACTCAGAGAGGCGAAGCTATTTGGCGTGCAGTTCAGTGCAGATGGCCGGGGGACGCACGCACTCTGTGTGTGCTCATGTACACTTTACGTCTGTTCTTTACAATGCCTCATTCATCTAGGACAAAGATGGGCTTGTGTGAAATGCCCTCTTTGGAGGTCACAGGGCACTGAAAGACTTGGGCCCAGCAGCTAACTCCTGCATGTGTCCAAGCCAGGGCTGGCCCACATATTTTGGCACCTGAGGCAGGGAACTCCAGTGATGCCCCTATACTCCCTCATTTGGGCCAAAACTTTGAAAGGTCTCAATTCTCCCATCTTCCTGTTCCACTCCTCTCATGGTGCTGCTCTGCTACCTACCCCAAGAAAGGAGAATGAACAATTTAAAATGCCTTGTTCAAAAATTTTAACACTTAACTTTCAAATGCCTGAACAGCAAATGTAAGTTTTCTTGTCTGCATAGTAAACACTGGCATTTTTATCTGTTTGAATAATCAAAATGGTGCTTTCTGTGCCTTCTAGGTTGCAGAGATTTGCACTGCTTCTTGCTGAAGGTCCACAGTCTGGGCCAGCTCATGCTCTATTGAGATGGTTGCAAGGCCAAACAGCCTCTCCTGTGTCATTGTGGAGCGCAGATGTGTTTTTATTTTCTTCAGCTTGGAGACGCTGCGTTCTGCACTGGCAACTGTTACAGGAAACTGTCCACAGTCCTGGATCACATAGACTTCAGGAATTAAACTCAGCAGCAGCTGTTTCTTGTGCCTCCACCACACTCTTCTCTGATCAACACTTTTCTTGAGGAATGTGTATGGTTACATCCATTTGAGCTGGAGCTATGGATGCTGCAGTAGCTGTCAGGTCACCTGCACTCTTACTAACTGGAAGATCAGGAATCTCCTCACCATTCACATCCTCGCTGGGGCCGGAAGGCTCACCGTGAACATTTGTGTCTATGTATCTCAGGAGAGCTCCTTCCTGCTTAGATAAAAAGGCTTCCTTTGCTTTCTTTCTTTTTCTGAATGCTGCCCCAGAGGGGCGTTTTCTTCTTTCATATGTTCCAACCTGGAAATCCACTAGCCCCTCAGTCTCACTTGTCTAGCCAGGCTCTGCTCACTTCCCCGAACAGCACGGAGCTGCCTGCAGGGCCCAGGCCCCCACATTTTCAAGGAATTCAGAATAAATGCCCTGTGGATCGGGTTTCAATGAGGTGTTTCAATATTGCCAGTGTGTCTGACAGCAACTCCGCTTGCCAGGCACGGTCAACACTTCGGTGTGAAGGATAGGGTGAGTGTGTGTCTCCCCCGCCCACCCCACCCGATGAGGACTCTATTGTTAAGCCACAAGGCTGTGGCGATAAGGAACCAGCTTTTGTACCGAGCCCATCACAATGGTCTGGCTGCCCCTGTAGAAGCAACCAGCCTCCTACCCTGGCCTGCAGTCACTCTTGTGAGAAACCTGGGCCAGCTTCGGGACAGCTGGGTTTATTCGGCTTGTTCTGGGAACACAGAGGGGACCTGCCCGTATGCTATAGATTTCAGGGGTCCCCTAGCAGAACGTCCCAAGCTCCTACCTGACCTACTGTCCTTCCCTTGGCGTCTCGTGTGATTCTCACACTGCCCCTGTGAGCTGGATGGATGTCTGTGCATTCTCTTCCGGCAGCAGTGGAGGACATTGGGATACTTCCCTTTCTATAGGTTATCCCCAGTGCCTTAACATTTTGTTCTCTGGTTCCACTAAACAGCCTAGAATCACTCCTTTTTTCATGCCGATTTTGTCCTCCAGAGAAGAAAGCTCTCCTTCTCCCTCATGGTCCCACCTTGCCGTGACCTTCTTTGGGGAAAGGGTGATGAGCACAGAAGCTCAGTCTTCAGAGCTGCTCTGGAGCTATGAGAAATGTTGCTTCCCTGAAGGGCTGAACATTCTTCTTCCACGGCACTTCCTGCCCCCACCAGCTCAGGGAGCCAAAGACAGAACCAAGCCCTGTCACATGGCAAGGCCAGAGAGAACCTCAGGTCCATGGAGACAGCCCTGTGACATGCTAGACTTCCCATCTGTGTCCTACAAATCCCTTGGGCCATTGAGATGGGGCTGTCTGAGTAGACCAAAGCCCCAAACCTTGGTATCCTCACCCAGTCTCTGAGGGTTTGCAATTGGACAGGGCGGGGGTAAGTGGCTGGACAGGAGATGCAGCTGGGACCTTAAACTCTACTGGATTCAGCATGAAAGGCCAGAAGAAAGGAACGGCTACTCCGGGAAGGAATGAGACCAGATTCTGCCCATGGGGAACTGATCTCCTGTTTGGGGCTCAGGATTTGGTTGTTGTTTGGGGAGGGAGTTTTATTGGGACAGAGAGACTTTGTTTTTCTGGTTTGGGAAAGGAAAGGAAAGGCGCACAAGGAGGAAGCCGACCTTGTGATGAGCCCCATAAGGATCAAGTGTTGAAAGCTAGTGTCAGGTCATTGCACCCACTGTTCTGCCAGTGTCCCAGAACTGACCAGTGTGCTATTTGTCCCAATGGACCTCCTGTCCGAGTGGGAGCCTGAGAGAGAGGACACATGCAGAGCAGTTTGCATAATGAGCAGCTGAACCTGACCATGCATGTGTTTGCAAATTGCTCAGCTGTTGAGGTCTGGTTTCTGGGAACACAGCTTTGCATGCCACCGAAAATTGTCTGGGCCCTTTGCTCTTGCTCCTCAGAGCCTTTTCAGTTGTGTAATATCCTGGCTGGGCTCTGCCAGAGCTCGTCATCGTTTCCAACATGGCTTTAGATTTATGCATTCAAGCGCCATCTGTGTTCCTTCATGCTGGAGCGGGAAGCTTTGTGTGCTTTTCCCACCCACCGCTTGCCAGTGGTGCCGGAAGGACTGTGAAGGTAAACCTGTGGGGGAAGATAAGCACACAGTTGGAATTCCTTTAGCATAGCAGGGGAGTAAAGCACTGCGAAGGATCTGAGGGGAGATATCACAGTAGAGGAACTCCACAGCCAACCCTGCCATGCTACAGAAGCTGGCCGCAGGGGAGAGATGGGGAAGCAGGGAAACTCACTAAGGTCCCACAGGCCCAAGAAATCCCCAGAACTCTGTACATTTGATAGAAGGAGCAGGTTTGTGATGAGTGGAACTGCAGCCGGAGGGCTTCAGGAGGGACCTGGGTCAGTGTGGCCCCCAGGGGCTAAGGAATGCAAATCGAGTCCAGCCAAAGGGAGAATGGAGTTCTAGGAGACTCTAGGTGGGTTGGGGAGAGGCAGAAAGCTGATTAAGAGAGAACTCAATAGGGGCCCAGTCACGCTAGGTGCTGAAGGCAGGACAGAGGCGTGAACCAGCGATGGCTGGGTTGTTGGGGGGTAATGCTAAGCAGGAGCATTGCTGAGCATGCTGGGCTCTCATTGGTGGCGATAGGGGTGCAGGTTCCGACTACTTCTCAAGTTTGGGCCGCTGGACTCACCTTGTGGGTCTGGGAAAGAATCCCACAGCAGGGCACCACTGGCCAGGTGCAATGTGGGTGTTACACTTTCATCTGAATCAGCACGTACTGGTCACTGCTGAAGGCAGGTCACTGGCTAGATGGATTCCCTGGTCTGATCTGCAGGGGAAGTTCCTATGACCTTACTGGGCCATAGGCCGTCCGCGGAACATAAGAAAGGAGGGCGTGTGCTCCCTCACGCGATCCTGAGGTGCTCAGATAGGCTCATCTCTTCACAGCAGTGACACACACAGAGTACACCACACATCAACAGGGGTCAGTAGCTCTTTTCGTTAGCCAAGCAGCTCATGCAAACAGAACAGCGCTTTCATTGTCGCCGGCCCACCTCCTCTACCTCATAGACTCATAGACTTTAAGGTCAGAAGGGACCATTATGATCATCTAGTCTGATCTCCTGCACAATGCAGGCCACAGAATCTCACCCGTCCACTCCGGTAACAAACCCCTAACCTATGTCTGAGTTATTGAAGTCCTCAACTCATGGTTTAAAGACCTCAAGGTGCAGAGAATCCTCCAGCAAGTGACCTGTGCCCCATGCTGCAGAGGAAGGCAAAAAACCTCCAGGGCCTCTGCCAATCTGCCCTGGAGGAAAATTCCTTCCCGATCCCAAACATGGCAATCAGCTAAACCCTGAGCATGTGGGCAAGACTCACTAGCCAGCACTCAGAAAAGAATTCTCTGTAGTAACTCAGATCCCACTCCATCTAACATCCCATCACAGACCACTGAGCATATTTACCTGCTAATAATCAGTAATCTGGCAGTCTCTAATGTGCATCACAGCCCCCGCTTGCCCTGCTCCAGCACTAGCCCCAGTGTCAAGCTTCCTCTCTGGGGGAATCTTCCAGGCCAGCCACTAGCTCCAGGGTCCCTGAGAAAGGACTGGGCCGACAGGCGGTTTAAATCCTCAGGTGGACGTGACCGAACACTACTATCGAGCCTGCACGCAAGCCTCCAGCAGAGATCCCAACCCAGGGGCAGCAAATCTTTTGTGACCATCTTGTAACATCAGGGCCAGCAAACTCTCCTGGGTCTCCTTGGTCTCCCTGCTAAGCCTGGATCCTCCCTCAGGTCATCGCTGTCCCCTTTGGACGTCATCCACATCCTTTGCGGGTGTGTGTGTGTGTCTCCGTTGCCGTGCGGGAGGCTGTAGTGATGCCAGGGTCGTCTTAGCCCTGTTCTTTGTTGTCATAAACAGATAGTTAAGACTTAATAGAACAGAAGTACTTCATATCTCTTTTGCCTGTAAAGGGTTAACGAGATCAGTGAGCCTGGCTGTCACCTGACCAGAGGACCAATCAGGGGACAGGATACTTTCAAATCTTGAGGGAGGGAAGTTTTTGTGTGTGCTGTTAGATTTTGGTTGTTGTTCTCTCTGGGTTCTGAGAGTGACCAGACGTGCAACCAGGTTTCTCTCCAGTCTCCCTAATACAGGTTCTTATAGATTCAAAATAGTAAGTACTAGGTGATAAGGCGAGTTAGGTTATGTTTGTTTTCTTTATTTGCAAATGTGTATTTGGCTGGAAGGAGTTCAAATTTGTATTTTACTAAAAGGATTTTAATTTGTACTTGTATACTTAGGCTGGGAGGGTATTCCCAGTGTCTATAGCTGAAAGACCCTGTAACATATTCCATCTTAAATTTACAAAGATAATTTTTACTGTTTTTCCTTCTTTAATTAAAAACTTTTCTTGTTTAAGAACCTGATTGTTTTTTTATTCTGGTGAGACCCCAGGGGACTGGGTCTGGATCCACCAGGGAATTGGTGGGGAGAAAGGAGGGAAGGGGGAGAGAAAGGTTAATATTCTCTCTGTGTTAGGATTACTTTCTCTCTCAGGGAGAGTCTGGCAGGGGGAGAGAGAAGGAGGGGGGAAGGTGAATTTTCCTCTCTGTTTTGAGATTCAAGGAGTTTGAAGCACAGTGATCTTCCAGGGTAACCCAGGGAGGGGAAGCCTGGGAGAAGCAACGGTGAGGGAAAGGGTTTACTTTCCTTGTGTTAAGATCCAGAGGGACTGGGTCTTGGGGGTCCCTGGGCCAGGTTTTGGGGGGACCAGAGTGTACCAGGCACTGGAATTCCTGGTTGATGGCAGCGCTACAGGTTCTAAGCTGGTAATTGAGCTTAGAGGAATTCATGCTGGTACCCCATCTTTTGGACGCTAAGGTTCAGAGTGGGGAATTGTACCATGACACTTGTCCATGTACCAGGACACACAAGTGTGTACTGTTAACCAAGGGATGGTCAATTAACAGCAATTTAGGCACTTATTGATTTTTCGCGCTAATTGCTTTGGTGACTGGAAATGGCTTTCCAATTAGCTGGAAGCCAGGCTGCCTTGCTGCATAATGTCTTATTCCTGGAGAAATGGCATCTCCTAGTGGCCAGCTGGCAAACCGCACCTATACCCAGTTCTTCAGTACTAATCATCTAACCCAGGCTCAGCTTGGGTGTATGTGGTCTCAGCTCCAGCTGCAATTGCTGGAGCGAGCATAGGACTGCAGCTACGCTGGGGTGTCTGGGAAATTCCCCACTGCGGCAGAAGCATCAGCAAAGCTCCTTCAGTGGGAACAGGCATGTAGACCAGGGTCCGCTGGTGTGGCTAACCCTGCTCAGCAGACCAAATAGAGGCTCCCGCTCCTGGCATGTTGGGAGCAGTGCAGGACATGAAGGAGAGGTGGAGAAGGTGGGAGGGTTGGAACAAGGGCTTTACATCAGTTGTGGCTCTAGTATTCAGAGGCCACCTGGGAGTCCTGACATAAATTTACAGCAGCCCCACGGCTGCTCTAACCTATGCCTGGCAGCTCTGGCCACTATTCCGGCAGCAAGAAAGACATATTTTCACTTTTCGCCAGCCCCCACACTGTGGAGAAGTGGCATGAAGTTGCTATGTCAGTTCTACATTGCTCCAGCATTTGCCCTACTCCAGGCAAGAGTGGTTAAGTTGGAGTGGTACAAAGGGGCTATAGTGGATCTGAGGAGAGGGCCCAGGAAGTTCCAGACATGAGAACCACTGTCAGAGAACTGGGGATCTGGGAGGAGTTCAGGCTTTGGGGGTTTGAGAAAGAAAAGCTGATGCAGGGAGCAGGGGAAGGGATTCGATCCACCTGGGGTAGACTGACCTTCTCATAAACAAACTAGGGAAAATGCAACCTAGATGGAGCTACTATAAGGTGGGTGCAAAACTGGTTGGAAACCCGTTCCCAGAGAGTAGTTATCAATGGTTCACAGTCATGCTGGAAGGGCATAACGAGTGGGGTCCTGCAGCGATCGGTTCTGAGTCCAGTTCTGTTCAATATCTTCATCAGTGATTTAGATACTGGCATAGAGAGTACACTGGTAAAGTTTGCGGATGATACCAAACTGGGAGGGCTTGCAAGTGCTTTGGAGGATAGGATTAAAATGCAAAATGATCTGGAGAAATGGTCTGAAGTAAATAGGATGAAATTCAATAAGGACAAATGCAAAGTCCTCCACTTAGGAAGGAACAATCAGTTGCACACATACAAAATGGGAAATGACTGCCTAGGAAGAGCAGTGCAAGAAAGGGATCTGGGGGGTCATAGTGGACCACAAGCTTAATAGGAGTCAACAGTGTAACACTGTTGCCAAAAAAGCAAACACCATTCTGAGGTGTATTACCACGAGTGTTGTAAGCAAGACACGAGAAGTAATGAGGCCAGGTACCATTTAATTCCCCATGAGGCTTGGCAAATCACGTCATCGCTCTGTGCTCAGTTTCCCATCTATACATTGGGATTAGGAGACTGACCTCCTTTGTAAAGCACAGTGAGATCTACTAGGTATTATTAGTACCTGAGCCAGGTCCTGACTCTCCGTGGGGTTTAAACGCCCCGTAAGCAGGGATGAATTAAACTCAGAGTCATTACTGAGAGAAGGGGAAAGCAGGAGGAAAACCCAGGTAGAAAGGAGTTGAATGGTTAAGGCTCTGTCACCTGCATATTTTGGGCTGGACTTTTTCTGACCCTGTGCTGACCCGGCAGGTATCCTCCTAAGGAAGTGCCTAGAGATCTGTATCAGTTCCCTGCTTTGTTTCAGTCAGGCTAGGGGATGAAACAATGGTCCTGTGTGCACATTCTCCCTGGCCCCTTCCTTTCCACACTGCATTTAAGAGTCAAGCAGCTCTCACCAAGCCAGAACAGGTTTCCCTTGAATTCCTCCTTCCCTGTTTGCAGAAGTAGGATGTTTCTTCCCACCCCCCCCCCCGTACATATACACTGCAGAATTCTCCAGAGGTCCGTTCAGATGAAAAGGAAACCTCAGCCAGTGCAGGGACTTTCCTCAAGCTTCTAGAGGTTAAAGGTTGCAAATCAACTCTCAGCTCCTGCCCACTCGCCACCCCTGCAATGAAGAATCCGTACGTAGGTGTGGAACCCAGGGAGAACAATGATTATCTGGAGCTGCCAAGTTGCTTCACTGCATGGCAAAGCTACAGCAGGAGCATCTTGGGAATGTGCTGGTGGTGGGGAGGGAGAGTGGGGCCTGCTTCTGAGAGTCAATGGGCCAGATCCTCAGCTAGTATAAACTGAGGTAGCTCTGTGGGCGTGAAGGGAGCTACACAGATTTACACCAGCAGAAGATCTGGCCCAAGGTGACCTGGTTATTGCCCACATCATCTCACACCTCCTGTTCTACAGCCAAAATAGCCCCTGCCTCAATTTGTCCTGGGTTGATGGACGTTCTTGCTGTCCATGGGTCTGGGGCAGTTGTCAGTTCTCATATCATGGACCTCTCTATAGCACTCAGGAGGGTCTGTCACAACGTGGCCTGAGGGAGGTGGGCTTGTGTCCAAGGAATCTCATGAACAGGGTTTGAATTGTTCCTTGAAGGCCAGGGGTAGAGAAGGGAACCTGCACCTCGACCACTAGACCCATCCCGGGCTGAGTCCCCAAAGGCTCAGTTCTCTCCGTGATGCTATTCAGTATTTCCAAAAGACTCTGTAGCTCAGTTGCTAGCTTTATGCCGATGCTACACAAGTCTATTGTGCTTCACAATCTAAGGTAACACCAGAGGCGTCCGGCTAGCGCAGCAACTGACCGATAGCCGCACCGGAGGAGGAAGAGCCGCTAAAATCAAACAGAGATTGTGCTTGTAGGCAGAAGAAGGCATTTCAAAGGCGCTGCACCACCCTCTGCCCAGCTTGGAGCCCCTCCTCCACTCTGCCCCTCAGCCCCACCCCCACCACATGAATTTTGTTATGGGCACCGATATAAATGTGATGTGTCACACTGCCTCCATATTGGTGCACGTAGAATCATAGGACTGGAAGGGACCTCGAGAGGTCATCTAATCCAGTCTCCTGCCTCATGGCAGGACTGAGTATTATCTAGACCATCCCTGACAGATGTTTGTCCAATCTGCTCTTAAAAATCCCCAGTAATGGAGATTCCACAATCTCCCTAGGCAATTTATTCCAGTGTTTAACCACCCAGACAGTTAGGAGTTTTTCCTAATGTCCAGTCTAAACCGCCCTTGTAATTTTTCTCCTTCCTCCTTGTAATGACCTTTTATGTACCTGAAAACTGTTATCATGTACCCTCTCAGTCCTCTCTTTTCCAGACTAAATAAACCCAATTTTTTCAATCTTTCCTCATAGCTCAATCATTTTTGTTGCTCTTCTCTGGACTTTCTCCAATTTGTCCACATCTTTCCTGAAATGTGGAACCCAGAACTGGACACAATACTTCAGCTGCGCCCTAATCAACATGGAGTAGATTTGAAGAATTACTTCTCGTGTTTTGCTTACAATACTCCTGCTGTTTTCGCAACAGCATTACATTGTTGACTCACAGTTAGCTTGACCACTATGACCCCCAGATCCCTTTCCTCAGTGCTCCTTCCTAGGCAGTCATTTCCCATTTTGTATATGTGCAACTGATGGCACACATAACACTATTCATTCCACGCATGGGAGGGAACACTGCTCACAAGGCATATTTTTACAATGATGTGTAGGGTGTGAATGTGGGAATGCATTTGGTCACACCTGGGATGCAGTCTTTACTACAGGGGAGGGCTCTGAACATCACCCCTGGGCTGGAAAAGCATTCACAGAACGGTGTATAGTCCGTCACTGAGTAATGTAGTTAGTGTATGGAAGGATGGATTGGAAATCTCCCTGGAAACCTGCACCAGGTTTCAGCCAGTGATTGACTGCAGCAGCGATTGCAGGCTGGGCAGTTGATATCCATCTTGAGCGCAAGTGGTAGAAGAGACAGGTCCTAGAACAGCCTAGAATACACAGGCTCTTTCTCCTATGTTGACGTGGTCTTCGACACAACCTCCATCCTCATATCCATCTCCTCTCTTGTCTCCTGATAAATTTCACAGTCCCCCTGTGATCTAACCCACACAGCCGGTCACACTCTGGCCCTTTGTCCTTGGACTAGATGTGCACATCACCACCCAGTCACAGTCTTGGACAGGCCATTATCTCATTCAGGCAGTGCTCAGAGCTCTCTGCATTTCCAGGTAATATGAAGGTCAGAATCCTGGGTCAACCCTACCAAATTCCAAACCATGCCCAAAGACAGCTGTAGCCACTGACAAGACAAGGAGCTGTGAATCATCCCCAGCCTCAGAGACAACTCTGACATTATAATCAAAGGCGCTGACAAAGGAGGTGCTGTAGTCCTCATCAGGGCCGGCTTTTGGCCTATTCCACCAATTCCCCCAAATCGGGCCCCGCACCCAGTGAGAATCCCTTCCCTGGCTAGAGGCGCCTTTTTAATTTTTACTCACCTGGCGGTGCTCCGGGTCTTCGGCGGCACTTCAGCGGTGGGTCCCTCAGTGCCGCTGAAGACCTGGAGTGAGTGAAGGACCCGCTGCTGAAGTGCCGCCAAAGACTTGGAGCACTGCCCATTGAGTACAAGCCCCACGTGTTTTTTTACATGTGTTTTTTTCAAGTCATCCCTGCCGAGGCCCCATCGAAACTGTTCGAATTGGGCCCTGCACCTCCTAAAGCCAGCCCTGATCCTCATGAACAGGTTGGATTATGAACAGGAGGCTGCCAGGCAACTCTCCAACACCACATTCTGCAGGACACTATCCTCCGATCCCACTGAGGCATACCAAAAGAAACTACACTATCCGCTCAGCAAACTCCCTGCTACAGCACGAGAACAAATCTACATAGACACTCCCCTAGACTCCTGACCAGGGGTATTCTATCTGCTACTCAGGATCCATAAACCTGGAAACCCTGGATGCCCCATCATCTCAGGCATTGGCACTCTTACAGTAGGATTATCTGGCTATTTGGACTCTCTTCTCAGACTCTAAGATACCAGCACTCCTAGCTGCCTTCAAGACACCACCGATTTCCTGAGGAAACTACAGTGCATTGGTGATCTTCCTGAAAATACCATCCTGGCCACCATGGTTGCAGAAGCTCTTTATACCAATATTCCACATGAAGATGGACTATAAGCTGTCAGGAACAATATCTCTGATCAGGCCATGGCATACCTGATGGCTGAGCTTTGTAACTTTCAGAGTTGGGGACAATTTATACCTTCAAGTCAGCGGCACTGCTATGGGTACCTGCATGGCCCCACAGTATGCAAGCATTTTCATGGCTGACTTGGAGCAATGCTTCCTCAGCTCTCGTCCCCTAGTGCACCTCCTCTACTCGCACTACTTTGATGACATCTTCATCATATGGACCTACGGGAAGGAGGCCCATGAAGAATTTGACCCCACCATCAAGAATTCAACAGTTTCCACCCCACCGTCAACTTTAACCTGGACCAGTCCACACAAGACATCCACTTCCTGGACACTACAGTACAAATAAGTGATGGTCACATAAACACCATCCTATACCGGAAACGTACTGACCACTATTCTTACCTACATGCCTCCAGCTTCCAACCAGGGCACATCACATGATCCATTGTCTACAGCCAAGCCCTAAGATACAACTGAATTTGCTCCAATCCCTCAGACAGAAACAAATACCTACAAGATCTTTATCAAGTGTTCTTAAAACTACAGTACCCACCTGGGGAAGTGAGGAAATAGATTGACAGATCGAGACGGGTACCCAGAAGTCACCTACTACAGGACAGGCCTAACAAGGAAAATATCAGAACAAACACTGCCCATCACATACAGCCCCCAGCTGAAACCTCTCTAGAACATCAACGATCTACAACCTATTCTGGAAAATGATCCCTCACTCTCACAGACCTTGGAAGGCAGGCCAGCCCTCACTTACAGACAGCCCCCCAACCTGCAGCAAATACTTACCAGCAACTACACACCACACCACAGAAACACTAACCAAGAACCAATCCCTGTAACAAACCCCATCACATACAGCCCCACGGAGATTAGGTTGGGATAACTATGTTGCTCGGGGTGGATTTTTCATACCCCTGAGCGACGTATAAGTCTGTAGTGCAGACCTGGCCTAACTCTTAAACTCTTGTCCCAGCAACCACTGGGCTCCTTATAAAACCTGGGATAGATTCTCAGGACTGTTCTTTGACTTCCTAAATCCTGGTCCAGTATCTGGAGGGGTTAACCCCTGGGCATTGCAAGTGTCCTTCCATAAGCGAGATCATCTCACAGCCTACTCCCAGCTTCTTGCTTCCATAGCCTTCCCCACTGCAGTTTAGGTCCTCTTCTAATGACCTGATGACCTACCACAAAGTGTTTTTTGGATCACGGTGATGTCCAGAGTTTGAAAAGCACTCGGATCAGACTGTGGAGCCGCTAAGTCAAGCATCTCTGGTTACACAAGAGAGGACCCAAATTATACTTGCTGTCAGTCCTCATCCTCCAGGATATAAACTGATCATCAGCTGAGGTCAGGGAGACCCTTCCACCCATTGTATAGGTTTGCACAATTAACGGGGATGTGAAATGTGATCAGCCCTGTTGCTGGAAGCACGAGATACAGATTTTATCTTGAACTAAGTCTAAGTTAAGTTTTAGCACTAGAGAACTTTTTATCTGTATTTCTCTTGTAACCAGTTCTGGCTTCAATGCCTTGTACTTGCACTCACTTCAAATCTCTCTCTTTGGAGTTAAATAAACTGGTTTTATTCTTTAATCAAAACTAATCCAGTGGCATGGTTAAACTGGGCTGGCTGGTAACCCCAGTTAAAGTAGCAGACTGCTCGATATTATTTCCTTACAGTGCGAGGGAGGTAAATTGCTGACCTGTCCAAAAAAGGGCCGGGCAGTGCAGGACACACTTTTCTGTGTGGGAAATCCAAGAGTGGGGGTGTGTGGAGGTCACCCTGCAAGTGGTAGCCAAAGCTGGCAGAAGCCAGGCTGTCAGACCACTGGCTAGTTTACTCAGAATGCAGAAGTGATGTGTTCTGCTTTCCAGGGCTGTTCTCAGGGTTTCCTTTCTCATAAGTTAAAATCAAACACATTCTGTGGAATCTCTCCACACTTTCCGGGTTGGTTTTTCTCTGAACTCTGCTGACACGCGGCTTGTGAAGGCAGCACAGACAGAATAAATTGCCTGCCTTTGCCTCCAAGATCTCACTTCACAGCTTCCCGGGGAAGAAAGGTACACTTCTACAGCAGAAGGAAACCCACTTCAAAGTCACCATGATCAGCCTGAGGACAGCTCTCCTGGCCGCCTTCCTCCTGGGGCTTGCTTATCAATATGCAACAGGTGAGTAGGAAACTTGATACAGGAGCAGAGGCCAGATCCTCAGCTGGTGTAGACAGGGGTAGTTCCACTGAAATCTATGGAGCTATATCGATTTACATCAGGCAAGGTTCTAGCCCCAAGTGTCTGGAATTAGGGAGTTGGTGGCCCACAGCAGAGGTTTTTGGAGAGTTCTGGAAACCACCTGAGAGAATATTAACAGAGAAAAATAGACTAGACATAATTCAGCCCTGAACTGTGCAGGTCCAGCTCTCAATGGAGCCAATGGAAATTGCACCCAGTTATGGCAGGGCTGAATATAACATTAAGATTTTATTCCTTCCTCTTTTATTAATGAGACTTGTATGTAAATAGGATCTGTGTTTAACGGTTCATCTCCTCTTGCTGATAGTCCCCCATTTGATTGCCATAATCCTCTTGTGAACTTATGATCATTCCCAGGGCAAGTAATTGTGACATGACAGACACAGGATTCTGACTTCATTTGGGGGTTACATAGCAGCAGAGAGCAAGCTTTTAGGAAACAAAAGATCTGTTTTCATGGAAGTGTCTTTAAGTACTAGAGAATAAAGGGAGGGAAAGCCAGAATAATACATTTCAGCAAATTTGTTTCTAATTACTATAATATACTGGCTACTGTGTATTTGTACCATTGCCCCCTACAGCATACATTTAGTATTATTCAACTGTGTGTCATGAGTCCTATACTGCTAACAGTTAATGGAGAGTTCCCTCTAGTTTAAGTGGTAAAAGGCTGGGCTTTTTTGAATCAGGAGATTCTGATCCACATTTTCCAAAGTGACAAGTTAGTTTGGGTACCTGAAGTTCTGGGTAGACAAAGGGAGTCCTTTTCCAGGGGCCTAGTTTTCAGATGGGGTGCTCAGCGCTTTCTGAAAAGCAGGCCTCCTGAAGGCATCTCAAGTTGTGCACCCAAAACTGGAGAAACCTGAAATCATTATCCCCTTTGGAGACTTATGGCCAGAGCTAAGCTCAAACCCAGTGTAGCTGTGAATGCATTGTAGCCATAGTGCGTCTCAGAATGACTCAGTAAAGTACCAGGTGGCCCAGGTGTGTTTCCATATGTAGCTTTGCCATCAACTTTAACATTTTCTTTCAGATTCAGGTCTCCAATACAATAGCCAAAATGGACAGAGATTCTTAAACTTATCTGCATCTTAGCCTGGGAATTCCCACGCCTGTGGAGACAATGTCAGCCACACTTTTAATGTAGTTTTCCTAAGGTGACTAAAAGGGAGAACAGAGACCCTGAGAAATCCCAGTACCAGTCTGTTCTAATGCAATGGCTTTGGGATTAACTAACTCTCTCTTTCACAGCCAAATCGCCTACTCCCGTGGAATGTTGCTTTGATTACGTGACTGGCGCCATTCAGCTTGCTAAACTGGTCGATTTCTACTGGACCCCCAGCGAGTGTCACTTACAAGCCATTGTGTAAGTAGAGACCATTCCCTCCAGGGCTGATTGTCCTCCTACCCTGTTACGGTGCACCTCACTGGCAAGCCAGAGAAGGTGTGAGCCTGAGATGCCAGCTGTCACCTCAGATCACAGAGACCCCAGGGTCACATTAAGCTCTTGTATATGGGAGGTTTTCTTTATAAAGAGAGTAACACGGTGTAATCTCCAGAAGTGAGAAGTATCGTTAATCTTGCTGCAGGGTATTATTGAAACAAATGGCCTAGCAAGACTCAAGAGGATGAGCTACCTAGATGAATGGTATAGCATTCATTAATAATTATTTGTATTATAATTGCATCTAAATGCCCCAGTCTTGATCAGGGCCCCGATGTGCCTGGTGCTTTAGATACGTTTATAAATTATAGTCCCTGCTCCAAATAGTTTACACTCTAAATCGACAAGACGGACAAGGGTGTGGGAAACTGATGCAAGGAAAGGGAAGGGCAAGATTTTTCCAAATTAAAATACAAAGGTGCCCCTTTTTAATGAGCTCTCTTGCTTTTCCATCTGCAGGTTGGAGACGGTTGCTGGCCGCAATGTCTGTGCTGACCCCTCAAAGCTTTGGGTGAAGAGAGCAATCAGGGTCTTGCAGGCAAAGAGGAAACAAGCCCTACGTTCTGAGAACCACAGATAAAAGCTCTATTCCAGAGCCAGGCCAGAAACTACTGCCTCCGGTTGTCTCTGAACATTTCCTGTCTTCATTCCACATACGTCATTGGACTGTTCTTGTTTCAGCACTGACAGACAGACAGCTCAGTCCTGAGAGAGTGAGCAAGCTCTGTGCACTTACAGACGGACACACTGTGCACTACAGCCAGCTACGTTGTGTTTCAGACTGTACGGGTCCATGCAAGAACACCCACAAGCTGTAACAGATGCACATATAATAAAGCTTCATTGCTACACTGCTAGCATTTGTGACTGTTCATGCTACTCACGGGTTGGTATTAACGGCTCGTCGGGCTACACTTTGCTGATTCATTGAAAGAACCACAATTAGAAAGCCTCATTGTGAGGGTGGGTGCGGAGGGGCTCCTTTCTGTTGACCTCCCAGCTCCAGCTGTAGGGGGCAGTGCTGCAGCTCATTGCACTCTTGCTCAGCAAATGAGGTCAGTAGAGGGCAGGCCAGGGGCTAGAATTAAAAAAAAAAAAAAAAAGTCCACCACCCAATCAAAGCCAATTCCTCATGGCACGACATGCATGTGCCCTGAGCAACTGGCTCCCGACCAAGAAGTGTTTGATCAGGGGAAGCTACAGATCAGTGAAATGCTGCCTGGCCTCCAGCTTCCCCTCTCTGGCACCTACCTTCAAACTGAGTGAGGCAGAGTTTAGCCAATCCTTCAACAGAGCCAGGGATCAGTATTCCCCAGCTGTGACAACTTCACTGCCATTGCTGGACCATTTATTCCTTATGGGTGCATCCTGCGTGTAGTCATTGCTTACCCCCACCCCGCATGGGAGTTACTCCTCTGCACTCATTTTGCACCTCCAATATCTCTCCACTGTTTGCCGCCTCCCCAAAGAGGGGCTGCAATTTCTCCATAGCATCTGGCCATGGTATTAGGGGTCTGGCAAAGCAGGTGGAACCCCCAACAGTGAAAAGTAGAATACCAGGTTCTCATTGGTGGCAGTAGGGGTGCAGGCCCCAACTGCTTCTCAGGTTTGGGCCTCTGGGTTCAGTCTGTGGGTCTGGGAAAGAAGCCCACAGCAGGGCACCACTGGCCAGGTGCAATGTGGATGTTACACCTTCATCTGAATCAGCACGTACTGGTCACTGCTGAAGGCAGGTTACTCGGCTAGACGGATTCCCTGGTCTGATCTGCAGGGGAAGTTCCTATGACCTTACTGGACCACAGACAGTCTGTGGAATATAAGAGAGGAGGCCGTGCTCCCTCACGCGATCCCGAGGAGCTTAGATAGGCTCGTCTTTTCACAGCAGTGACACACACACAGTACACAACATATCAACAGGGGTCAGTAGCTCCATTCGTTAGCCAAGCAGCTCACGCAAACAGAGCAGCGCTCTCATTGTCACCTGCCCGCCTCCTCTACCCCCTGGCAGTCTCTAATGTGCATCACAGCCCCCGCTTGCCCTGCTCCAGCGCTGACCCCAGTGTCAAGCTTTCTCTCTGGGGGAATCTTCCAGGCCAGCCACTAGCTCCAGGGTCCCTGAGAAAGGACTGGGCCGACAGGCGGTTTAAATCCTCAGGTGGACGTGACCGAACACTACTATCGAGCCTGCACGCAAGCCTCCAGCAGAGATCCCAACCCAGGGGCAGCAAATCTTTTGTGACCATCTTGTAACATCAGGGCCAGCAAACTCTCCTGGGTCTCCTTGGTCTCCCTGCTAAGCCTGAATCCTCCCTCAGGTCATCGCTGTCCCCTTTGGACACTATCCACATCCTTTGGGGGGGGGGTGTCTCCATTGCATTGCGGGAGGCCGTAGTGATCCCAGGGCTGTCTTAGCCCTGTTCCTTGTCCGTGTACCGTGACACACAAGTGTGTATTGTTAACCAAGGGATGGTCAATTTACTGCAGTTTAGGCACTTATTGATTTTTCATGCTAATTGCTTTAGTGACTGGAAATGGCTTTCCAATTAGCTGGAAGCCAGGCTGCCTTGCTGCATAATGCCTTATTCCTGGAGAAATGGCATCTCCTAGTGGCCAGCTGGCAAAGCACACCTATACCCAGTTCTTCAGTACTAATCATCTAACCCAGGCTCAGCCTGGGTGTATGTGGTCTCAGGTCCAGCTACAATCTCTGGAGTGACCCTAGGTATGTTGGGATCAGTGAAGGATATGAAGGAGAGATGGGGGGGTTGGAACAAGGGCTTTACATCAGTTGTGGCTCTAGTATTCAGAGGCCACCTGCGAGTCAGAGTGACCCCTGACATAAATTACAGCAGCCCCAGGGCTGCTCTAACTGTGCCTGGCAGCTCTGGCCGCTATTCCAGCAGCAAGAAAGACACATTTTCACTTTTCGCCAGCCCCCACACTATGGAGAA
Source organism: Gopherus evgoodei (assembly GCF_007399415.2). Lineage (NCBI taxonomy): Eukaryota > Metazoa > Chordata > Testudines > Testudinidae > Gopherus > Gopherus evgoodei. The sequence continues at coordinate 7,788,085 of NC_044333.1, read as the reverse complement.
GTGGCATGAAGTTGCTATGTCAGTTCTACATTGCTCCAGCATTTGCCCTACTCCAGGCAAGAGTGGTTAAGTTGGAGTGGTACAAAGGGGCTATAGTGGATCTGAGGAGAGGGCCCAGGAAGTTCCAGACATGAGAACCACTGTCAGAGAACTGGGGATCTGGGAGGAGTTGAGGCTTTGGGGGTTTGAGAAAGAAAAGCTGATGCAGGGAGCAGGGGAAGGGATTCGATCCACCTGGGGTAGACTGACCTTCCAATAAACAAATTAGGGAAAATGCAACCTAGATGGAGCTACTATAAGGTGGGTGCAAAACTGGTTGGAAACCCGTTCCCAGAGAGTAGTTATCAATGGTTCACAGCCATGCTGGAAGGACATAATAAGTGGGGTCCTGCAGCGATCGGTTCTGGGTCCAGTTCTGTTCAGGATCTTCCTCAGTGATTTAGATACTGGCATAGAGAGTACACTGGTAAAGTTTGCGGATGATACCAAACTGTGATGGGTTGCAAGTGCTTTGGAGGATAGGATTAAAATGCAAAATGATCTGGAGAAACTGGAGAAATGGTCTGAAGTAAATAGGATGAAATTCAATAAGAACAAATGCAAAGTCCTCCACTTAGGAAGGAACAATCAGTTGCACACATACAAAATGGGAAATGACTGCCTAGGAACAGCACTGTAAGAAAGGGATCTGGGTGTCATAGTGGATCACAAGCTTAATCTCAGCCAACAGTGCAATACTGTTTAAAAAAAAGCAAACATCATTCTGGGATGTATTAGCAGGAGTGTTGTAATCAAGACACGAGAAGTAATAATTCTGCTCTACACTAAGCTGATTAGGCTTCAGCTGGAGTATTTTTTCCAGTTCTGGGTGCCACATTTCAGGAAAGATTTGGAGAAAGTCCAGAGAAGAGCAACAAAAATGATTAAAGGTCTAGAAAACATGACCTGTGAGGGAAGATTGAAAAAACTGGGTTTGTTTAGTCTAGACAAGAAAAGACTGAGAGGGGACATGATAACAGTTTTCAGGTACATAAATGATTGTTACAAGAAGGGGGAAAAATAATTGTTCTTAACCTCTGAGGAGAGGACAAGAAGCAATGGGCTTAAATTGCAGCAAGAGCGATTTAAGCTGGACATTAGGAAAAACTTTCTGTTAGGTGGTTAAGCACTGGAATAAATTGCCTAAGGAGGTTGTGGAATCTCCATCACTGGAGGCTTTTAAGAGCAGGTTAGACAAACAACTGTCAGGGATGGTCTAGACAATACCTAGTCCTGCCACGAGGCAGGCGACTGGGCTAGATGACCTCTCAAGGTCTCTTCCAGTCCTACGTTTCTATGAAGTGACAGAGGGGAGCAGCAGGAAATTCTGGGAAGATTGGGGGAAGTATCAGGTGAGCATCTAAACTCTCTTTTTTGGAGAGAGAGTTCTTCAGCTTTATATGTGTGTGTCGATTCTCTGCCTGGCCATATTGGGGGTAACTTACAGCGAGGAGATACAAGGTCCCTAGTGAGTGCAGGCAGCACACAGAGTATTGGGCAAAACACAGACAGGGATGGATCGAAGAGCGAATGCTTGAACCAACTTCACTTTCAAATATAATGTCTCCTTCTTGGCCACCACTGCTGGATGCAAGACAGTCTGTTGTAGTGTTTCATGAACAATCTATATGCAAACACCAAGGCAAATTCTGCTCTCGGTTACCCAGGCAACTCCACATTGGCTTCGCTGGGGCTACACAGGTAGAAGCGAGAGCAGAACTCAGAGCAATGTATGCGATATCAAAGTAATGCTAAGGGATTTCTGAGCTGATTTACATGGACTCAGTAGGGCTGCTCTGGATTTATATCTGTTTAAATGAGATCAGGTTCTGGCCCAAGAAATTTTCTTCCCCACACCAAGGAAAGGAGAACAGGCCGCCTATACATAACAGTGAGTCAGAAACAGATGCTGTTCTAATCACTTAGCCCTGGGAAAGACCTCTTTTCCTTTCAGCAAGTCTGGTTAATCTCTGTAGAAAATCCCTTCTGTTGTTTACTTTCCCTGACCTTTGTCTATCTGGCCAGCCTTAGCCTGTGAGCATCTTGGGGCAGGGACCATCCCTTCGCATGTGGCTTGAAAGCACCTTGATCACTGCTGCAAACAAAGGGCTAAGAACCATAGCAATGAATAGAAGCATGGCATTCTATGGACTGATACACTCCCAGCCAGACTCTGCCCCCTGTCCCAGCTCTGCATTCTCAGGAAGTTGACCCTTGTTTAAAATATATGGGGGTCAAATCTTTCAGCTTTTACTCTGATGAGACTCTCAGTGAATGCCGCTGACATCGGCAGGCATTTCCTCAGAGGGCTGCAAGTTTGAGACCTAATATTATGCAAGGCCAATAGCCTCAAAGGTATTTAGGCACTTAACTCCCACTGAAATCTATGGGAGTTAGGCACCTGAATAGCTCTGAGGATCCAGGCCCAAGGGCCTTCAGCTTGTAAGTACTCACTTTAAGAGTGTAATTTGTCCCCCGGAGTCAATGGGAGGGCTAATGGACTTAATTAGGCCTGTGCGGGGATACAAGACAGGGAAATCCTGGATGCATCAGCTGTACTGTAAAGCAGAAAAAAAATCACAACAAGGAAAGTAAAAGATTAAAGTGTGGGGTTTTCTCCGCACTAAATGGAAACCCTGAACAGTCTGAGGCTGTTATTCAGGGGCATGTGAGGGGGGTGCTCACCTCTTGAGCGCCTCCTGCTGTTGTGTGGGGGACCAAAGTCTTTTCCCCACTCTTGGTGCCCCCTGTGGTTTATCGAGTTCAGCTGGCAGGTCTTCAGTGGCTCAACCCTCTGGCCAGGTCACTCAGTCAAAATGGCAAAGAGTCCGCCAAGAACTGTCTGTCTGCCCTCATCAGGGTCTTCAGCGCTGGGCCCTTTAAACTCAGCCCTTCTCTCAGGTTTCCAGATGAGCCTTGTCCATTTCTCAGGGTTCACACCACATTATCGGTGGCCGTGGGGGACCCCAGGCCCACCCACTACTCTGGGTTTGAACCCAGGAAGCCTATCTGCAGCTGCCCCATACCTCTCACTTCAATTCATTGCTGCTACTTCCCTGGGCCTCTTCCCAGCTGGCCCCTTTTTTGCCACCCCTGACTTTAGGGATCAAGATCTCAGGGTCTCTTTCTCCCAGCTTAAGAAAAGCAGCTAAAGCCAAGCTCTGGTTGTCCCTTGAGCTCCTTGGGCCAGAGAGATGCTCCTTATAAGCTCTGGTCCCAGCCAGGAACTGACCTGCAAAGGCCCTGCCCTGCCTTTTATCTGAGCCTGCTGGGCTCTGATTGACTGCTTCTGTAAGGCCTCTCTAGGCAGGCCTGGAGAACTCACCTTTGCTGCTCCTTCCGGGTGGGGGCGGGTATAGTAGGGCCCCGGGGCTTCCTGTAGGCAGCTACAAAAGCCTGGTAGACCTTGTCACAGGGCACGTGTTAACTGGGTGTTTGTTCCTAGAGAACACTCCAGCGTGGGAGGAAGATGGGGGTAAACTCCTGTAGCATCTCCCTGGGAAAAGGGACATTGGCCCAGAACCTCCAAGGTGTTCAGGCTCCGAACTGCCATTGCAACCAACGGGATCGAAGGGCTGCCTAAGCTAGCCAATGGGAGATGATGACCAGTGGGGTGTGTGCTAAGTCCCATCCGTCTCATGGAGATCAGCACCTAAATCCAGCCTGCAGGGAGGCACCTGTGCTGGTGATTCCCAGCTGTGACCGCCTCCTAACTCACGGATGGGGAATTGTAGTGATATTCTAAGCACCTAAATGGTAGGTGCTGTGACATCCGGGCCCTAGCCCATATTATCTTAAGAACAAAGGTTCTTCACGAGCTCCCATACATGTATTTTGTTGCCAGAAGTGTGACTGCTTGCTTCCCTGTGTTGGTTTCTGTGGACTGATTACTGAGCTGCAGGTGCAACGCTGTGAAACCGCAGTGCACAGAATATGATTCCACAATGTTGCCAACTCTTGCGATTTGATTGCCAATTTCATGATATTTTCCTAAAGGCCATTTTTATGGTTTTGTAAAATGTCATGGTTTGCAAGCCACGCTCATGGTTTTTGAACTCATGAGGTTGACAACCCCTCTTTTAAATAAGGATCAATAAGATCTTTCTGAACATACATGACTACACTTTGAGAGCCACAAAGTACAGCAGCAGCAGTGGGGGACCCAGGTGAGTGCCCAGTGAGAAAGAAGACTGAGGGCAGACAGACAAAAGGAGGTGGACAGAGGGTGAAATTCAGAATGCAGAATGCCAGCATAAGGCCCAGGTACCATTTAATTCCCCATGAGGCTTGGCAAATCATGTCATCGCTCTGTGCCTCAGTTTCCCATCTATACATTGGGATTAGGAGACTGACCTCCTTTGTAAAGCACAGTGAGATCTACTAGGTATTATCAGTACTTGAGCCAGGTCCTGGCTCTCCGTGGGGTTTAAACTCCCCGTAGGCAGGGATGAATGAAACTCAGACTTATTACTGAGAGAAGGGGAATGCTGGAGTAAAACCCAGGTAGAAAGGAGTTGAATGGTTAAGGCTCTATCACCTGCATATTTTGGGCTGGGCTTTTTCTGACCCTGTGCTGACCTGGCAGGCATCTCCTAAGGAAGTGCCTAGAGATCTGTATATGTTCCCTGCTTTGTTTCAGTCAGGATATGGGATGAAAAACAATGGTCCTGTGTGCACATTCTCCCTGGCCTCTTCCTTTCCACGCTGCATTTAAGAATCAAGCAGCTCTCACCAAGCCAGAACACGTTTCCCTTGAATTCCCCCTTGCCTATTTGCAGAATTAGGATGTTTCTTTTCCTCCCCCACCCCCCGGTGCATATACACTGCAGAATTCTCCAGAGGTCTGTTCAGATGAAAAGGAAACCTCAGCCACTGCAGGAACTTTCTGAAGCTTCTAGAGCAGAGATTGGCAACCTTTCAGAAGTGGTGTGTCAAGTCTTCATTTATTCATTCTGATTTAAGGGTTTTCATGCCAGTAATACATTTTAATGTTTTAAGAAGGTCTCTTTCTAGGAGTCTATAATATATAACTGAACTATTGTTGTATGTAAAGTAAATAAGGTTTTTAAAATGTTTAAGAAGCTTCATTTAAAATTAAGTTAAAATGCAGAGCCCCCCGGACCAGTGGCCAGGACCTAGGCAGTGTGAGTGCCACTGAAAATCAGCTTGTGTGCTGCCTTTGGCACACGTGCCATAGATTGCCTACCCCTGTTCTAGAGGTTAAAGGTTGCAAATCAGCTCTCAACTCCTGCCCTCTCCCCCTCCTCCAAACATCCCCACAATGAAGAATCTGTACATGCTTGTGCAACCCAGGGAGAACAATGCTTATCCAGAGCTGCCAAGTTGCCTAACTGCATGGCAATGCTACAGCAGGAGCATCTTGGGAATGTGCTGGTGGCGGGCAAGGAAAGTGGGGCCTGCTTCTGAGGGTCAATGGGCCAGATCCTCAGCTAGTATAAACTGAGGTAGCTCTGTGGGCGTGAAGGGAGCTACACAGATTTACACCAGCAGAAGATCTGGCCCAAGGTGACCTGGTTATTCCCCACATCATCTCACACCTCCCGTTCTACAGCCAAAATAGCCCCTGCCTCAATCTGTCCTGGGTTGATGGACATTCTTGCTGTCCATGGGTCTGGGGCAGGTGTCAGTTCTCACATCATGGACCTTTCCATAGCACTCAGGAGGGTCTGTCACAATGTGGCCAGAGGGAGGCAGGTATGGGTCCAAGGAATCTCATGAACACCATTTGAATTGTTCCTTGAAGGCCAGAGGTAGAGAAGGGAACCTGCACTTCAGCACTAGACCCATCCTGGGCTGAGTCCCGAAAGGCTCCGTTCTCTCCGTGATGCTATTCAGTATTTCCACAAGACTCCGGAGCTCAGTTAGCAGCACGATGCCGATGCTACACAACTCTATTGTGCTTCACAATCTAAGGTGACACCTGAGGCGTCTGGCCAGCGCAGCAACTGACCGATAGCCACACCGGGGGAGGAAGAGCTGCTAAAATCAAACAGAGATTGTGCTTGTGGGCCGAAGGAGGCATTTCAAAAGTGCTGCAGCATGCAGGGTGACCACTGCTCTAGGATGTGTCCCCACAAACCCTACAATCAGCTCACCGTCAAGGAGTTCCTCTGCACCCCTCACAGAGGCGGAGTGCTTAGAGGGTCCAGTTCTATAACAAAGTGTTGCACCATCTCTGGGTGGCTAGGTGAGTGCGTCCCATCCTGGCGAAAAGACCCGGTCTTCATCCTTTCCTCACTTCCTGTAGAATTGAGGGCCAAGTGTAGGGTCTCTGGCCCAGAGCTTCGAAGTTTTTTTGATTCCTAACAATATCTTTGAGGATCTAGGCTGCTGTCCTCATTTCCAGAGCTCTTCTTGGCTTGGGCCCAAGACACCTGCAGGAACTCCTGATGCTGAGACCCTGATCACCCCCACAAGTCCTCTCTTGAGCCTCAGTGGAGCTGCCCATGGTCGGGTGTGCAGTCCATATGCAAAGCACAGGTCGGCAGCCTGGCCTTCCCACATACCCTCACACAGCACACCAGCTAAATCAACATCACTAACTAATTATAAATATGTGCACAGAGTCTTTCCCCTTGTGGCAGGATGGTGCAGAGAGGCGCCCCCTTGCAAAGATATTAGTCACTATGTTTGTATGTTCAGATACCATGGTGATGGGCACAGTAATGCAGCAATTTTGGTTCCTCTTATTCAGGGGGCACTTGAGGATCCTAGTCCCTGAGTGTGTCCACTGAAGCAGAGGATACAGCTCCCTTACGAAACTCATTACATTGACTTGTAGTCAGCAAGTCCCACTCTCTGCACCTGTGGGTCACATGGGAAATTAGGAATTCCCCTAGCAGAACAAACCAGTGATCTCACTGCTCTGGTGTCTCATCTTTATTACTGGCTGGTCAAGATCTCTTCCCAAAGTCAAATGGATGCTTCCTTCGTCATCTTAGATAAAAAAAGAGAGATCGATAGGGAGCAATACCTTGGGGGGGGGGTTGGCCCTCTTCTTCACCACACTTGAAAAGTGATTGACCATCATCTTTGATGACACCCGGCTAGAAGCATCAGCTTGTCCTTTGTCTTTGAGAAACAGGCTTGTTCACTTCCCACACTTGTCTAGTAACCACATTTCAGTCATGATTTCAGCTTCTGTTCATAACTTTACACACAATGGAGCTACACACATTTCACCATGATATCACTGAGCAGCAAGTTCTTCGTTTTCAAATGACACCTCACAAGCCAAGTTTCCTCTAGGCTGCATGGCCGCGCAGCCACCCATTTAGCGCCGCAGTCCTGGAGCTGCCACAGCTGGAGTAGAGGCACCTACTCTCCCAGACCAGGTGCTGCTGCAGGGAGAGAGAGCTGGGGGGAGTCCTCTCTCCCTGCCGTAGCCCCAGAGCCCCACCCCAGAACCTGCACCCCCAGACGGAGCCCTCACACCCCTGCACCCCAACCCTCTCCCCCAGCCCTCAGCCCCCTCTCCCACTCCAGACCCTCAGCCCCACCCCTACCACATGAATTTTGTTATGTGCACTGGTATAAAGGTGATATGTCACACCGCCTTCATATTGGTGCACATAGAATCATAGAATCACAGGACTGGAAGGGACCTCGAGAGGTCATCTATTCTAGACTCCTGCCTCATGGCAGGACTAAGTATTAACTATACCATCCCTGACAGGTGTTTGTCCACCTGCTCTTAAAAATCCCCAATGATGGAGATTCCACAACCTCCCTAGTTAATTTATTCCAGTGCTTAACCATCCTGACAGTTAGGAAGTTTTTTCCTAATGTCCAATCTAAACCTCCCTTGCTGTAATTTAAGCCCATTGTTTCTTGTCCTATCCTCATAGGTTAAGAAGAAAATTTTTTCTCCCTTCTCCTTGTAACAACCTTTTATGCACTTGAAATCTGTTATCAAGTCCCCTCTCAGTCTTCTTTCCTGTAGACTAAATAAACCCAGTATTTTCAATCCTCCCTCATAGGTCATGTTTTCTAGACCTTTAATATATTTTGTTGCTCTTCTCTGGACTTTCTCCAATTTGTTCACATCTTTCCTGAAATGTGGTGCCAAGGACAGCTGTAGCCACTGACAGGACAAGGAGTTGTGAATCACTGTCATCAGAAACTGGCCATTGTCTTTGATACATGGGTCTTGAATTACCTGTTCCTCCTCCTTGCCTGCACAGACCTTCCTGGTTTTCCAGGTGAAGAGAGGGAGATGGAAAATTGAGCATCGGTGTTGGACGGCTAGGTCTGAAACAGTCAAACAGATACATAAATGACTTCTCCAAGCTTATGCAGAGGCTGTACTGCAGGCTAAGAGATCACTCACCTCCATCTTGGTCGGCCCTACCAAAACATGCCTTAAAGAGCTGCTGAAAGTGGCCAACTTGTTGTGTAGAATATAATTATAGGAGGTGAATTTGCTTGACTTGAAGCTATTAATTTAGGAATCAAATCCTCCTTTTTAATTTTATATGATCTGATCAATAGGAGTAGCAGTTTGATTCTTCTTGGGAGCAATGGTTGTGCTGATCCTGAATGACACGAATATATCAGAGGGGTAGCCGTGTTAGTCTGTATCCACAAAAACAACGAGAAGTCCAGTGGCACCTTAAAGACTAACAGATTTATTTGGGAGAAGAAGAAGAATTCAACAAGAAGAATAAGTCTGCGTGGACTCCTCTTGATGGTCAAAATGACAGACTGGACTGCCACGTAGAGTGCTTCCGCAGACGTGCACAGGCTGAAATTGTGAACAAACAGCATCACATGCCCCATAACCTCAGCTGTGTAGAACGCAACGCCATCCACAGCCTCAGAAATAACTCTGACATTATAATCAAAGGCGCTGACAAAGGAGGTGCTGTAGTCATCATGAACAGGTCAGATTATGAACAGGAGGCTGCCAGGCAACTCTCCAACACCACATTCTACAGGACAATATCCTCCAATCCCATTGAGGAATACCAAAAGAAACTATACCATCAACAAACTCCCTGCTACAGCATGAGAATAAATCTACACAGACACCACTTCAGAGCCCCGACCAGGGATATTCTATCTGCCACTCAAGATCCATAAACCTGGAAACCCTGGACGCCCCATCATCTCAGACATTGGCACTCTTACAGCAAGATTATCTGGCTATTTGGACTCTCTTCTCAGACCCTAAGATACCAGCACTCCTAGCTGTCTTCAAGACACCATTAACTTCCTGAGGAAACTACAATCCATTGGTGATCTTCCTGAAAACACCATCCTGGCCATCATGGATGCAGAAGCTCTTTATACCAATATTCCACATGAAGATGGACTACAAGCTGTCAGGAACAGTATCCCTGATGAGGCCAAGGCATTCCTGGTGGCTGAGCTTTGTAACTTTGTCCTCACCTGCAACCATTTCAGATTTGGGACAATTTATACCTTCAAGTCAGCGACACTGCAATGAGTACCTGCATGGCCCCACAGTATGCCAACAGTTTCATGGCTGACTTGGAACAACGTTTCCTCAGCTCGCATCCCCTAGTGTGCCTCCTCTACTTGCGCTACATCGATGACATCTTCATCATGTGAACCTATGGGAAGGAGGCCTTTGAAGAATTCCACTCCACCATCAAGATTTCAATAATTTCCACCCCACCATCAACCTTAGCTTGGACCAGTCCACACAAGAGATCCACTTTCCGGACACTACAGTGCAAATAAGTGATGGTCACATAAACACCACCCTATACCAGAAACCTACTGACCGTTATACTTACCTACATGCCTCCAGCTTCCATCCGGGACATATCACATAATCCATTGTCTACAGCCAAGCCCTAAGATACAACTGAATTTGCTTCAATCAATCACTCAGACAGAGACAAGATAGGTCTCTAGTGCAGACCTGGCCTCACTCTTAAACTCTTGTCCCAGCAACCACTGGGCTCCTTATAATATGTGGGATGGATTCTCACAACTGTTCTTTGACTTCCTAAATCCTGGTCTGGTATCGGGGAGTATAAACCCTGGGCATTGCAAGGGTCCTTCCATAAGAGAGATCATCTCACAGCCCACTCCCAACCCCTTGCTTCCCTGGCCTTCCCCACTGCAGTTTATGTCCTCTTCTAATTACCCGATGACCTACCACAAAGTGTTTTTTGGATCACTGTGATGTCCACTTGGTTCAGACTGTCGAGCCGCTAAGCCTAGCATCTGCGGTGACACAAGAGAGGACCCAAATTATACTTGCTGTTAGTCCTCATCCTCCAGGATATAAACTGATCATCAGCTGAGGTCAGGGAGACCAATTCCACCCACAATTAACGGGGATATGAAATGTGATCAGCCCTGTTGCTGGAGGCACAAGATACAGATTTTATCTTGAACCAAGTCTAATTAAGGTTTTAGCACTAGAAAGCATTTTATCTGTATTTCTCTTGTAACCAGTTCTGGCTTCAATGCCTTGTACTTGCACTCACTTCAAATTTCTCTCTTTGGAGTGAAATAAACTGGTTTTATTCCTTAATCAAAACTAATCCAGTGGCATGGTTAACTGGGCTGGGTGATAACTCCATTCAAAGAGGCAGACTGTTTGATATTATTTCAGATCTAAAATAGCTGACCTGTCCAAAAAAAGGCTGGGCAGTGCAGAATACATTTTTCTGTGTGGGAAATCCAGGACTGGGGGTCTGTGGAGGTCACCCTGCAAGAGGTAGCCAAATCTGGCAGAAGCCAGGCTATCAGACCACTGGCTAGTTTACTGAGAATGCAGAAGTGATGTGTTCTGCTTTCCAGGGCTGTTCTCAGAGTTTCCTTCCCCATAAGTTAAATCAGACACATTCTGTGGAATCTCTCCACGCTTTCCGGGTTGGTTTTTCTCTGAACTCTGCTGACACGTGGCTTGTGAAGTCGGCACAGACAGAATAAATTGCCTACCTTTGCCTCCAAGATCTCACTTCACAGCTTCCTGGGGAAGAAAAGAACACTTCTACAGTAGAAGGAAACCCACTTCAAAGTCACCATGATCAGCCTGAGGACAGCTCTCCTGGCCGCCTTCCTCCTGGGGCTTGCTTATCAATATGCAACAGGTGAGTAGGAAACTTGATACAGGAGCAGAGGCCAGATCCTCAGCTGGTGTGTGCAGGGGTAGTTCCATTGAAATCTGTGGAGCTATATCGATTTACATCAGGCAAGGTTCTAGCCCCAAGTGTCTGGAATTAGGGAGTTGGTGGCCCGCAGCAGAGGTTTTTGGAGGGTTCTGGAAACCACCTGAGAGAATAATAGTAGAGAAAAATAGACTAGACGTAATTCAGCCCTGAACTGAACAGGTCCAGCTCTCAATGGAGTCAATGGAAATTGCAACTGCTTATGACAGGGCTGAATATAACACTAAAATTTCATTCCTTCCTCTTTTATTAATGAGACTTGCATGTAAATAGGATCTGTGTTTAACGGTTCATCTCCTCTTGCCACTAGTCCCTCATTTGATTGCCATAATCCTCTTGTGACCTTATGATCATTCCCAGGGCAAATAATTGTGACATGACAGACACAGGATTCTGACTTCATTTGGGGGTTACGTAGCAGCAGAGAACAAGCTTTTAGGAAACAAAAATCTGTTTTCATGGAAGTGTCCTTAAGTACTAGAGAATAAAGGGAAGGAAAGCCAGAATAATACATTTCAGCAAATTTGTTTCTAATTATTGTAATGTACTGGCTACTGTGTATTTGTACCATTGTCCCCTACAGCACAGATTTAGTATTATTCAACTGTGTGTCATGTTTCCTATATGGCTAACAGTTAATGGAGAGTTCCCTTTAGTTTAAGTGTTTAAAGGCTGGGATTTTTTGAATCAGGAGAAGCTGACCCACATTTTACAAAGTGACAAGTTAGTTTGGGTACCTGAAGTTCTGGATAGACAAAGGGAGACCTTTTCAAGGGGCCTAATTTTCAGATGGGGGTGCTCAGCGCTTTCTGAAAAGCAGGCCTCTTGAAGGCATCTTAAGTTGTGCACCCAAAACTGGAGAAACCTGAAATCGTTATCCCCTTTGGAGACTCATGGCCAGAGCTGAGCTCAAACCCAGTGTAGCTGTGAATGCATTGTAGCCATAGTGTGTCTCAGAATGATTCAGTAAAGTACCAGGTGGCCCAGGTGTGTTTCCATATGTAGCTTTGCCATCAACTTTAACATTTTCTTTCAGATTCAATACAATAGCCAAAATGGACAGATATTCTTAAACTTAACTGCATCTTAGCCTGGGAATTCCTGCTCCTGTGGAGACAATGTCAGCCACACTTTTCACAATTTTAGTGTAGTTTTCCTGAAGTGACTAAAAGGGAGACCCTGAGAAATCCCAATACCAGTCTGTCCTAATGCAATGGCTTTGGGATTAACTAACTCTCTCTTTCACAGCCAAATCGCCTACTCCCGTGGAATGTTGCTTTGATTACATGACTGGCGCCATTCAGCTTGCTAAACTGGTCGATTTCTACTGGACCCCCAGCGAGTGTCACTTACAAGCCGTTGTGTAAGTAGAGACCATTCCCTCCAGGGCTGATTATCCTCCTACCCTGTTACGGTGCACCTCACTGGCAAGCCAGAGAAGGTGTCAGCCTGAGATGCCAGCTGTCACCTTAGATCACAGAGACCCCAGGGTCACATTAAGCTCTTGTATATGGGAGGTTTTCTTTATAAAGAGAGTAACACGGTGTAATCTCCAGAAGTGAGAAGTATCGTTAATCTTGCTGCAGGGTATTATTGAAACAAATTGCTCATGCTCTTGAGTCTTGCTAGGCCATCTAGATGAAAGGTATAGCACTTTTTAATAGTAATTTGTATTATAATCGCATCTAAATTCCCCAGTCTTGATCAGGGCCCTGATGTGCCAGGCGCTGTAGATATGTGTGCAAATTTTAGTCTCTGCTCCAAAGAGTTTACAATCTAAATCGACAAGACAGATAAGGTGTGGGAAACTGATGCAAGGAAAGAGAAGGGCAAGATGTTTCCAAATTAAAATACAAAGGTGCCCCTTTTTAATGAGCTCTCTTGCTTTTCCATCTGCAGGTTGGAGACGGTTGCTGGCCGCAAGGTCTGTGCTGACCCCTCAAAGCTTTGGGTGAAGAGAGCAATCAGGGTCTTGCAGGCAAAGAGGAAACAAGCCCCACGTTCTGAGAACCACAGATAAATGCTCTATTCCAGAGCCAGGCCAGAAACTACTGCCTCCGGTTGGCTCTGAACATTTCCTGTCTTCATTCCACATACTCATTGGACTGTTCTTGTTTCAGCACTGACAGACAGACAGCTCAGTCCTGAGAGAGTGAGTGAGCTCTGTGCACTTACAGACGGACACACTGTGCACTACAGCCAGCTACGTTGTGTTTCAGACTGTACGTGTCCACACAAGAACACACACAAGCTGTAACAGACGTACATATAATAAAGCTTCATTGTGACACTGCTAGCATTTGTGATTGTTCATGCTCCTTACATGTTGGCATTAACGGCTCGACAGGCTACACTTTGCTGATTCATTGAAAGAACCACAATCAGGAAGCCCCATTGTGTGTGTGGGGGGGAAGTGGCTCCTTCCTGTTGACCTCCCAGCTCCGGCTGTAGGGGGCAGTGCTGCAGCTCATTGCACTCTTGCTCAGCAAATGAGGTCAGTAGAGGGGAGGCCAGGGGCTAGGAATTAAAAATAAAAAGCAATTCCTCATGGCACGACATACATGTGCCCTGGGCAACTGGCTCCCGGCCAAAGAGGTGTTTGATCAGGGGAAGCTACAGATCAGTGAAATGCTGCCTGGCCTCCAGCTTCCCCTCTCTGGCACCTACCTTCAAACTGCGTGACAAAGAGTTTAGCCCAGTGGTTCTCAAACTTTTGTACCGGTGACCCCTTTCACATAGCAGCCTCTGAGTGCAACCCTCTTATTAATTAAAAACATGGTTTATATATTTAACACCTTTGAAAATGCTGGAGGCAAAGTCAGATTTGGGATGGAGGTGCCAGCTTGTGACCCCCCATGTAATAACCTTGCGATCCCAATGGGTCCCAACCTCCGGTTTGAGAAAGCCAGTTTAGTCCAATCCTTCAACAGAGCCAGGGATCAGTATTCCCCATCTGTGACCACTTCACTGCCATTGCTGGACCTTTTATTCCTTATGGGTCCATCCTGCGTGTAGTCACAGGTTAACCCCTCCCCCATGGGAGTTACTCCTCTGCACTCATTTTGCACCCCCACTATCTCTCTACTGTTTTCCCCAACACATAAGGAGCAGCTGCCATTTCTCCACAGGATCTGCCCACGGGATTAGGGTGCCAGCAAAGCAGGTGGCACCCCCAACAGTTTAAAGCAGAATGCCAGGTAGAGGTGCACCCCCACAGCTGTAAGGTAGCAGCACTAGCTTCCCTGTATAATCCATGGGTCTGGGGCGGAGCCATAAGCTTCTCTTAGTGTATTTCTGCGGCACGTGCCGAAAAGTTCATATCAACCCTACTGGCTGCTGGCGTAATTCAGTTAAAACATGACTGGTAGCAGGTAACTCCCCCCCACACCCTGGCCTCACACACACACACACTTGGGGAAAGGAGATTTTTAACGGCTCCAGAACTCAGCTGGGCAGTGGCATCTTTGCTTGCACAGCATATACGGGTTACAGGCTGTCCCAGGTCACACAGCGGGTCAGAGGCAAAACCAGGACTAGACCCTAAATCCCATGACTCCCAGGCCAATGTCCTATTCTTTGGGCCACGCTGCTACCCTGTGGGCAAAGGTGGGAATTGAGCTATTCCAGGAAGTGCTTAAGAATGAGGACACGGCCCTGCCGCTGACCCTCTTCCCCTCAGCTCCCTGGAAAGAGCTCTGTCCATTAGTACCACATAGATAGAAACCTCACTCTCACCTCAGCTTCATGGCTAAACCCATTCTCCCCCCACACCCAGCTCCTATTTGCTCTCACAACTTCAGTACATCTAGAAAGGATTTGGAGTGACAAAATGCATATGGAAAAAGAGATTCCCCAAGCCCCATAAGCACAGCAAGCCCGCTGGGGTGTGTAGCATAGAGGGAGCGGCCCCTGATGGCCTCTCTGTGGGGAGGCAGGCAACCTGCACAAGGGAGCTGAATTGATAATGGAGGGGAAAGCAGCCCACACATGCCAGGAGCGCTACAGTCCAGCAAACAGAGATACATGAAGAGAAGAGTGAAGGGGGATTTGATAGCAGCCTTCAACTACCTGAAGGCGGTTCCAAAGAGGATGGAGCTCGGCTGGTCTCAGTGGTGGCAGATAACAGAACAAGGAGCAATGGTCTCAAGCTGCGGTGGGGGAGGTCTCGGTTGGATATTAGGAAACACTATTTCACTAGGAGGGTGGGGAAGCACTGGAATAGGTTACCTAGGGATGTGGTGTAATCTCCTTCCTTAGAGGTTTTTAAGGCCTAGCTGGACAAAACCCTGGCTGGGATGATTTAGTTGGAGTTGGTCCTGCTTTGAGCAGGGGGTTGGACTAGGTGACCTCTTGAGGTCCCTTCCAACTCTAATATTCTACGTATTAAAATCTCAGCATCGGTCTAGGGGTCGGAGCTTTATTCTCAGGCCCTAAGCGCTCTGAGTTGTTTATTGAGCCATTTGAAGACCATGGGCTGTATTCCGCTCTCAGGAACTGAGCTGTGCTTGAAGTACCTCACTCCATCCAAACTAGGCCCCAGGGCGGGTGTTGCATGGCAGAAGCATTCAGGGGTGTTGCAGGGGAGACCTTCTGTAAGTCACAGTGGGCAGGGCTGTGTTTGCATGTCACTCCCATTTTGCTTCCACTAATTTTGGCCTGTAGCAATCAGTCTGCCATTCCTGAGCCTCTGCCGCCCACATCAGGCCCTTCTAAGGTAGAGCAGCCCATTCTCATTCCTTGGGCCCCCGCATGCCGCCACCAGCCCCCTTCACATCTGTGACCCTCTGCCTCCCTCGTGCGTCCACTTCCCTCCACTGATGTAAAACTGCAGAACGACTTTCCAACTTCCTCCTGCAGCTCAAATCGAAGTCACTGCCCCTCGTCAAAGGGCTCCGTTTTACTTGGCTTTGCATGTGACCATGCAGAGAAGATGCAGGAAATGCACATCTGCTGAGAACATGATTCCCCAGGTTCAATACACAGCAGGGAAGGGGACTGCCTCACTTGTATTTAGTTCACTTTCACCACTAACTTGCAGGCACCCTTTCTGCTTCAGCGGCCTCCCACTCACCACCTCTCCCCACAGATCTGCATTATGACCAGGAGTGTTTATAGGCAGCTAGTTAAGCCCTGTTGACAAAGTGTATTTGAAAACCGAGAAGCTACCTGATGTTTAAGAATTCACAGGTCACTTGTTAACTTTCACTTTTGACTCCAAAAACAATAGGTCTCCCCTGGAGTCGGATTTGTCCCTTTCCAGGTGGCAGGGCATTCCCAGCCTGAAAGGCACCTGTGAAAATACCCTTGTAAGGGTCCGGGTTTGCCATCTCGGGGACTCTCTATTACATGTGCTCAGTTAACAATTAAAAACATGGGTTTGTTTCCCAGGTCCCGGGCCTGTAAACTGAGCCTGGGCTCTGAGAATCAAGCTGGGCCTTTTCCTCCTTATGCCTCATGGCCAGCGCTCAAGGGCCAGCAGGCTCACTTAGGCTCTCCCTGCCACTTACGCAGCAGCCCTATGGCCTTCTGTGCCTTTGCACAAGTGTCGCTGATTGGAGCTTAGTAACCGATCTGGTAACGAGATGAGCAAGGTTTAGCAGGCACACGAAGACTCACTGGCTGCTTGCCTGGTGCCTTTTTGTCCTGGTTCCTTACCGTAACCCATACACCTCCTGGGTGTGGTGTTCTGTCCCATCTAGTGGCACCAAGACCATTTAGAGAGACTATATGGCTTTTGGCTCATGCACGAAGCTCCAGAGGCCCCAGATTGGATCCCGCCCACCGCCGACCGGGCTCTGTCGGTGTCACATTCTCATGCCTGTCTCTCCTGCGCTCAGGTTAGCTCGAGCACTAGGAAGCCGTGGAATGATTTCGGGAGGTAACTTTTCAGAAGAGCTGGTACTTTAGCCGAAAGACACTGGCTGGGTTTTCTGATCAAAGCCACTTCTTTCAGCCTTTCCTGGTGCTGAGCAGCTAAAACGGGGATGATACAATTTCCCACCATTCGTTTTGGTGCTGTTGCAAAAAGCAGCTTCCAAGGCACTTTGCGCTCCTCGGCCACAGTGAGCCCAGCTGTAGGTGAGCACGTGATGTGTCTCCAGTAGAGCTGCACTAGCTTATACTGGAGCTGAATGTTTCCCAGGTCGTTGTCCAGGCTGAAGCAGTTGTTACATCCCCTCAAAACTGCTGTGGACTACAAGGCTCCTGCAGATTCCTAGGGTCTGATTCTCAGTTCCTCTGTTTCTGTGATTGGGGCAGAAGCTGAAGTTAGGCAAGTGAAGGTGGCTTTAAACTACCTCTGCAGTCTCTGTATTCTCTGGCTCTTCAGGGCCCTATCTGGCCCTTGCTGTCAATTAGAGCAACCTCATGGCTGCTCTAAATTGTGTTCTGCTTCTCATGGCCTCTTCTGGAGCTTGGAAGTAGAGAATAAATTGCAGTGGGAATCTGAATGGTGGGACTAATTGGGAATCAGGCCCCAAAAGGCTGCATTGGAACCCCTGCTCTTAAAAAGCAAGGAAAGATCGGCCAACATTTTCATAGCTGGGAGCCTCCAGAGTCCATCTTCAGGCACATAAAAGCCTTTTTAGCAGGGGAGAAATGTAGAGCCATGCGCAGTGCAGACAGCGTTCACTTCCCTTCGCTTTTCCTTCCTCATCTAGGAATCGCTGCCTGAATTCCTTGATTGTGCAAATTCACCAAAGCTTGATTTGCATCTAGCGCCTGTGGCAGACTGCAGGAAATGTAAAGATAGGTTTTTGAGAGAGAGAGAGAGAGAGAGAGAGAGAGAGAGAAAACTCAGGCTGGCCTAGGCAAGACCTTCCCCACCGCATGGGCTAGTGGGCCTCAGGATCACTGACTGGAGAGGAATATGCGAGCACTCAGGCCCAAGTCTCCTCTTAGGGAAGCAGGGTTTGTGCCCACAGCCACATGCCCCCATGCCTCAGCCTGCCCTTCTGGATGACGGGCCCCCCAATGCCCAGCCTCGTGAGGCCCTGACTTGACGGGCTGGAGAGGGCCATGCTGCCATCGAATAGAGGCGCAGGCAGGCCAAGACTCGTGACAATGTGACTTGCTAGCCTAGCCCTGGGATGGTCATGTGGTGCCATCACGTCACCTTGGACATCTATGACAGCCTGAAAGAGGCAGTCCAATGCTGCGTTAAGGCATCATGCCATGGAGGATTTGTGGCTCTCAGTGGCTTTGTCTGACCCAAAGTCACTCCTCTGTCTCTCCCTACTCCCAGCTGCTGAAAGGGAGAGGGAGGCGTTTCACCATCACCCTCCATCCCCTCCACCTTGCATCACTTTCCTGTCCTGGCTTCCCATCCTGCACCATGAATCCTGCCACCTGCTCTCCATGCCCCACCTCAGCATCCACTTGCTGATGCATCCTCTTGGCCTTGCAGATCTTCATCCACCCTCAGCTTTTGTCTTCTGAAGACACTCACCCCACACACATACCCACATGCCCCCTCCCTGCTCTGGGCTTGTCTGAGCTCCCCCCCTGCCCATTAGAAAGGTTATTCCTACTGCATGATTACACACATCCCCCGCTGTCTCCCAGCAACCCCTCTACTCCACTCGTCTTTTCCATGTTTTCTGTTCCCTGCCCTTTCTTCCCCACACTCCCCATCTCACTCAGCCTCTGCACCTCCGCTCCCCCCCGACTGAAGGTCTCAAGCTCCCAAGTTCCTGTTTCTTCGAGCCCCTCCCTGCCCAGCCTGCCCCTGTTTGCCCTTCTAAGTTCACTCCAATCATCACTTCTCTCTCTGTGGCTGTGATCCCTGGGCTCTTCTTTCACATTTGGCTCCCTCGTGTCTAGCTCATCAATGCTTATACTGGACAACATCCTCTCCCAGGTTGCTGGCCCATCTGTTTCCACCCAGTCTCACTTCTTCTCTCTTATTTCCTTATGTGTGTGCCATAAGATTTCTAGAAAAGGAGAAATCTCCAGTTGTCAGATTGAAGACAGAAAGTGGCGATGCTTTTCCCAGCTCCACGCACCAGTCGCTGCTCATGGCAGACTGCAGGTGTTCAAAATGTGATCACGTCTGTCTTTGTGTTCAGCTAGCTTTCAAGAAAAGAGGACAGCCCCTTCCTGAGGGCCCAGACCAAACCAGAGACAGGATAGATGCTGCACAGCACACACATACCCCTGCCCTCAGCTTCCCCTCCTTCCCCAGATGCCCAGGGAAAGTGAGGGGGCTTTGGAGAATGCCCTGAAGGTCAACAGATCTGGGTTATTTTGTGCCAAGGGAGCAGGGATGGAGTTCCCTGGTCCTGGCCTGGTCACAGACAGCCCCCTGCCAGCAGCTCCCTCCCTTTTAAATCCAGGAGGCTCTAGTTCAGTTTGTGATTCTTTCTTCACATCCTTTGCACCATGCCCTCTCTCCCCATGGTCTCACCAACATCCCCAAGGAGAACGTGGAGGGGCTCTGGTGAGATTTCCTTCTCCTCTCTACATTCCCCCTGAACTTTCCTCAGTTTCCTTCCACTCCACCATGCTCATTTTTAACCTGGAGATGTCCCTCTTCTTCTGACTCCTCCTCCTGTCCCATGTCCCTATCCCCCTCTCATTGTCTTCACTAGCTTCTTCTCTCGTGCCCTCCCTCTCCCTCTCTATGATGTGCCTAGTACCAAACCTTCCCATTCCCCTTACAACAGCCACTGGTTCCCTCATAAAACCCTCACTTGACCCTT
Source organism: Gopherus evgoodei (assembly GCF_007399415.2). NCBI lineage: Eukaryota > Metazoa > Chordata > Testudines > Testudinidae > Gopherus > Gopherus evgoodei. The sequence goes on along the minus strand of NC_044333.1, from coordinate 7,768,176 downwards.
TCCCCTGTCCAAGGACTGGCCCATTGCCTCCCTCTCCTTTTACCCAATTCCCTCCCCATGCAGCTCACACCCTCTGCTTCGACATCTTCTCTGGCTCAGCCCTTTCTGCTCACTCAAACAGCTCCCAAGAGTCCAATGAGCATCTCTTGGCCAAATCTGAAGGCCTTTCTCTGTCATGGTCCTTGCTCGATCTGCGCCTTTTGCTACTGTTGGTCATTCCTTCATCCTCAGCTCTTCTGTGCTTCCCAGTTTCTCCTCTCTCCCTCTCCACCAGCACCTGCTCTTCTCTCTGCCAAGCTCTTGCCTCAGTCTCCTTCTCTTTTCTCACTATTCTTTGTCACTGGGTGACCCTCTCTGCTTCCCAGCCTCCGCTACTATCGACATGCTGCAACTCAACCGCTCCACCCTCACGTGCTCATCAGGGCCAGATTATCCTTTTGTGGGGCCAGCCCCAAAAATATTTGTGGGTCCCCATGGAGGCAATGGAGCATGGCGCGAGGAGGTCAGTCCCTGGAGCGAGGGGCCAGCCAGAGGCAATGGGGCATGGCAGGGGCGGCCCTGCTCTGCCCAGGGCAAGGGCACTATTTACAAACTGGCAGTTGCTAGTTGCACAGTGGCTGGCGCTGTGCTGCCAGCATGTCCCTTCCCCTCGGGGGTGGGCCTATGCCACACCACACAGCCCCCCTGCCCAACATCCCCCGGATCCACTATGCCCGGTGCTGCCCCAGACCCACCCACAAATGCACAGCACCTTGCACAACACCCCCTGCTCACAGCCCCACCACAACTGCCCAGCACCCCCAGCAGAACCCTCAGTTCCTAGTGCCCCAACACACACAGATCCTCCCCACCCCTTCACAGCCCAGCACCATCCCCCCAGGCTCCCCACAGACCCACTCCCCCAAGCCCTGCCTCCAGGCCGCACTCACCAGCCCTGTTGGAAGCTGACTGTGTCTGCTGGGCTGAGCCAGCAGCGCAGCCAGGGCTGGGAATCGCTCCAGCCCCTCGGGAATAGTCCGATCAGCCAGACCAGGGCCTGCCCCCTCAGGACCCTCTTGCCTGGAGAGGCCCAGCCAAGCTACCCATACTGTCTCCCCCTCCGCATAGCTGAGACTGGCCAGGCTTCTGCACCATTTCACCTTTGCTCCTACCTTCTCCTCCTCTTGCTCCCCATCCACCATCCCTCTTCCATCCTCTCAAAATGCTGCTGCAGAAGTTCTCTTTCTCCTGCTCACCCATCATGTCATTTCCCTCCTGTGGCAAGACCCCTTCTGCCTCACCAGACTTAGCGCTCCCTTCTCTGGCAGGGACAGGGCCCAGGGTAAATCAGCCACAGACTCTGGAGCATGTCTGTCTCCCCTCTTTGGGGGTTGTTTCTCAGAGCCTTCCCGGTAGGCCTCAGGGCAGGTCTGAGGAGTGCTCCTCTGCCAAACAAAGGGAAAAAGTCTATAATGCACTGAAACAAAAGGGGATTCCTTCCCCTGGCCCCCTCACTGGGGCAGGTGTTGTCCTGTCGCTGGCCCCAGGATGTCCATTCTTCCCCTGAACAGGCACTGGGTTTGGGGTGTATCCCCTATGGGGAGGAGAGCAGGTTCTCACACTGGAGAAGCCGATCTCCCTGCTGCCTCCAGCCATGCAACAGTTTGTCTCTTCTGCCCCCAGGCCTGGGAGAGAGATTTTAACGGGTTTCAGGCAGCCCTTAATTGGACTAAGGTGTCCCTAATTGACCTGAAGTAACCTCTTCCCAGCTTGTAGGAAAAAGGGCCTTTAGCATTCTAGGGCGAACATACCCAGACCCTCCTGCAGCTGTCCAGCCTGACTTTGTCACACTTCCCACTTTTGTCTTCTACAAAAATTAAACACCTGCTGAATGTCCTGCCACTGACTTCAATAGGAGCACAGATTTCAGTGTGGGCCTTCCAAGTGTCCAGAAGCAGCAGGCTCATTCAGGAAGCTGCCTTCACTACTATAGCCACACTTGTTCTGCAACATCTCCCTTTGACAGCGCTCCACTTGTCACTCCAGATACTCCTGACGTCACAATTAGTGGGTGCTTAGAATCTCTGGGTGCGGGTGTCTAGGAGACATTACACTGACCTATGAAAGCCACCACTGAAAATAAAGTCCTCTTGGACTATTTTTTGGCTCTCTCTTTGGCAGCAAGCACGTGACTGAGCATGAAACTGCATATAGAACCTAGCGACACACAGAGCTAACGTATGAAATCATACACGATGGCAGTGAACCAGTACAAGAGGAAGCTTGTGAGTGGAAAGGGGAACTAACAGTGAGAAAAGGAGGGAACAGAGAGACAGAGCAATCTCAAGAACAAGGGCAGGAGAGAGAGGGCGCTTAAGCATTCGCTGACATCCCGGGCTCAGGAAGTGAATATTCTGGTAGAGAGAGAGAGAGAGACAGGAAACCCCAGACTCGGAGAGTGGCTCATAGAAGTCCTTGTTGTACAGTGGCTGCCGCAGAGTTGGTGTCAAGGAAAGACTGCATCCTACAAGCCAACATGAGCCTCCAGCTGGCAAACATCTTTCTGCCTTTGCTCTTCCTCCTTTGTCTGCGTATGGGTGAGTTTCCCCTTTGAACAATGTGTTTTCATTGCGGTGTCAGAGTCAGAAGTCTCCATTGCTTGCAAAGTAAAAGCTTCTGAAAGAAAGAAACCCAACAACAAAACCCTTTCTCCCATGGTACACGCGGAAGCTCTGTCAGCAGCTGAGAGGCGAAACACATGGGAACTGGCAGAGTGAATGTTGTGAGCCAGTGACGTACAGATTCCTGGTTGTCTTGGATTTGAGGGGGTTTGTCTTTGGATTTTTGGTTTTGCCATTTCAAAGAGCGCAGGATTAGATGCCTGAGCTGCCCCAATGTTCCCAACTTCTTTTTATCCTATTTAATTGGCCATCAACTTAAAAAAGGGGGGAAAAACACACGTCTTTTTGAAAACTTTTGAACTTATTTTAGTCTGTACCAGCAACATGAACGAAAGAGATTTGAGATAAATATGTATATTTTTTGGAAAGTTGGTTTTCTTGATGCATTTAACAAATACTTTCATACAGTCAGTTTCACGGTTTCCCTTGCTTAGTTGTTTAGATCAATCAGATCCGCACAGGCGCAAGGGTCTGCTTGTGTGGCGGTGATTCAGGATCATGGCTTTAGTCAGTTACCCTTGCAATTTCCATGGGTCTTTCACTCCCTAACAGGAGAGACTTTTTTTTTGAAAAAACAAGCCCATTTGACTATAACCACAGAAACAGGCAGGGGAGACGCAGATGCATGAGTAGTGCCTAAAAATACTTAAACTTTATTTGCTTGTCTATTGACTAGGTTTCAAGTTGACTGTGTCTCTGTAAATCCAAGCAGCTGGAAAGGTGGGAATTGGATTTTTGGTATTGTTTTGTTGTGCCGGAACCATCTAACTGATACAATAAATACTATAAAGACATCTGAATATCATCGAAAATTGCAGAGCCCATAATGTCTTTTTAGCTGACAATTCTGGTTTATGACACTAAGCAATTCAAAGGTTAATTACTATGGAATGAGTGATTTTTATACTGCAAAACGGTGCTTAGCTTATCTGATTATTTCTGCCTTGTGAAGTATCTGGTATCATGGCACAAGTGGTGTCTGAACTTCCCTTTTCTGAGGGAAACTGGGTTGTGAACTTATGTCTTTGTATGCAATCTGCATTCAGTAAGATTTCCTCCCATTCCAAAACTCCCCTTCATGGAAAACTAGGATGGCCTGGCCTGGCTGCATTGCTCCTTCCACTCACAGACCTTGCACTTGGGGAAAAGGAATTGGAAGGTACTGGTAGAGAATCCTAAAAGCATAGGGCTGGAAGGGACCTTGAGAATTCATCAAGTCCTGCTCCCTCCGCTGAGTCAGGACCAAGTAAACCTAGATCATCCTTGAGAAGTGTTTGTCTAACCTATTCTTAAAAACCTCCAGTTACAGGGATTCCACAACCTCCCTTGGAAGCCTGTTCCAGAGCTTAATTACCCAGATAGTTAGAAAGTTTTCCCTAATATCTACCTTAAATCTCCCTTGTTGAGAATTAAGCCCACTAGGTCTTATCCTACTTGCAGTGTCCATGGAAAGCAATTGATCTCAGTTCTCTTTAAAAACAGGTCTTAATATTTGAAAACTGAGGTGGGGCCTGAAAACAGTCTTCTTTTCTCAAGATTAAACATACCCAGTTTTTTCCGCCTTTGCTCCTGGGTCAGGTTTTCTAAACCTTCCATCATTTTTGTTGCTCTCCTCTGGACTCCCTCCAGTTTGTTCACATCCGTCCTAAAGTGTGGTGCCCACTGCCCAGAATTGAACACAGAACTTCAGCTGGGGCCTCACCAGTGCTGAGTAGAGCAGGACAGTAACTCCTGTGTCTGACACACATGGCTCCTGTTAATACACCCCAGAGTGATATTAGCCTTTTTTGCAACTGTGCCACATCGTTGACTCATATTTAATTTGTAATCCACTGCAACCCCCGGATCTTTTTCACATTTTGCAGTTCTGCATTTGATTTTTCCTTCCTAAGCGTGGCACTTGTCTTTATTGTGTGGATGTGCTAGTTTACTGCTATGGCTTCTGTCCCACTCTGCCCCAAAGAGCGTAACATTTTACAATTGATTGTATTTCCCTAAATATCTGGGCTAATTGAGGCCTAGGAAATTGAAGGGGGAAATTTCCAGACTGATTTTAGATTTGGCAGACACTGTCTCTTCTATTTGCTTGTACCCGGCCTGGCACTATGTGGCCCTAATCCGCTGGGTGCCACTAGAAGATGCATAAATCATCATCATCACAACCTCAAAAATAGGCCATTCCTTGACTTTCTGTGCTTCTCTCTCTTCATTTCTCACTCCTGACATGGGCCAAGCCACTGCCCTCTGCTCATGGCAGTCCTGTCTCAAACAGTGTGTGTGCAAACATTAATGCTCTAGCTATAGAACGAGCTGGTTTGTACATTGCATGGAGATGCAATCATCATGGTTAATCTGGTATTTCTGGGCATGGTGTTCTTCCTCTCACTTAGACCACACCTACCCTTGTGGCAGTGTGGAGAGGACAGACACTACACGCCCAGATAGCATGGCTATAAATACCAGTGTAGTCAGTGAAGCACAGCTTAGGCAAATAGAGCACAGTGCCCTTTGTGGCTGAACCCCCATGTTACATTGTGACACTCTGTACCTCAAAATAGCCCCGTGGAACGCCCATCTTCACCACAGTGATGTGATTCAATGTTTTGTACAATGGATGCCTTGTGAGGTATCACTTAAGAAATCCTGATCTGTTGAAGATTAATATCCTGATGAATTGTAGGCACTATCATTGCATCTGAAGTTACCAAGTTTTGCCATGTGCGTGTTACTGAAATATGTTGTGAGCAATTAAGACTGACCAGAGTGGCGTTGATGGCCCATTAAGGAGAATCCACTCTCTCAGTGGCCCTCCCAGAGATTCCTCAGGGAAGGCACATACGCAATGGGAACTGCCTAACCTCCATGTCACAGCAAGCATCGTTCTAGTACTTGGAGAGAAAGTAGAAGTGAGGGCTGATGACATCACACCTGGGCCTCTCTCCTCCCCCATCTCAACACCTGGAGGGTCATTTGGAAGACCAAGACTTTGAACTGGGGAGATTGGTCCCCGGCTGAAAGGGAATTCAGCCTGTGTATTAAGAACTGGGAGCTGCCTGTAATATCTAGTAGAGTGAGAAACTGCTTGATTCAAATCTTGCTGCTTCTGTAGAATTTAGACTGCAGATTATTTTTTTTATTTCTTATGTAACCTACTCTGATCTCTGTGCTTGCTACTTATAATCACTTAAAAATCTGTCTTTCTGTAGTTAATAAATCTATTTTATATTTTATCTAAAACAGTGTGGGTTTGGGTGAAGAGTTTGGGGAATCTCATCTCAGGTTAACAAGGGCTGTTACACATCCACTACCCATTGTAGAAGTGGTAAACGAATTAATGAGCTTGCCCTGTCAGAGGGACGGGTGTTGAGTTCAGTGGGAGTCCACTGTGCTGGACTGTGACGGGGCAGGAATGGAATGCAGCAGGTACAGACTAGAGCCAGGAGGTTGATAAAAGTGGGTTGGCAGTATCTAGAGGGCACATGGGAAAGTGTTTTGTGACAGTGGCTGCAGAGGTCGGCGGGCGCGGGGCTGCTCAGTTTGCAGTGCTAGTACCACTTGGTGTTCCATAATGTTTAAGAGCCGCTCCATGGCTTCATTCTGGTATGCCGTGTTCTTCTTTCGGTTTCTGTTCTTGCTGTCCCGCCACTCCTTCGCTGTAATCGACCAGGGTGTCTACACTGGCACTGCAGCGCTGTAGCCGCAGCGCAGAAAGCTGTACGCCTCTCATAGGGGTGTTTTTTTTACAGCGCTGCAACTGTGCAGTTTCTGTGCACTAAGGGGCTTGGCAGTGTGTGCACCTCGGGAGTTATAGCGCTCAAAGCTGCTTTATTGTGCAGAAAGTTGCTAGTGTAGACAAGGCCCAACTTTGATCTCTGATTGCTGTTTATAATCACTGAAAATCTACACCTTTCTGTAGTTAATAAATCTATTTCATATTTGATCAAAACCAGTGTGGTTTTGGTTGTTCTCGCTCACCAGGGCTCCCTGCCCAGGGCAGGTGGAGGGTTCAGGCCTCCCCCAGTAGACCAGACTGACCTGCTCCAGCCCAGGCTCCTGGGCCGTGGCCCCACAGTCACTGCTCCCCAAGGACTCTGCTGGCCCTGGAATCAGATCCCCCCTACTTGGGCAGCTCTTACTGGCTGTGAACAGCCAGTACCCTGCACTGCCTGATTTCTGCCTCTGACCTGACCAGGAGGCAGGGCCATCGAGAGGGGTGGGGCCTTGTGGCAAGGGGGGACACAGCCCCCCAATTTTCTGTCTGGTCCAGCACAGCGCCCACACCAGGAACAGGCTGGTGGTGCCCTGGTGCATAGGGACCATGTCGACTCCCCCTTTGTATCTTTCTTCTCCCACTCTTTGTTTGGACAGTGAGCTCCTCAGGATGGGGAAGGTCTCATATAGTACGTACCAGGCCTGAAACAGCAGGGCTGTACTGGTGGTTGAGGACTATACGTGCAATAGGAATAAATAATAACGTGAATTGTTGTTTCCTTCCCTCTCAGACTTTCTTCCTCACCTCGCCTCATTTCCTTTTCTTTGTCTATTTCACTTCTCCCTTCCCTAGACCCCTACATCTTTCTATCCCTCTCCCCTGCTTTGTACACACTCTCTTTCTCTCTCTCTCATCCTCTTTCCACTCCCAGCTCTCTCTTTCCCTCAATCTTCTCCCTCCTCCAACTTCCTTTTGTCTCGTGTCTCCCATCTCTGTCTCCCTTCTTTAAACCCTCCCCTTAAATCTTTGTTTGGCCCATTGTTGTTGAGATTTGTCTCCCTGGAGCAGACACTCCACTGTGGGGCCTGCAGACCCAATTCCCTGCATCTGGGCTTCTCTCTAGATCCCTAGGAGCCACCCAGTGCTCTCTCGCTGGCACTTAGCGAGAGGCCCCGTGGAGCCCGTATGGCCGGCTAACAGTGCCAGTAGGGCCTGTGCAAACTGCCCTCCCCACTCACTACTCTGAACTTCATGCCGTGACCTTCAGCAGGGAGTTAATGCTCATGCACTTGGCTTCCGTTTAGAGAAATGGAAACATTCTGCAGTGGATCATTTGCAAACAATTTTGTTTGATTTAATTTTTCCTCCTGTTGCAAGAATTTCAAATAGTGACACTGAACTTTGTGTTTCAGGAGCTGCAGAAAATACTGCTGCTGTCATTGTGGTGAATCAGACACCCCCTTCTATCCGTGCAATGGAAGGGTCAGAGTTCACCATCAAGTGTACATTCAACACAAGCAATAATTCAACCAGGTGGTTTGTTGAATGGAATAAAATCAGAAACAATGTAACAGAAAAGGTGTCCAATGGAACAGATCAAATCATATCAGCAGATAAAGAAAAGAGGTCTCTTTCCCTCACTGTGAAGAAAGCCGACGTCACTGATTGTGGAACCTACATGTGTAGGGTTGGGAGCAAAGATGTGATATATCCTGGGACCGGAACCCAAGTGACCATCGAAGGTAAATACCAGCATTTCCTTCTCTGTTCTACAAACCCTTCGGGGAGCTCAGGACACGGGGCTGGTTCCAGGGAGCTGGGCCAGGTGGTGCTGGGGGAGTTGGAGCAACACAAAGTGTAAAGGGCAGAGCTGTGGGCAGAACTGGGGGACATTCTGTGGTGCGTACAATGGTCCTGATCCTGCATTCCACTGATTTCTGTGAGGGGTTTGGCTGCACAAGGAATGCAGGGTCAAGCCCCAGATATTCAAAAACTGTTTTGAGATGGGGTGAGGGGAGGTTTCTAATTGGCTAAGCCTGTGAGCCCTTGCACGCAACTTGAGAGACAAGGTAGGTGAGGGAATATCTTCCATTGGACCAACTTCTGTTGGTGAAAGAGAGAGAGACAAGCTTTCAAGCTTACACAGAGCTCTTCTTCAGCTCTTGGAAACTTAGATCTGATCTACACTACAGACCTATGTCGCCATAACTACGTTGCTCCCAGATGTGAACAATCCACACCTCCAAGCAACCTAGTTCATTACACCGACCAAACCTCCTGTGTAGACAGTGGTGCAGCTGGGCTGATGCAGTGTTTTAAGTATAGATGTGCCCTTACTCAGAGTGTCACCGGTAAATACAAGGTACAACAGCCGGTTTAGCATAAGCAGTTAAGACACATTTCAAGGGACCATTCAAGGCAGGGTGGCCCGTTAACACTTCTGCAGTCATAGGACAAAAAGAGGGGGTTAGGCGGTTACAGATTGTTGTCATAAGCCATAAATCCAGTGTCTCTGTTCAGTCCATGATTTTTAGTGTCTAGCAGAATTATGAATTTAAGCTCCCAGGCTCATCTTTGGTCCTCATCCTCAAAGGAAGCCTGCACAACTCTGTATCTGACCTGTGAGACTTGTTCCCCACAGGAGACAGGGTGGTTTTGTCTTGTATCATTTTCCTGTGTGAGTTCATTCAAGAGCATAGTTATTGTCTGGTTTCACCCACACCATTGTTATTGGGACATTTAGTGTGCTGGGTGAGGTATCCCACAGGTTGTGATAGGCTTGTGTAGGATCTGTGGCTCTTGAAAGGTGTGTTGTGAGGGAGTATTGATCATTGTAGCAGTGGAGATATGTCTGCAGATTTTGCATCTGTTGTTCTGTCAGGATCTGGTGCTGCTTTGAGTTGGTGTGTCCTGGTCTGTGGGGAGCTTGCTTCTGATGATGCCCTTGGAGAGGCTGGGGGGTTGACTGAAGGTCAGAAGTGGAAGTCAGGAAAGACTTATTTCAGGATGTGGTTCCCATCGAGTATGAGTCATAATTGTTTGATGATACCCCGTAGGGGTTCCAGTGTAGTGTGGTAGGTAGCAATTGATGTGCAGTCAGAGCAGGTTTTATTTCTGTATTCAAGCATGTTTTCTCAGGGTATTTGGACAGCCCACTCCATGATGTAATCTACTTCTCTAGTAGAATGTCCTTGTTTGGTGAAGGCGGTTTTGAGTGCATTGAGGTGTGTATCCCAGTCTGCCTCCTAGGAGCATATTCTACGGTATCTGAGTGCCTGGCTGTGGATCACAGATTTCTTGGTTATTTGGGGTGGTTACTGGGTTTATGAAGGTAAGTGCGGTGATCTGTGGGTTTCTTGTCTAGGGTTGTCTGTGGGGTTCCATTGTTGAAGCTGATGGTGGTCTCCAGGAAGTTGATGCTGGTGTGGGAGCGTTCCCCAGAGAGTTTAATGGCCAGCTGGCTGGCTGGTGGTTGTTGAAGTTGTGATGGAAATCTGTGCGGGAGTTTAAGCATTGCAGTTTGCTGTGGTGCTGAGAGGACGTCTCCCAGACCCGAGGAAGCGCTCTATGGAGCTCAAAAGCTCATCTCTCTCACCAACAGAAATTGGTCCAATAATAGCTATTACCTCATCCACCTTGTCTCTCTAATATCCTGGGATTGACACAGCTACAGTGCACTCAACATGATGGCATTTCTCTTTGTCTGTGACACAATAATTTAGAACACCGCAGACCATCAATTCCAAAATTTCAGGGAGTATTGAAGACATCACTGGGCAGAACTCTGTTAATACTGGGGAAATCAGAAAATCCAAAGAGGAAAAGTAGGGGACACATGGAGTGCCTGCTCCTTGTTTAGCAGAGTAACAGCTTGGAGCAAAGCACCTCTGTAACTGTCTAAATCAAAGAAACAGTTTGTGGCACCAGTTAACACTTTCCAGTAGAAAAACATTCCTCTCTCATCTCTGCTCATTCTCCCAGTAGAGTGTAACATGCTGACACTCTGGATGTCCTGGTCAGGAAGAGGAGAAATAATAACAGTGGGGAAGGGAGGAGGGGAAGGCACATAGAGCCCCTGACATGGGGAGGATGGGGGACCTGGTCTGGGGATAATGCTGGAATGAGGGTACAGCCAAAGCCCTGAGCATGCAGGGAGAATGGGGGACCCTGGAATGGTGGAAAGGGAGAGAACTAGGGTACAGAGAGCTCATGGCTTGGGGCAGAATTGGGGACTGTAGCATCGGGGGGGGGGAGAAATGGAGGACACACAGAGCTCCTGGCACAAGGGTGGGGGCTAGGGAGTCCCTGAAATAGAGGGTGGCACCCAGGGACCTTGTGGGGACAGAGGGATGCAAAGAGTCCCTGGTGCATGCAATGTGCTTGGCCTATAGAAGCAACAAAACGTGGGTATCCCTCTAGTTTAGCCCCTGAAGAGTCTAAGCCAAACCCACAACGGGTTGAGCAGAGTTGGGATGAAGTTGTTTGCTCAGTAATAGGTTATTATTGAGTGTTTGCTTTGCAATGGTGCTCAGAGGCCACAACCAACATGTCAGGCCCACTGCGCTAGGTCCTGGACACTAGAGCTGGTGGTTTCAGCTTGTGAGACATTTCGTTATTTCAGAACTGGCTTCATTCTAAACCAAGACGGATAAGGACTGCACTAGGGCCAGGGACCCGAGGGCTTCCAGAGTCCCAGAGGCCAGTTACCAGTGAATCCCATTTTTCTATAACAAAGGAGAATTGGCCACCCTCTCTCTTGCTCTGAATTGGGCTGGTGGAGAGAAATAGGTCTCAAAAAGGGTTTGAATGTAAGTAATTTGGCAGGCGTGTCAGGTGTACACAAGGTTCGGGTAAGAAGTCACATTGTTGGAGGGGGTTTGTCTAGACCAAAGCTTCTGGGTTTATCTACTCACTAAACAGATCAGAAAAGTCTTGACATGCACAACACAGCTCTATCTGGGGCCAAACGAAAGAACATCAGTTTAAACTCTGAACAAGCAGGGGAAACTAAACAGTGCGACTGGAGAGATTCATTTTGTACATCCACCCTTGTCTGCTGGCCCATTGAACTGTTTCTCAATGAAGGTGCCATCATCTGTGTTTCTCTTTCTGCAGAAATTACCGACCTGATGGTGAATCAAACCCCAACCAATGTCAGTGATTTAGAAGGCTCAGAACTTACCATGAATTGTACATTCAAGACAGTCAATAACCACAGCACCATGTATGTGCGATGGTATAACTATGGGACTGAGGGACTAAAGAAAGAGCTGGTGAATGAGAGCGAAGTGATCACAACCCTGCATTTGGACAATGGGTTTGCCACTCTCACTTTGAAGAATGCGAATTCATCTAATACAGGAACCTACGTGTGTGAGGTGGGGATCACAACAAAGAACCTCTCGGGGAATGGAACAGGAACCCAAGTGACCATCAGTAAGTGCCAGAATTTCCTACCTGATCTTCTTGGGGAAATGGGGGCGAGTGAGTGAGAACAAGAGCACACATCTCCTGGAAGGTGTTGAGTGTCTTCAGTTCCACCTTCAGTGGAAGCTGAGGGTGCTCCACGCCTGCCCAGAAGCACTAAATTCCTTGCAAGTTAGAGCCCCGTAGGCCGGTATTAAGGGGGAACAACGTTTCTGTTTTAGATCCTTTACAGGCAAATGTTTCACATAGTCTCAAATTAGTCTCTAAATGTTTGCTTGCCCATGTTGCATGCACACCCATTGGTACATTCAAAGCCTGCCTGCATGCCCAGACTGAACATTTGGGGCGGGCTGGGGATGGTTTGCTGGTCTTGCCAGGCATCATAAAACTATGAGTGGAACTAAGTGAAAGCATCATTTTCACCTCTGATAAGCAGGGGATGTTAAATGGCCAGGCTGGGAAAACAACATAAAATACTGGAGGGGGAGACATTTATTTTAATATATCCCCAGTCACCAGCCATTGCCACTGAAATTCTCCTGCATCAAGGTGCAATCGTCTGTTTCTCTCCTGCAGAAATTCCCAAGCTGATGGTGAATCAGACCCCAGCCAGTATCCAGGAGTCAGAAGGCTCAAATCTCACCATGGAGTGTAGATTCACGGAATTGAAAAACCACAGGACCTTGTATGTGAAATGGTATAAACATAATGGAACTGGGGGAACGAAAAAGGAGCTGATGAGCGAAAAAGGCGGGGGCTCAGCAGCCCTGGATTTGGAGAAGGGTTTTGCTTTGTTCACTCTGAAGAACGTGAATGTAACCGATACAGGAACCTACATGTGTGAGGTGGGGAGCACAGCTAGGAACTGGTCTGCGTCAGGAGCCGGAACCCAAGTGACCATCACTCGTAAGTACCAGAATTTTCCTATCTGATCTTCATGCTGTGAGAGACAGTGAATGGCAGCCTAATGGCAGAGAATGAATGACTGTTGCTGGCAAAAGCGATTCTGAATTCTCAGGTGTGTACAGTATAGAAACCATAAAAACGTGGGCTCCAGCCTGTGAGGAACTGAAGGTAACATAGTTCAAAGTACCCAAGTGATTTAGGAGCTTCCAATTTTCAGAGGGGACTTAGGCCCTCAGCGGCAGATTTTTAAAGCCATTTCGGCACCAAAAGTTGTAATTGGGATTTTCAAAGGCATCTCAGCACCTAACTCCCATTGAAATCAGTCACTTTTGCCCAGAGGACTTAGGCTCCTAAGTCACATAGGCACTTTTGAAGATTCCCCCGAAATGCCCCTGGAGAGGAGGGTTCAGAAGCTCCCAGGACTCAGGCCTGTCACAAGAACATTAAGCATGGTGATGAACCTAACTCACCACTGCACTGGATGGGATAAGAAGCAGCCCCAAATGTCCATCTGCACCTGCAGCGAAGCTGATGTTATGGCTAAAGAGTTGCTTCTTATTCTGTGAGAACATCTTCATCCATGCGCAGAACACATCCCTGTATGGGAAGTATGTACAAAAGCTGGAAAGGATCCAGAGGTGAGCGACAAACATGATCGAAGGGAAGGAAGGCAGCCATATGGGCAATGGCTGGGTATGTGTAGTTTGGAAAAGAGAATATTAAGGCGGGGGACACGATAGTGCTCTTCAAGTCCTTGAAAGGCTGCCATAAAGAAGATGGAGACAAAGTTGTTCTCTCTTGCCACAGGGGGCAGGACAAGAGGCAATGGGTTCAAACTACAGCACAGCAGATTTAGATTAAATCTCAGGAAAAACTTCCTAACTGTGAGAATGGAACAGATGCCTTAGGAGGTTGTAGAAGCTCCTTCACTGGAGGTTTCCAAAAGGAGGCTGGAGAACAACTCTCTTGGATGGTTTAGTGGTTCTCAAACTGTGGGATGGGACCCCAAAGTGGGTCACAACCCCATTTTAATGGGGTCACTAGGGCTGGCTTAGATTTGCTGGGGCCTGGGGCCAAAGCCAAAGCCCGAGCCCTACCATCCGGGGCCAAAACCTGAGGGTTTCAGCCTTGGGCAGTGGGGCTCACGTTACAGGCACTGCTTGGGGCTGAAGCCCTTGGGCTTCTACTTTGGCCTCCCCTGCCTAAAGCAGTGGGGCTCAAGCTTTGCCTCCCACCCCCAACCCAGGCCAGTGGGGCTCTGGGAGGCTCAGGCTTCGTTCCCCCCTCCTGGGGTAGTGTAGTAACTTTTGTTGTCAGAAGGGAGTGGCGGTGCAATGAAGTTTGAGACCCCCTAGTTTAGACACAACAAATCCTGATCTTGGCGGGGGGCGGGGGGGGGGGGGAGACCAGCTGACCTTGCGGACCCTTCTAACCCTGTGGCTCTAGGATTCTGTGCCTAGGGGACAGCTGCAATATGCAGGCATGGCAATATGTACAGAGAGGTTCTGCTGTAACTCTCGATGGCTGTCCACTGAGTGGGTTCCAGCTCTACAGGATCCTTTCCATCTGCCAAGTGAAAAGGAAAAGCACAGTGGAAACTCATCTGAAAACCCTGCATCCCGGTCATGATAGACCCAACATTTCTAATGCTGATTGCTGCGTCTGAGCTCACCATTCTCATATTGGCAATGGGGTGAGCACGTGCTGCTGGGAGAGTGGAGAGGTGATATATACTTGTGTATTGTTCTGATAATTTTTGGTGCAAGTGGCAGATGCTCAGATGACACCCTGAGATTATGAACAGGAGAGTGTAACACGGGCAGCTCTCAAGCACCAACTTGTGGCCAGAGGTCAATTTTCAGCACCTTGCCCATTTTTCCCCCTTCAGGGCCCTTTAAGAACTCACTCAGTTTAAAGGTAGTTCAAACCATCACCTCCTGCAGTCCAATAAATCAAGTCCCCAGGGGCATATTTGGCCCTCCGGGCCCCATTGCAGTGTCTTGCTCCTGATAATCCAAAACAACATGGTCCTATCTCTCTGAGGGACTGTCTTCCTGCTTCCCAGCACTTCCTACCTGGTGTTTGTCCTCCTCCATAGGCCTTTCCCACTGGGCTTGGCAGTCTCTCCCCTACTTGGCCAGGGCCTCTCCCAGGCCTCCCTGCCTGGAGAGTTTTCCTCACTTTCTCCTGCTTCTTAAGCTTCTCTCCTGCTAGCTCAGAACCCTGCAGGAGTTGTCCCACTCACTGCAGTGTCCACACACGGCCACAATTTCCTGGGCTTTCCCCCTTCTCAGCAACTTCCTGCTTCTTTTGTACTGGAAGCACCTGATTCCTCTCCGGTGGGACTTATCCTGAAATCGGAGTTGGCTCAGCCCAGGCTTTCCAGCCCACGGGGCAGTCATCCTGTTGCAGATGGGTACAGCAGAGGCAGTATATGGTAGTGGCTAGAGCAGGAGACTAGGAATTAGGAGGTTTTTGTTTTATTTCTGACTGTCACAGACTGGCTGTATGACCTGAGGCAAGTCACTTAGTCACTCTGTGCCTCTATCTGTAAAATGGAGATCATATTTCCTCTCCCAGCTTGTCTGTCTGTCTTGTCTATTTAGACTTTAAACTCCTGGGGCAGGGACTGGCTCTTTACGTGTATGTACAGCACCTAGCACAAGATCAGGGTGTGCCTGGTGAATGCTATGATGCCTGGCATGCCAGTATTCACCTGTGATAGTTCTGAGTCACAGCTGGCAATGCCAGCATGGGGCAGGTTTAATGCATGAACAGAAATGAGCTGATTTGTTTGTACACACAAATTCAAGTTTGTTTCCAAACACATCGGTCTGAGGACAATTTGTAACTCCAAAACAAGAGAAATGGAGTTGGGTTCTCAATGCACAGTTCCTTTGTCTCCTCTTTTCTACTGGAGCAGCTGACAGTGCACAAACCTCAAAGATCCAAGGACCCGAATCCCATCCCGCACTCTGGGCTCAGTAACTGTCCTCGAGCATCTTTCCAACTTCAGCCAGTTTTAATTTCCTCATTGCCATTCACCCCCTTGTGCTCTAATGCGCCTCAGTGACTATATTGACCTCACGTTTCCCTCTCACCCACATCTAAGTGTCTAACTCAGGAATCCACAAATTTCTCTGAGCGTCCCCATAACCATAGATAACATTAATATTATGGTAGGTTTTTCTCCTTTTGAGAGTGCGTGAGATGCGAGCTCAGGAGTGATGGACAAAGCTCGAAAGATTTGGCATATTCCTTCACACTCTGGATGCTTATCTGAGTATTATCCAAACTGATCTGAACTTTTATGAGGTTGCCTTCAGTCTCTGTGGCTTATAGTTCCCCTCACTGCCGTCCCACCCTGCAGGCCCTAGAGCCTGGTCCACAGCTCGAGCCCGGAAGTCTACACAACAATGAAACCGCCCTGCAGCCTCAGCCCTGAGAGCCCAAGTCAGCTGGCATGGGCCAGCTGCAGGTTTTTCCTTTGCTGTGTCAACATACCCAAAGTCCTCTTCCTTCTTCCCTTTCTCCCAGTACAGTCAGCTCTCTTGGCTAATCTCTTGGGATGAGTTTGGCAACACCTCCCTTTTTAAACCTCTCCTCCCATGTGAAGTGAAATTGAGCTTCAAAACTACATTAATGATAGCCTCATTTCTCCTTGTAGTGATTGTAGCTAGGAGTGGCACATACCCAGAAGGGTTCTTTGTGGTTCTTCTTTTGTGGTACTAAAAAGATAAATTCCTGTTCTCTTCAAATCATGTATGATTCTCAAAATTTAGATATACTCTCCCTAGGGAAAAAATGAAGTCTCCAGTGAAATTAGAACACAAGACAGCAAAGAGATCATATTCACTCATTGTGCCACTCAGAAGAGGAGTTATCATCCCAGCAGATGGCCAGACGAATTCTACAGCACATACAGCGCCTGCTATGGCACTTTGCCTCATCTTCTGTGGGGTCCTGCCTATGGCTTTGTATCAAAAGGCTTCATACAAAGAGATGTCTGAAGATGATGTTTAGGAAGCTGTAATTTTCCTGCTTTTAGTCAATGGCCAGAATTGTTTCTGGGAAACAGAAATCTTGCTATGGCTACAAGCTGGAAAGGATCAGTTAACTTCTTAACAACCACAGGGGATATTTTAATAGCCAAGCTTTAAAAAGGGGCCTGAAATGCTGGAGAGAAAAACTGTTTCTTTAAATACTTCAGCTCATTGACATGTTTCTGCAGCAAGGTGAAGTCACCCGTATTTCTCTCTCTCTGCAGCTGTTGACCTGCTGGTGATTCAAAGCCCTGCCTTTGTCAAGGAAGAGGAAGGGAAACCGTTGACCATAGCATGTAGATTCAGGGCCCTGGAGAAACCCAGCGCCAAGTACTCTGTTAAATGGTATAAAAACAGGACTGATGGACTCGAGAAGGAGCTGAAAAACAAAGCAGGCTCAGTCACAACAACTCTAGATTTCTCAACGGGCCTGGCTTCTCTGAACTTGACTAAAGCCAGCATGAATGATTCTGGGTTCTACAGATGTGACTTCGGTAAAAATGGCCGTGGGAAAGGAACGAGAGTGATGATTCATGGTAAACAGCAGCATTATCTTCTCTGATCTGCATTGTCAGGATAATACACTGTGGTTGCCACTGACTCACACTTCCCACATGGTAACTGAACCCCCACAGCTACTTCCTAGTCTAGGACAGGGAGACACAGTGTTATCTCAGAGATAGGCTGTGTGTAAATTATAGAGAGTGTTGATGTAGCCATGTGGGTCCCTAGATATTAGAAAGACAAGGTGGGTGAGTGTGTGTACTAGGCCCCATAAAAGGAGCAGTGGAGGTGGGTCCTCCAGACCTGCCTAGAAAGGCTGCAGGGAAGCAGCCAATCAGAGCACAGCAGGCTCAGTTAAAAGGAACTGCTGGGCCGGAGCAGGTCAGTTCTGGCAGGGACCAGAGGAGTAAGGAAGGGTGCTCCTTGATGAAGCTCAAGGGAGAACCAGAAGGGAGGTTCTGGTGGCATTGGCATTTGATAAGGAAAAAGAGGAGTTAAGAACTTCAGCCCTGAGATAAGGGTGAAGAGGAAGGGACTACATGAGAAGCAGCCCAGGGAACAACAGCAGCAGCAGCAACAATTATGACAGGAAGCAGCATGTGGCTGCTATTTGTAGAGTCCCTGGCTTGGGACCTGGAGTAGTGGGTGGGCCTGGGCCAGAGTGGCCAAAATCCTTAGAAGAGGAGAAGTTTATTTAGAAGCCCAAGCACAGGGCTGGAATTTAAAGCGCTGAAAACCCTTCAGAGGGCCATTTGCTGGACTTTGTTACCTCAGAAGGGGACTGAACTGGAAGGCATAACCGAGTTGGGGCAATAAGAACTGATAAGGCAGAGTCTCCAGGGAGAAAGTCCTGGGGGCACCGTTCTATACCAGAGCAGGCACTCCTTGTCCTATGCCAACGAGCAGTGTTAGCTCTGTCGGCAGGAGAAGCTCTCCCGTGGACATAGTGCTGTCCACACCAACACTTCTGCCAGTAAAACTTTAGTCAGTCACAGGTGTGAAACCTCTGCCCCCTGACCGACATAAGTTTCACCAGCAAAAGTGGTAATGTAGACAAAGGCTAAGTTTCCCAAAGCTGAAGACGAGCTCTGAGTAAGCTCGAAACCTCATCTCTCTCAAGTTGTCCCAATAAAAGATGTGACCTCACCCACTGTATGGGTAAGGACTGACATTTTAACAGTCACCATGAGAACCCAGCTTATTCTATTACTATCTATTCAGAATTCTCATGTTACTAGAATATTAAATTTTCTGGCTTCTCACCTGCCACTGTTGAACAGACCCATAAGCTACACAGTAATTTTGTCATTGTTGTGTTGGTGGGGGAATTCCTGACTCCAGCTGTGTTGAAGCATTTCTGAATATTTGCCACTGGCCTTCATTAACTAAGGCTCTATGGATGTCATGGACTTGGCATGCTGCCCTACTATTCTTATAGGTCTGCAGATACCAGGGCTTCTGCTTCATTGGGTTGCTATTGACTAACCAATGTCTCATCTGGAGGAATTGCCAACCCTGCAGCTCCTTAAAGGTCTTAAAATGATCATGGGCGGTGGGGAGGAACTTGGGATGGGAATAGAGGACTTCTCTCTATCCCCTGCTTCCCCA
Organism: Gopherus evgoodei; assembly: GCF_007399415.2. NCBI lineage: Eukaryota > Metazoa > Chordata > Testudines > Testudinidae > Gopherus > Gopherus evgoodei. The sequence continues at coordinate 7,749,316 of NC_044333.1, read as the reverse complement.
TCATTGATTTGACTCCAATTAGCAGGGCTGGATTGCCCAAGAGTATCGACTCGTCATATGTCAGTGGACGACATTTTAGTCTGGCTGCTAGATTCTTTGGGTAGCGTCAATTGCCAGTGATCATTCCTGTGAATATCCGAGATATATGGACCTTATGTACCACAGTAGCGGGGGGGTTCCTGTTCTATGTGGATCCATAATGGGGCATTATGAGCTATGTCTACATACCACTTGGGCTGTCTTAAGAGGAAGAATGTATTACAATGCCAAATACAATCCTTTTTTGCTTGCAAGGTAGTGTTTTTCCATGGATATCAGAACTCCACGTTTAAATGTGAGGTCTAATTTTTTTTTTTAAGTAAAGAGCATGAACAAGAAGGGATGGGGCCAGAGGGACATTGGCAGAGCTTCCCCTTCGTTCTGATCTCTTGATGCTGTAGGAAGCAAGGGGTCACGATTTCTTGTGATCACGTGAGTCAGTAGCTGAGAGGACCAGCTTCCCTCTGCCCAAAAATCAAAACAAAACTTAGATTCACAACCAGAAATGGGAAGAATTTCCAGGGCAGTGCAGTTTGTTTCGGATGATGGTGAGTAAATTGGGTTGAAATAGCAGGACCAGAGCATTTGAGAACATTTCAGTGAATGTCCTACACTGGTAAGCCCTGCTTGCAAATAGTGTCCTTCACATCAGATCCATGAGCCAAATCCTCAGCTGATACCAAGGGAGTGATGCTGATTTACACCAGCAAAGGCTCTGGTTCTGGAACTTCACAACTGAGATAGGAAGAAACCCTGAATGAGGAAGTCATGGAGAGATTCTTAAAATTACCCCCACCCCAGGTACGAGCCCTGTAGCAAGAACTCCTCCCGGGCCTCTGAGTGCAAAAAATAACCTCTTTTCTACGAAAGACCTGTAATTCTAGCCAGACCAAAACAAGGCACCCAAGAATCTCAACATGCTTCTTGAGTAAAGAGGAACCGAAAGCAAACAAATGAGGAGAAATTACTGGCAGAGCCCTGCAGAAACACCCTCCACCCACAGAAGCAATCTTGCTTCCTCCCATTGGAGAGCTTGTTCACTCATCTTTATCCATGACATTTAAAATATTTGTATATATACATACACCAGTCAACTGAAGTGTTCCTGCACCATGGTACAGTCACTTGTGCTTCTCTCCCTGCAGCTGTTGACCTGCTGGTGAATCAGACGCCTGCCGTAATGAAAGGATTGGAAGGAGACAAGCTCACTATAGAGTGTAGATTCAAGGTAGTGAAAGACCCAAGCACCACATCCAGTGTTACGTGGTATAAGACGGGGGCTGATGGACACAAGAAAGAGCTGAAGAACAGAACAGGCATTGTCACAACAGCTCTAGATTCCTCAAAAGGCCTGGCCTCTCTCACCTTGATCAAAATCAATAGAAATGACTCCGGGCTCTACAGATGTGACTTTGGTAAAAATGGCGGTGGAAATGGAACCAGAGTGACCATCCATGGTAAATAGCAGCATTGTCCTCTCAGATCTTCACTATATTTCCTAGGGAAGAATAAGGACTAGGAAAAGAAGAGCAGATGCTAATACTTTACATGAGGTGATATTGATGGGACAGGAGTTGCTGGCAAACAGAAGAAGAAGAGAATGTTATTGAGAAATTTGCAGTGAGAAGTCAGTGATTCCAGGTGGTTTTCCAGATCCTGCACATCTTTTTTTTGGGGGGGGGTCAAAGTATTTGCAACCCTCTCCCCTTTTCCTGATGTCCCTCGCTCAGCAGCACAGCATTGCTGCCCACCAGAATTCTCTGAGCTGCTTGGCAATAGGTGACTCACAAAGGGTTCAGTGGTTTGGAGAAGCAGCTCCAGGTTCAAAAGCTCTTCTCACCCATATTGAGCAGTGTCAGTCAGTCAGTTTCACCAGGACAGGCTCTCTTGTAAGGAGATTTCCAGTATTTCCCAATTTTGAGCGGGATGGAAATGCCTCTTGGTATAGTGCCAATTCTGCTTTCAGTCTTGGACAAAAACAAGTCATGTCTAGATGACAGCCCTAACAACCCACTCATGGCAGCACCACTATTGTAAGCTGCAGTGTCTTGGACCATAACTGTAGAATACTGTCTTTTCTTTTTTTAAAAAATGAGGGAAATCTTGTTAAACCTCAGCACAGGTTCCAGTTTGATTCTGGGTGAGGGTGTAAGCTACTCCTTACTTGATCCTAACTGATTAGCCCATTGCAAATACCATCTTCTGACAAATGAATCCAGCAGATTGGTGTCAGTTATCATTCTTCCAGTAGTGGTGGAGCAACGACCCAGTTTGCTGTTTCTCCTTTGGCTGTTCTGCCATAGGATTCCTTGGGTGGTGGTGGTCTAGTGACCTAGCTCACAGCATCTTTCCCTGCCCCTATCCAGCAGGACTCCTGTAAAGGTGGTAACGCATGACCCAAACTATGTTGTTTTGCCCTAGAACTAGTGGTAATAGGGGTGCAATAACTCAACTTGCCCTGCCTCGGTAGCCCCTGTCTAGTAGGACAACAGTGAATTAATGTTTCTTTCAACAGCACATGACCAAAAGCTGATGAGCTCTTACATTGTTCCTGGGACTGTGGCTGGGACACTTCTCCTCTTGCTGGTGCTTGGTATCCTTTTGTGGAGATGCAGACAGTGCTCCAAAGGTAAGATTTACTTGGACAATAAATGTAAGCAATTTCTGTATGAGGAGAGCTCATAGGATGCCATAGAATCTTCTTTGTGTCCTTCCTTTAGCCGAATAAAGAGTAATTTGGGGAATTTTTGCCAGTGAACATACAGCAGCGATGGTGAACTGGCAGCTCTAGTTAGTGAAGTCTCATACCTAAGCACAGATGCCGCCTGGGCAATGGTAGGACTATTCTGTCTCCTCCCTGACCTGAGGAAGCACCTCACGGTGTGAAAGGTGGATTCAGTCTCCATGTCTATTCCACCTTTGGCTGGATTGCCAACAAAGCCACCAATTATTGGCAATTGCTTGGGTGGGAACGTGTGGGATGTAGATACTGCTCCACTATGAACTAACTAGACCAGCGGTCCCCAATGCGCCCGCGTCCTGGCCGGTGGTCGAGCATCTGCCGAAATGCCGCCAAAATTCGGCGGCGACACCTCTCGATGACGCCGCTTGTCGCTGACAAGCGTCGTCATCAAGAGGCATCTCTGCCGAAATGCCTCCGAAATTCAGCAGCATTTCAGCGGATGCTCGACCGACATCATGGTCCTTCATCTGGCGCTCGCCAGACGAAAAGGTTGGGGACCGCTGAACCAGACTGACAACTAACTCCTTCATTTAAGTGACCCAAAGGTCATCAGAGAATAACCAGCTTAGCCACAACTTCATTTTTTTTTCCAGAACCACTTCAAAGCAGGTCAGAGGCAGAGATGAATCAGATGGAGATGGTGAGTTGGAGAGCTTATCATAAGAGCCTCGTTTAATTTTTCTCTCGAGCATAGGGGAACTGGGTGTTGAGCATCAACTCCAGGAGTACAAGGTAATAAAGAAATCAGTTCTCCTTTTCCAGACTGCAGCTCCAAGAACTTCAGAGTAACAGAAAATGCAGCACTAGTCCTGAATAGGATTAGAGGTGGTACAACATTCAAAAAGTTAGAGGGGAATCAAGAATTAATTATCCTTAGAGCAAAGATAAAGAGGACATAAATTAGTGATTGCACAGGATCTTCAGCAATAATAGAGAATGCAGCATTGCTTCTAGGCAGGGGGACTGGGAGGTTCATGGCAAGAGGGAATCTTATGCAGCTCCAGAAACCTCAAAACACTTGAGAATGCAGCATTTGTTCCATTAGCTTTAGAGGTGTTTCATACTCAGAATACAGCTTCCTAAAAAGTCAGCACATTTTTACGGTGCCTGTCTCAGTGGAAGATGGTCTAGCATTATAATAGTATGATATGGGAATCACTAACCATGTACTTTAGACCTTGCAAAGCAGAAAGGAACGAGCGGTCTTCACTCATTTTCCTCTTGCTTTGCAGTGTTCTCCTCCACCAGCTGATGAGGTGACTTACGTTGACTTGAACTTCCACAAAAGGGACGCAAAAGCGGAGGAAGAGGTTGTTTACACAGAAGTGAAGATACGGCCAAAACAGAGAGATGACGATGACATCTATGCAAAAGTCAAACCTAGTCAGCGCTAGGGGAAGAGCTAGTGGGAATTAACAGAGGGGTGACCAGCATTTCACATGTCCATTAAATGCAAGACTCCATGAAACAACGAATTAGCTCTTAGTAAAAGATGTCCTTGGAGATCAAAGTCCTCTAGTTATGAACAGAACAGGTAGCAATGCAAGATTCTCATTTCCTGCTCCACCAACATGTCTCAACTCCGATCTGGAGAGACCAATTCTGTGGGTAAACGGAGAGTTCTGCTACCCCATCTATGCTTGGTCTATGTGCTGCAATTGTAGCCAGGAAATGAGTTGTGCTGTGGACAGTAGTTCACTAGGAACTGAGTCGAGACCAGAAATTCATTTAACAAACTCATCAGCCATCAGATTGTAGCAATTTTTAGTTGCTATTTACCAGCACTGTATTTGAACAGTGACCAAGAGCCAAGCCCTGGAGCCACCCAAGTATGGAAAATGTTGCCATCTTGTTGTGGGAAGCGCTGTTCTCCACTGAAGATGCCAACTGTGCTGAACAAGGAAGGAAAAGCCTCCGAAGAGCCATGCTCCCTACCCTGGAAGATGTACAATAATGCTGTTAACGCTCAAGAGTGATTTCTCATACTTTCATGAATGAAAGTGACATGATTGTTTAATCTTTCTAAGCACAAAGCAGGCTTCTCTGTTGGGAGGGAATTAAGTGGATGGAATCCAGGGAAACTTAAGAGCCCAACAACAACAATATGAATTGCTTTATTAACTAAAGCTTTTACAGCAAGTTTAGCCCAGGGATTGAGTGTGTGCGATTGCTCTGATTTAAATGGAGTTGTACCTACTTACACCAGGAATGGATTTGTCCCCTTGTGTCTGTGAGACTTTACTGTAAATTTAAAAAGGAATTGTGTAATTTAAAAAAAAGCCATCATTTCTAGTGGTTCAAGTAGATTGTGCTTTTAGATAAATAATAATTTTAGATAACTCCCCAGAAAAAAACAACCCAAAGGGACAGTTGGGCTCCCAAAAATGGAAAGACCTCAAAAAAAAGAACAGGAGTGCCTTTGAAAGTCTGTCCATAACGCATTGATTTTTATGACTATTGTAGATGCATGAGATATAACCTGTGGAGACCATAACTCATGGATTTCCATAAGGATACAACCAGAAGAAACAGCACAGCAACCATGTGAACACTTGCAAAATGTTCTGCTGATTATTAATACCTGCATCCATTCATTATTAACTAATACATGGCATCAGCCATTTTCAAGACTGAACTCCCAAAAGAAAAGGCAGCTATTGAACTGCATTGTGGTTGCACCAAGACAGGGTTTGGTCCCCTTATGTGGGGTAGGTCTTTAGCCACATCAGTTTCATGAATGCAAATGATGGGTTTTTCAGTGGTAACTGTTGTTCATTGCCCTGCAGATCCACCCACGGCAAATCTGCAGAGGCAGTCCTTCCAGAAGAACTGGGTGACTAAATACCCACCACGAACACCACATATGCTGGGTGGAGACCAAATTCAAGCCTGGCTGAAGTCATGAAGGTTTCCACCCATTTACACCAAGACTGTACATGTTCCTTAAGATATAGATAAGAATGGCTATGCTGGATCAGATCAATGGTTCATCTAGTCCAGTATCCTGTCTTTGACCAGTACCAGGTGCTTCAGAGGGATGAACAGTACAGAACAATTTCAAGTGATCTCTCTCCTGTTGTCTAGTCCCCCCTTATGACAGTTGGAGGTTGAGAGATACCACACTGAATGACTAAGCTGAGTACAAAATATATGGAGGTTGGCCTAAACACTACAGCCTGCAGCAGAATTACCGCTAGCGGTTTAGGCCCTTACTATACAGGGCTGCATATACTTCTGAACACACCAAATCCTTCCACTTAAAGGCTTCTTCAAATGCCTCAAATGCCACAAGATTGGAAATAGCTGACTTTGGTTATTGACAAGACAGTGCATTATTATTATTTTTGCCATTAGCAAAAGCCAGATCCTCCCCCAGCAAAAACCACTGCTGCTTGCTGCAGGAAAGTGAAGTTTATGAGTCACCCTGAAAAGGGGAAGTAAAGTCAAAGGGTAAATCCGTGCTGGTGCTGTGCCAGGGTATTTTTAATTTGTAACTGAACCGGTATCTGTATCAACCTATCTGAAGAGGGAGAGTTTGGCAGGAAATCAGCAGTTTGTCAACGTTGATGAAAACGACTAATTACCAATTTAATATTTATTTTACACACATACACACTCTTATTCTTGGTCTCTCTTCTTTCCACTATGAAATTAATTATTCTATTATTTTTAAAAGCAGCGTATTCGAATGAAAGCTAGGATTTCCAAAGGCTCCAGTGCGAGCTTTAGACACAACTCTCAGTGAAAGCCAAGGGAGCTGGGCACCTTGCTACATTATATCCCTTTGCCATCCTCAGTCTAAGGCCCAAGGTCTGTACATTGATTGTACATTGGGTCAGAGCCTCCACGGAGTCAGAACTGATGAGGAAGTGGATCCATAACATTTAAACAGGATTTTGTAAACAAGACACTTTCTAAAAGCTCTCGGTCAGAAGTGCCCGTAACCATCATCTTGAATCTACTGGTGTGGCAGGATTTTTTGGCTTCCAAGGTCTCAGATGAGCTACGATCTGCCAACCTTTAGAAGTAACACAGAGTCAAATGGAAATGAACACGCTGCAAGTGTGTGGCGATCTTGCTGCATATCCAGCTGATTGTCTACAACTGGGGTGAGCAAACTATGGCCATGTCCGGTCTGTCAAAACTTTTAATCTTGTCCTTGATCCTAGCCTCCTGCACCCCAAACCCCTCATCCGCAAATCCACCACAAAGCCTACACCCCCAGCCAGAGCCCTCAACCCAGGGCCAGTGCAAGGATGTTTCGTGCCCTAGGTGAAACTTCCACCTTGCACCCCGCTTCCTCCCACGCGCCTGCCCTGAGGCGCCCCCCTCACGGCAGCTCCCCCCCTCTGCCCTGAGGCACCCCCCTGTGGCAGCTCCCTACCCCCAGGCACCCCCCCCAGCTCACCCCTGCTCTGTGGCAGCTCCCTACCCCCAGGCACCCCCCCCCAGCTCACCCCTGCTCCGTACATGAGCAGGAGCACCCTGAATATGCCATTGCTGCTTCATTTGTCCTGCTTCCCAGGCTTGCGGTGCCTAAGCTGATTGGTGCCGCAAGCCTGGGAGGTAGGAGAAGTGAATCAGCCACGGTGTGCTCAGGGAGGCGGTGGGGCAGGGATGAGCTGGGGAGGGGAGTTCCCCTGCATGCTGCCCCCTCCCCCTTACTTGCTGCAGGCAGCCCTCCCCGCGCTCTGCTGCCTCAGCTCCCTCTGCCTAAATGCCGGCAGCGACCAGGGCGGCCGAAGATCTGGCTGCTGCAGTCACTGCCAAAGAAAATGACACCCCCTCCAAATCCCAGCGCTCTAGGCAACTGCCTAGGTCTCCTAAATGGTTGCACCAGCACTGCCTCAACTCCCCCTGCACTCCGGCCATAGGCGCTGACTCTGTGGGTGCTCGGGGGCTGGAGCACCCATGGGGGAAAAAAAAAAAGCTCCCCATGGCCCTGCCCCCCTCTTCCAGCTCACCTCTGCCTCCTCCTTCTCCCCCCTGCCTCGCAGTGCTTGCACTGTGAAACAGCTGATTTATGGGGGAAGAGGGGGAACATGACGCGCTGGGGAAGAGATGGGGCTGGGGCAGGGAACCAGTAGGGACAGGGAGAGGGCAGAGTTAGGGTGGGGCCAGGGGTGGGGGTGGAATTGGAATCGTGGCAGAGCCAGGGGTGGGGGAAGGTACAAGGGGCACGGGCACCTGCCGGCACTGGAGAAAGTTGGCACCTATGCCTCTGGTCCCCGCCCTGATCCCCCTCCCATCCTCCAAACCCCTCAGTCCCAGTCCACAGCACACCCCTGCAACCAACCCCCAATTTCATGAGCATTCATTGCTCACCATACAATTTGTATACTCACTGAGGCCTTCAGGCTAAAAAGTTTGCCCACCCCGGTCTAAAAGAAAGTGCACTTTCCAGCATGAGCCCTCACCTTTAGTACCTGCCTTATGCTCACTCCAGTCCTGCTTTAAGTCCTTGCTAGGATTATAATTCTAAGAGGCCCCCAGCACTCCTCATCCCAGCACCCCTGCACGTGGCCTCTGTTCACAGGGTATAAAAGGAGCAGGCTGTGGGCAGATCGTCACGTCTGAGAACACCCTCATTCCACAGCATGTTAATGAGGCAGAGACTGTTCAGAGCTGGACTCAGCACTTATTGCCAGTGAAGAACACCACCTTTCTTGAAGTGTGCGTAGTATTGAGCCTAAGTGAGTGTGCCAGGAGGTGGTGCTCTTTGTACTGACTGTCAGCTTGTCAACATACCGGTGGGTGAGGCTGTATCTTTTACTGGACCAGCTTCTGTTGGTGAGAGACGAGCTTCCCAGCTGCACCGAACTCTTCCTCAGGCCTGGGCGAGGTACTGCGAGTGCCACAGCAAAATACAGGATCAAACCGATAGTTTAGCAGGAGCAGTTAGCACAGATCTTAAGGGGTCAGTCAATTGTCTTCTACTGGACCAACTTCAACTGGTGAGAGAGGGGGACCATTCCCCCGGAACACGCGCTGAAGCAGAGCTCTGTGTAGTTCTAACGCTTTTGTCGCTCACCAACAGAATTTAGTCCAATCAAAGATAAGACCTCACCTGCCTTGTCTCACTGATATCCTGGGACCCACGTGGCTACAGCAACACTGCGTACACGTGTGGGCAGAGACATCAAATTTGTGTAGCGCTCCGGTGAAAGGGGAGCACAGAGCTAAGTGTACAATTTGCTGCTGCAGCTGGATAGGAAGAACCCGGCGGCTGCAGAGCAGCTCTTGCAGTAAGGCAGCCTGAAGTTCTCCTGTCCCGTTACACGTGCAGCGCCCTGCACCGGGAGGGTGTTAAGCACAGATCCTCAAAGGTATTTAGGCACCTAATGCCCAGAGAAATCGATGGGAGTTAGGCACCTATAACCTTAGAGGATTTGGGCCTGAATGCTTGAGAGCAGGCTTCGCCTGTCTGGCACAGGTTCTGCTTTGGAGTGACAATGGTGCAGTGATATTACCACTGTAATTAAGGCTGGTTTGCTATTCGCATTCTCTCTCTTACTGACATAGCTCAGGCTGTGACTGTGGAGTCATTTTGTTCCTTTTCCAGCAATTTTATGAAACGTCATTGACATTTGTTCAATTGCACTTTTCTTTGTTAGAGAACAGACGTCAACGGGCTCTGAGTGCTAAATTGCTAATATTTCCTGTGTGCAAATAAACATTGAAAAAAACCTATTGGGTTAATTCTCTGATCAGCAAATACAGTAGAAGTAAAAAGAAGAAATGTTTGTGACTTCCCCCTAAAGGCTTTGTTCAAGCAGTAATCTATTGGGAGTAGGAGGATGAGGATACAGGCCTCATAGGGGACTTCAGTGGGATCCACCCCCCAGGACCAAGTTTTGAAAATGCGGCAAGTTGGCACCAGGGGTGGCAGGTTTGTATAATTTTCGGGTGGTGCCCAGAATGGATTCAAGTTCCGCCTACACCCCTGCCTTGTAAGCTGATATATATTTTTTAAAATAATGTAAAAATGTGAGGGTTGTGAGGATGAGGGGGTCTGGAGTGTGGGCAGGACTCAAGGTGTGGGGGGTGAGGGCTCTGGGGAAATGAGGATGACAGATGGGGGACCCTGTGCTGGTGGAGGGTCCCGCCGGAAAAGGGAAGGGTCCATCTGAGGCAGAAGGGCAGGATCAGCCTGCCCTGGCACTAGAGGTGGGGTGGCGCTAGGACCCTGTGGTGGCAGTTGATGCCAGGAGCAGACAGAGCAGAGGGGATGGGGCAGGAGCAGCTGCTGATGGACAGACAAAACCGTCTCAGAGGTGATGCTCCAAGTGAATATGCAGCCAGAGCTGAAGCTTAGATATAGACTTTAGGGCGATGTCTAACTAACCCCTCTGAGCAGCCGCCGCTGCTTGTCAGGCTCCTGTTGGTGTACCAACGACGGCCCAAAAGCAGAGCTCAGGGGCAGGGGAAACTGACTCCTGGAGTTTTGGGCACTAAGGTAAATGGATTCAAATATCTGAGCAAACATCCTGGAATTATAGATCTTTCTCCTTTCCCTCCAAGCCTTAGACCTGAATGCACAATGGGTGAAATCCTGACCTCATTGATGTCTGTTGGAATTTTTGCCTGGCATTCACTCCACAACATTTGAGAGAGTAAAGTGGCTCTGGACAAGTCAGGTTTATAAACTCTGTACAGACAGCCGGATCCTACCCATGTGCACACTGGCCCTGGTTCCCAGCATGCAAGGGAGATCAGGGATGCCATATATAGATGCAGCTTGGCACAGCAGGGAGGCAAAGGATGACATCTGCCTGCGCCAAGGGCACCGTCACACCCTCTCCAGCTGCTGGAGGAGCTCCTGAGGGAACATTGGCACATACCCAGGGGCTATATAGCTTTGGGAGGGTGTTCATTCCTGTGACAAGTCACACATTCAAGAGTTTTAACAGGGCAACTCCACTGGGTTAAAACCTTTTTAGGCTGTGGAGGATGGCGGCTGAGTTGTAATACAGTTATTGTGCGATTCCTTTTTCTTACCTGTCCACACATCTTTTATCAGCAGTACTCAGTCACTCTTAAACCACAGCTACATTTGGTTTGGGGAAGTGGGGGGGTGGGGACATGCACCCATTTTTTTTTTAACCATTCTTTGTCAGCAGTGCTAACTGCACTTAGTGGCTATCAGGGAGCACTAGTCGCTACTAAGTCTGAAACTGGTCAAGGCTGCGAAGTGGGGGGCTAGGAAGGGCCTTTTAATCACAGGGTGGTGGCAGCTGCCTGTATTGGTGCTTGAATTGCATTCATATTTTTGCACGTCAAGCAAGCTGCAAAGACATTTATTTGTGTTGTGAGGTCCGCTACATTTGGAGATAATGATGGGGTCTGTAAGCACATCACACTAGCTGCACTTTCCCCATTCTTGGGACTTTGGCTCTTTTGCAAACCATGTGGGAGGGGCAGTGGGTGTGGGACAGACAGAAAAGCATTTGCAGTAAGATACAGTATTGCCAACCCCAAATACTCAACAATCATGAGTCCTGCTCACCACAAATCATGAGATTGGCTTTAAAACAATGAGATTATGTACAAGCTAGTAAACTTTGTGTTGTTTTTATTTGCCTTCTGCTTTTTGAGTCTTTAGGGTGCACTGGGGTCACATGACAGCCAGAAACTTACTTTTTCTTTAAGAATGCAGGCTGAACTCAACACTGATCCTCTTGCCTCCAGAAGCTGGGTCGGTAAGGAAAATAATTTTCATGACATTCATGTCAAACTAGTTACATCATTCCAATGCATGTGCTATGGATTCTGGGCCCCAATTCTGAGCCTGAAAACACCTTATGTTCATCATGGCTGGGAAAGAGGAACCTCACACAGGTCAAGGAAATGATAACATTTAATACAAGGACTAACTGGAATATGTAAGGTTTTGGGTGCTAGTGGAGGGTGTGGTCCTGGGAATCCAGCAGACCCCTCCTGGTCAGGGGCAGCGAATTAGCAGATGGACCCTAAAACTTTTTTGGCCACCAGTTTTATCAGTCTCTCCATTAGGGAATGCCTCCTCCCCTATACCAGCACTCCCAGCTATCTTCGAGACATCACTGACTTCCTGAGGAAACGACAATCCTTTGGTGATCTTCCAGAAGACACCATCCTCGCCACTATGGATGCAGAAACCCTCTATGCCAACATTCCACACAAAGATGGACTACAAGCCATCAGAAACAGCATAATACCATCATGGAAAATCTGGTGGCTGAACTTTGCGACTTTGTCCTCAACCACAACTATTTCAAATTTGGGGACAATATATACCTTCAAGTCAGTGGCATTGCTATGGGTACCTGCATGGCCCCACAATATGCCAACATTTTTATGACTGACTTAGAACAAACGCTTCCTCAGCTCTCATCCCCTGACGCCCCTACTCTACTTGCGCTACACTGATGACATCTTCATCATCTGGACCCATAGGAAGAAGGCCCTTAAGGAATTCCACAAAGATTTCAATGATTTCCACCCTACCATCAACCTCATCCTGGACCAGTCCACACAAGAGATCCACTTCCTTGACCATTGCTTATTTAGCACTCTAAACACCACCTTATACCGGAAACCTACTGACCACTACACTTACCTGCATGCCTCCAGCTTTCATCCAGACCACATCACATGATCCATTGTCTACAGCCAAGCTCTAAGATACAACTGCATTTGCTCCGATCCCTCAGACAGAGACAAACACCTACAGAATCTCTATCAAGTGTTCTTAAAACGGCAATACCCACTTGGTGAAGAGAAGAAACAGATTGATGGAGCCAGAAGGGTACCAAGAAGTTACCTACTACAAGATAGGCCCAGTAAAGAAAGTAATAGAACGCCACTAGCTGACACCTACAGCCCCCAACTAAAACCTCTCCAGCGCATTAGCAAGGAACTACAACCTGTTCTGAAGGACGATCCCTCACTCTGACAGACCTTGGGGGGCAGGCCAATTCTCGCCAACAGACAGCCCCCCCATTCTGAAGCAAATACTCACCAGCAACTACACACAACACAACAAAAACACCAACCCAAGAACCAAACGCTGCTACCAACCCTGGTGCCAACTCTGTCCACATACCTATTCAAGGGACACCATCACTGCTCCTGAATCCTTCTGTCCATGCCAATAACCAGGTGCTACAGAGTTCTACTCCGTCTGTCTCTGCTGTCTCTGGGGTGCTGCTCCTGCCCTTCTAGCAGAATGGTTTCCCTCCAGGAAGCTGAAGGCCCTGCCATTTCAGAGACAAGGGTAGCATTAACCAAGAAATCTTCCCCCTTATTGTAATTTGCTGAAGGAGGCCACAATATTGATACTTTTCAGCATTCCAGGAATGTGACTGTTAGATCATCCTTGGTTCCCAGGCAGCTTTCGCAGCCCATGAGGAAGGAGCAGAGGCTACTGGTAGTTAGATATGTGTACTAAGGTTTTTAAAAATTTAGAATTTTCATAGACTCTCTGGGGGCAGGAGAGTGGCAGTTCATTCCAGGGGCAATGCTACCAGCTTACAATTTCTTCCTTAAAGGCCAGCCAACATTTGGAGAAAACAGAGGTTGTCAAGGTACAAGCATGGAACAGGGACATGGCTTTCCAATGCGGTGGAGGAGATCTGGCACTCTGTGCCAGAGAGATGTTTCTGCAAATGGTCACCCCTCTACATGTCACTGAACGGAGGGGTTTGATTGGCTGTGAGGGTGAGTTAAGCAGATATGTACATCAAGACCCAACTTCAGCTTCTGCTACACCACAAAATTTGTTGAAATGTGCTTACAGGACTGGGAGGCAAATCGACTGGAAACTGACTATATCCTCATCAAGCACATGGAGTTGCCCTGCAAAGGAAAATGTGAACTATGACCACCACCTGCCCCAGCATCACCAGAAAATCCTGCCTCTGTGTCTGCCTAACACCAGGGAAAAGCACAGGGAAAGAAAGACACTGCCCCTTTGTACGATTCGCTGGAGTTTCAGAGCACCACAAGCCCCTCACCTCTCCCGAGCAAAGGAACATCAGTGTGTTTATCCAGCTGCCAGACCGGCTTCCCTACGCATCCTCATTTCTGAACCTGTGCAGCATGGCTCAGTGCGGGGATAGGCCAGACCCCAGGGACAGGGAGAGTAGAATTTTGAAATCTCCCAGGGGACAGCAGACTGCTGGGACTAACTTTATCCTCAGATAACTAGTGTCCCCTTCCCCTCCCTGGACCTAACCCCCAGACTACAGCCCTGTTCGGTGCAGCTCCTCTTTGTAAGCGGGTAGTGAGATTGGAGCGAGGGGAAGAGCAGCACTGAAACTGAAGGGACAAAGAAAACAGCTATTAGACAAACAACTGTACATTTTCTACAATGGTTCTACTCTTAATGGGAAGAGTTTTAACCCCCCCCCTCCGCCTTTGCCCAGTCTGTGCAGCCCCAGGACTGTCACTGCCAGTGTGCTGGCTGAGAAATGCCCAGACGGGGGGCACAAAGTTGGGGAGGATGTGTTCTCCAGCCACACACTGATCGGCAGCACCCATGCGTGGTCACAGCTGCTCGGTAGTTGGAAGAGAGTTTCACATCTCTGAAGAAAGCAAACAACTGACACAGGAACCTACACATGTGAGGGGGGGGGATCACAGCAAGGAACCTGTCTGGGACAGAAACTGGAACCCAAGGGACCATCACTGGGCAATGCCAGCCATTTGCTACCTGCCCAGTGTTGTAAGCCCCAAGTAACAAGGGTTAGAGGATGAGTCCACTGAGCACCATGTCAGAGCTCAGCCTCTGCACCTTCCTAGTCTCCCTGAGCTTCAGCCACCTCTGAGAACTGGAGAAGAGTTAAAGGTGCTAAGAGCTGCTGGCTGCAGTTCAACCATTACAGGCTGACACCTGTCAAAAGTGCTAGAACCAAAATCTGGTACAGTTCTGAGTGTGTTTTATTGTTTTCCTTGAGAGTTTAAACAGTTATTTTTATTTTTTCCTCCTTTTATCCACCCCTTCTTTTGTCCATTCTTCCCTCTTCCTTTCTGGAGTTTGTTCATGCAACAGTCATCAGGTCCTCCAGTGACTCATTGCTTTTCAGCAAGAAGGATTTTGGTAACGATATAAATATGCCCCATGCATCAACCTCAGTGTCCAATATTTCCATAAATTGGTCATAAGGAACACTGGGGCACATTTTGAACTGGTAAAAGTGGTGTTCTGCTTACTTCTATCTTCTTTCCTGCTTATGTTTTATGGAATGATGTTTCTGAGGGAGTTAATAAGAGACAGTTGAGAGATCTGTCTTTCCATCTCCCTTCCCTTCAGCTCTCATTAACCTCCCCTCTACAACATAGCTAAACAACTATTTCCTCTCTACTTCCTATTGACACATCTCTACATCTCACAGACAGACATTGTCCTTACACCATCACAGACTGAACCCAAAGCACCCAGCGAAGTACAAATTGTTGCAGTGGAATTAGTTTGCAGTGCTGACTCTTTGCTCACTGGCAAACTCTACAAACCCAGCCTCCTGAAAGCTTCAGGCCAGCAGGGTTGGGACTTGATGCTGACTGGACAGCAAGAGCGTCTCCAAGTGGAAATGAATGGGAGTTCATCCTGACCCCTAGGGCAGGAGCAACAACAGAGCAGGGAGTTCAAGGCAACCCAAGTTACAGGGGTGGGGTGGGGGGGCCTCTCCAGCCTTGTTTGTGAGTGACCCCAACACTACAGCAGAACAGAAAGGGAGACCATTTGGGTCTTTGTTTTACAAACTCATCTGCTGGGAAAACCAAAGCCACATCTGGGGTGGTTTAGATATGGGGGTTGTAGCAGAAAGAGCCTGAAAGACAGAGCGTGGTACTGGATGAGGCCTGAACCAAACATCAGCCAGAGTCAGGCCATGCTTACAATGTCACTGTGCAGTACGTGAACTTGGTAAGAATGTGGCAGGTGTTGCTAAAACAGATACTCCTAATAAATACTAGGCACTAGCTAGTCACTAAACACAGTCCAGAAGAGTAGTACAAGAATACCCTGCTACAGAGTTATAGAATAAATATGCTCCTCGAAGATGGTGCAGGGACACACTGACCCCTCCTAGGGTTTGAGCCAACATGTCCAGATTGTAGGGTGTTAACTAAGCATGTGAGAGGGGCAATACACAACTTGTTTGTATGAGGGTAAAAAGAGGGGTCACAGAAAGTACATCTGGCCAAGGGGGGAGCGGAAAGTCCCACTGCTGACTGAGCAGGTCCATTCTCATGAGTGTACATGTCCTAATGTCCATGCAGAGTCTATAAGGTGCTAGTACAAGTGCTTTTTGTCAGCAACAAACCTGGCCAAGCGCCTTTGACACCGAATGAGTCTGTCACCTTTTGGGCAGTTTGACTGAGGTCTGCAGGGCCAGCTACCTGGCTAGAGCCAGGAAAACATATGGGCCCACACAGCCAATAACAGGTGTCCTTTTATCAGAGCCCCCCAGCGATCATGGAAAGGTGGAGTGATGGTTCTGGTATCTGCCCATCTCCAGCTAACACTGAAACCCCTGCACAGGAGGCGCTGGCTGTCAGTCCACGGGTGGGTCTGCAGCGATCAGCCTAGAACACAAGATGGAGCACAGCACGGTGCCATGAAACACAGCCAACAGAGTTAGTCCTGAGAGAGGTTGGGCACCTGCAGGTAGGGTGACCAGACAACGAGTGAGAAAAATCAGGACAGGGTGTGGGGGAGTAATAGGAACTTATATAAGAGACCCAACAATCAGGACTTTCCCTATAAAAATCGGGAGATCTGGTCACCCCACCTGCAGCTCCCACTGGTTTCAGAGGGAGATGCAGGAACTCAGCACTGCTCAGAACTGGCCCATTGTGATGGAAGTGGAACATTCCACTGTAGGGGTGGTGACCTAGACAGAGAGGTAGAGACAGGTGAGTAGGGTGACCAGACAGCAAGTGTGAAGAATCGGACAGGGGGTAGGGGGGATAAATAGGAGCCTATATAAGAAAAAGACCCAAAAATCAGGATTGTCCTGATTTTATAGGGATATTGGGTCACCCTATAGGTCAGGGCTGCATAAGGGAAAGAAGCCGTTCATGACCCTGGAACTCACTGTCACAAACAGCCCCAGCTGGTGACTTCAGATCTGGAGTGTAATTTGACTCATTTGAGAGTTTAGAGTCAGCCAGAGCCTTCCCCCTACAGCTCCCCGGGGGGGGGGGGGGAAGGGGCATGAAACAGGTCACTTTGCCCAAGTGACAAGGTGATGATGATGATCTGTGACTGTTATAATGCAGTGATTGTTGAGTCAGCCCCCAGGGGCTGCAGCATTTCACACCAGGCTGTGGCCCAGAGCACATGGCTGCTGCCTGTGGATCTGAGTACAGGGATCAGGGCCTTCTGGGACCAACCTGATTCCATTGCTAAAGAAGGGAACATGAGACACAGAAGGATGAAGGAAACAAGGCAGGGAGGGATGAGGTATTGATAAGGGAGGAGAGGGTGTGGGGAGGGGAAAAAAACAAAGAAGTTAGTGAGAAACACCATGGAACTAAGGGGAATGAGAGAAGAGAGAGAAAAAAAAAAGAGAGGAGTGGGCAAAGAGGCTAGAAGAAAAAAGAGAAAGGAGAAGCACAGAAGTGGATGGGGGTAAGAACCCAGATGGATTTCTTTAGCATCAGGTAGAATCGCAATTGCCTTTGTCAGGATATGCTCAAAGCAGCCAGTTGTAACTACTAGGAGTTAACAGTGCAGGTATTTGTACAATTCAAAATGGAAAGGTTACAACTGGCCATAGCCGAGAGCTGGCATCAGCTTGGTTCTTACCTTTCAGGTCCAGCTGCGACGAAATCTCTTATTTCTGTTGATTTGATCACTGCAGCTTATCTGTCAGAAGTAGCAAGAGAACCTGTTCTTATCAAGAGGTAAGGAATGCACCTTCTCCTAGCAATGGAGTGGAAACTAACCAATCTGAGTGTACTTTCAGGTGAAGGAAGTGAATTTATCCTTTGCTGTCAAAGGCTACAAGCAGTTTCAGAAGAATAAAGCAAGATACATAACCAAAGCTTCTGAGAGGTTACAGAAATATTTACTTGTTCTAGTCAAGAATAAGGAAACCACTTATACCTACTAGATTTTAACAGTACAGCTGTTTGTATGGAGAGAAAGAAAAACCAATCCAGCAATTCATCATGCAGAAGGTGTGTATTTATACTCCCTCTTACAAAATGAATCCAATGACAATTCATTTACATTTGTTGCCTGACAAAAATACAGTCTGTCGAACTTTGATCTTTGCAGAAGGTCATATTTCAAGATGAAAGGATGATAGATGGCTGTAGTTTACAGGAAGGAATTAGCTGATCTATCCTTTTAAAGGAGGTAAGAAATATGGGAATGGTGTATTGTAAGAGTCAATGGTTCTGGTCATACTTTCAGGTGGAAGAAATGTAAGTGATGAAAATTTCATCTGTAAAGATCATGAGAAGTTGCTGTACTGAATAAAGCAATAAACATGGGAGCTACCAACTACTCTCCTTTCATCTCAACAGGTAATTCTAACCAATGATGATGATCTCTGCTCCTTTTTCCTTCCCAGAGAAGGCCATTGGATGTTCCAAGGATGTAACAGGGAAGTTATTTCAAAGAACAAGTGCAACTAACCACAGTGTGAAGATGAGCATTGTGCCTGTTCTTATATTTGCAGAGAGGAGTTGTCCAGCTGATTCTATTTGTGCCTAATTGATCATTGTTGCTTATTTTTCAGATGTCAAGAAATGAGTGGAACTGATCATTTCTATCAAGAGGTAAGGAATGCACCTCCTCACAGCACAGGAGCAGGAATTAAAGGCTCTGTTTCTATTTGCAGGTGAAATGAAGGTCTTACCATTCAGAGGAGGATGATAAGAGGCTGCTGAATTTATGAAAAGTAGTCAGACAGGTAACAATACCTGGCCAGAGGGAAAAGCATTTTACTTCTAGTTCAGAAAAAGGCAAGCAGCCATTTATACGCTTCAGGTTTTAACAGGTGTAGCTGGCTGTACCGCTAAGAATCAAAGCCTTACAGTGGAACACAACTGACAAGTAGGTGAGCACTGAAAGGTCTCTAGAAGCCCAATGATCTGCATGCTAAGGAACCTTCTCCATAGCTGGCAATAAGTAATAATAAATAATTCTGTCAAATATTGATTGCAGGTTTTGCTCTTCTGAGATATGAACAGACCAGGTGGTCATTCCTACCAGGGAGAAGTGAGGCTCAATGGTGTGGCTGTCCTGGGCAAGGAGGTGAGAAATACCAGTCTCCAAACATCCATGTGTACATTAAGTGGTGTGGATTTTGCTTTCAGGGAGGAAAAAAAAAAAAACTGTGGATGACCTTACTTGTCATGGAGAATGTCAAAAGCAGACACAAGACAAAGTAACATGGAGTTGCCAGCTGCTCAATACGTGGAGGACTCCAATGACAAGATGCTGTTATTTCAAGGGGGGAAAAATACAGCAAACAAAAAATAGCCACTTCAAATATTTCAGCTAGTCGCAAATCTGAATCAAGTCAGCAGACCATCAGACATGGAGGTAAGCATTTAAGTTTCCCTGATTAACAAATGAATCTGATGCTAAAGCAACACTTGCAGACCAAATAGGTCACATTGCATCTCCAGATGCAAGGACACCAGAGGGCTGTTGTGTTCTAGAAGCAATTAATGCAAATCCAACTAGCTGAACCAGGCATGTCAGTTAGTAAAGAAATGTGCTTTTTCCCCTCTTAACATTCAACTGGAAATGAATAGATCCTCGTACTTTCAGATGAGAGAAATGCAGCCAATTTGAACGTTGAGGGTGTGAAAACTTCAGGAAGTTGCTAGAAGATCTGAGATATCTACAGAAAGGAAACAAGCATAACTCACTGCTACCAAGAGGTAAGAAACTCACCTCATAATGGAGAAATTGATGGATCTGGTTTCCCTTCAGGTGAAAGAAATGCAGCTTGTCCATCAGAAGTAGTAGGAACAGTTTCTCTTACTATCAAGAGTTAAGGAATTCACCATCTCCTAGCAATGGAGTGGAAACTAACCAATCTGGGTGTACTTTCAGGTGAAGGAAGTGAATCTATCCTTTGCTGTCAAAGGCTACAAGCAGTTTCAGAAGAATAAAGCAAGATACATAACCAAAGCGTCTGAGGTTACAGAAATATTCACTTGTTCCAATCAAGACTAAGGAAACCACCTATACCTACTAGATTTTGAACAGTACAGCTGATTGTATGGAGAGAAAGAGATAAACCAATCCAGCAATTCATCATGCAGAAAGTGAGTATTTATACTCCCTGTTACAAAATGAATCCAATGACAATTCATTTACATTTGTTGCCTGACAAAAATATGGTCTGTCAAACATTGATCTTTGCAGCAGGTCATATCTCGAGATGCAAGGATGACACGTGGCCATAGGTTTCAGGAAGGAATTGCTGATCCATTCTTTTAAGGAGGTAAGAAATACAATACATCATTCCCATAATAGTCAATGGTTCTGTCATACTTTCAGGTGGAAGGAAGGTAATTGATGAAATCTTCATCTCTCTAAAGAGCATGAGAAGTTGCTGTACTGAATAAAGCAATAAAAATGGGAGCTACCTGTTCAGATGAAAGGAAAGTAGTTGGTAATTCTAACCAATGATGATGATCTCTGCTCCTTTTTCCTTCCCAGAGAAGGCCATTGCTTGTCCTACAGGGATGTAACAGGGAAGTTATTTCAAAGAACAAGTGCAACTAACCAGTGTTAACAGGAGCATTGAGCCTGCTCTTACATTTGCAGAGAGGAGTTGTCCAGCTGATTCTATTTGTGCATAACTGATCAATTGCTTATTTTTCAGATGTCAAGAAATGAGTGGAACTGATCATTTCTATCAGGAGGTAAGGAACACACCTCCTCACAGCACAGGGGCAGGAATTAAAGGCTCTGTTTCTATTTGCAGGTGAAATGAAGGTCTTACCATTCAGAGAAGGATGATAAGAGGCTGCTGAATTTATGAAAAATAGTCAGACAGGTAACAATACCTGGCTAGAGGGAAAAGCATTTTACTTCTAGTTCAGAAAAAGTCAAGCAGCAATTTATACGCTTCAGGTTTTAACCAGTGCAGCTGGCTGTACCGCTAAGAATCAAAGCCTTGCGGTGGAACATGACTGACAAGTAGGTGAACACTGAAAGGTCTCTAGAAGCCCAATGATCTGGATGCTAAGGAACCTTCTCCACTGATGACTCTTCATAACTGGCAATGAGTAATAATAAATAATTCTGTCAAACATTGATTGCAGGTTTTGCTCTTCTGAGATATGAAGAGACCAGGTGATCATTCCTACCAGGGAGAAGTGAGGCTCAGTGGCGTGGCTGTCCCGGGCAAGGAGGTGAGAAATACCAGTCTCCAAACATCCATGTGTACATTTAAGTGGTGTGGATTTTGCTTTCAGGGAGAAAAACTGGATGACCTACTTGTCATGGGGAGAGTGTGAAAAGCAGACACAAGACAATGTAACATGGACTTGCCAGCTGCTCAATCCATTGAGGACTCCAATAACAAAATGCTGTTATTTCCAGGGGGAAAAAAAATACAGCAAACAAAAAAAGCCACTTCAAATAGTTCAGCCAGTAGCAAATCTGAATCAAGTCTGCAGACATGGAGGTAAGTATTTAAGTTTTCCTGGTTATCAAATGAATCTGATGCTAAAGCAACACTTGCAGACCAAATAAATAGGAAGGACACCAGAGGGCTGTTGTGTTCTAGAAGGAATTAATGCAAATCCAGCTAGTTGAACTGGGCATGTCAGTTGGTAAGAGACAAAAAAAAAAAAAAGCATATTTCTTTAACGTTCAAGTGGAAATGAATAGATCCTCGTACTTTCAGATGAGAGAAATGCAGCTGATTTGAACGTTGAGGGCGTGAAAACTTCAGGAAGTTGCTAGAAGATCTGGGATATCTACAGAAAGGAAACAAGCATAACTCCTCACTGCTGCCAAGAGGTAAGGAACTCCCCTCATAATGGAGAAATTGATGGATCTGGTTTCCCTTCAGGAGAAAGAAATGCAGCTGATCTGACCTCCTGGGGATTGAGGACTATAAGCAGTCATATTACTGAAGAACACACACACACACACACACGTTGCCAGACCTGCAAAAAGTTGCCTTCCTTGACTCGAATGGGAAGACAAACACTTATCACCTTCACGTCTCAAACCCACAATGCAGCAGACCATCACTGACAAGGAGGTGAGCATTTAGGATTCTCTTATTGCCAAATGGAACAGATCATGCAAACAAGTTACCTGTCACATGCTGATCTCTACAGCCACAGCTGTGCTTTCCAGGGACTCGTTTGTGAAGCTGATGTGTCTTTTCAGGAGAAGAGTTACAGATGCTCAGGATTTGAATACGGAGGAATAGGAATGGAGCTGAACAGATCCAACACCTGAAAGGACGATTGGATCTCAAAATATGAAACCAGGAAAAAGACCCTACATTCAATAAAGCAACAGGATTGGCTAAGGAGAGGTAAGCAGCATTTGGTGTCTAACAAGTGACCATAGCAATTTTGTAGCGCTGATTGTAACTTATGTTGTGCCAAAGGTTTGTTACAGCTGATCACGCATCTCAGGAGCTAAGAGGATGTGAGGGGGATGGCAGATGTCAGGGGATTCATCTTTATTAGGAGATGGTGAACCTGCTTGTCACATAATGTTCAAAAGTTGCTGCTGGGATGGAAGCAAAGAAGAAAGCCCTGGAGATGGGTTAGTGCTGGGACACAGACACTATCCTGGAGGGGCCTGGGGTATGTAACCATAGCAACCGGTCCTTTCCCCACTGTGGTCCTGGCTCACATGCACAGGGTGAAACCGATCGCCATGTTTGGGGTCAGGAAGGAATTTTCCTCCAGGGCAGATTGGCCAGAGCCTTGGAGGTTTTTCGCCTTCCTCTGGAGCATCGAGCAGGGACCAACCCTTAGGGACATTTAGGAAAAGACAGAAAATAAAATCCATCAGAGAGAACTTGTCTCCCTTTGTTGTTTGAATTTTCTATAAACCCGTCCTGTGCCCCATAGCCATGCCCATGCTCCCAACCTCACAGCAGGGCAGAGTCTCTCCCAGGTGCACTGCTCCCCCATTTGTGCCAGCATGGCCCCCATGTCACTCTCCCACTCCAGCAGGGACCCAGCACAGGAGAGATCAGCCCACCGTCCCAGAGAGGGAAAAGCTGTGTGCACGGCCCCCAGGGATAGGGAGAGGACATGGCCAGGTGCACCAGTCAAGGGGAAAGCAGGAAGCAGTGACACTTTTACCACGTTCCTCTCCCAGGATGCCCGGAGGGGCCAGAGCAAGGCCTTTGGTGGGCTACATCCAAGAGCTCCCGCTGCTCTGGTCATAAGAGCCCCTCAAAGAGCAGCTATGAAAGGGGAGGTCAGTGACCCCAGAGCAACTCTTCCATTGGCATGGTGGGGCCACTGCTTCCTGAGCTCCCGAACTGGTCTCACAGGCTAGCAGCAAATAGTCCCCCAGGGTGGGTTCAGCTCTGGCTGCTCCTTGCTCCAGAGGGGGCCATTGGGCATCCAGGAAGCTCTTGCCTTCAGCCAGCCCTTTCCCAGGAGGTGGGGGCCGGAAGCCTGGTGTCCTCTGCAGTCTGCTCCAGCTGTGCCCTCTTCTCTTCTAATCCCCCCTCCAAGTCTGGCACCTCTCAGGGCGGTGCTGGGCTGGCCTGAAAGAGCTCATTCCCCCTGTATTGCCCAGCACAGGTCTGTAGATCTCATTGCAGGCATTCTGGGAAATCAGATCTCCATGATCTGCCTCAGAGGGACGGGGAGCATGACCAGGGGACACAGGACAGGGTCAGTATTAGCAGCACATAGCTGGAGGCAATGAGAAGAGAGAGAGAGGGGCCAGCAACATGTTACTTCTGCATCCACTTCCTGCCCCTCCCCAATCAGCTTCCCAGCCACATGCTGAACCTAAACCACAGGGCAATGCCCAAAACGTTGTTGTGGGGTCTCAAACCTCTATAAACCCAGCCGCCTGAAAGCCACCAGGGCCCGATTCTCCCTGCAGGAGGACAGCATCTCCAAGGTGAAGACAATATAAGTGACTCGTACCTTGGGAAGGAGGTTGGGGAGAATGCGATATCCTGTGCAAAGATACCACGTGAACTGGTGTCACTCACAAACAGTGGTGCAGGAGGGGACCTAACACTAGAGAAGAGCAAAACGGGGAAGATAGTGGTCTTGCTTTTGCAACAATCTCCTCATTTCAGCTTCTATTTGGCTAAATGAACCTAAACCAAGGGTCGGGGGAGGAAGGTCAGATCAGGGTTTTATTTTCTTGTAACCCTTCCCCCTACCCCCACCACAAGATCATGGAGAGGTGGAGGGATGGTTCTGGCTCATCTCAGCCTGGCCCGAACACTGCACCACGGTCTGTACACACTCTGCCTAGGAGGAGCTGGCCACAGGGGTATAAAACCATCAGTTAAAACCCCAGATCCCAACATGTGACATTCTGCGGCACTGGTGGTCACAGCCCCACCTACAACAAAGTCTGCTCCCTCACTTCATGGAGAAGGGCAGAGCTTAACATTGCATCTGGCTTCCACACACACTGCATCTCCAAGCATTAGCCAGGGTCAAACACCACCAGACACCAGAGAGTGGGGCTGACGGCACAAAGGCACAGGACAGAGAGGCTGGGCACCCGCAGCTCCCACTGATTCCAGAGAGAGATGCAGGACCTCAGTATGTTGCCAGTGACAGAGGGACAGAGACACACAAGTTGGGAGAGTGATGGAGACCCCGGCAGGAGATCAGATTGAAGGCAGCGTCTGTCACAGCCTAGGGCTACATGAGACTCCTTCCAAAGAAGGCAGCAGGAACCGTGGCAAGCTGTGGAGGAGCCCAGCCGTGAGAAGGGCTCACTGCCACACCCAGGCTCTGATGCAGGTTAGTCCCAAACTGGAACTAAGACAGTTTCTCAGCTCACTTTCTGAGTCTCAGGGGACTCTGGCAGAGGCTTCCTGTCATTTCCTACCTGAGTCTCCTCACAGCCCCTCCCTCTCAGGAAATGCCCTCTGGCCCCGAGAGCCCCAGGTGCTGCCTGGCCCCCTTCATTTGTCCAACAGGGGTGCAGGACCTAGTGCAGTTCCAGGTGCCAGACACTGAGTGACATACCCCCTCCACCCCCTTCAGAAAAACCTGCCTTTCCCTTACATGTGAGGCCCCCTCTGGACTGCTCTCACCCCCAACCCAGAACAGATTCCATATATCAATCAGTCATATA
Source organism: Gopherus evgoodei (assembly GCF_007399415.2). Lineage (NCBI taxonomy): Eukaryota > Metazoa > Chordata > Testudines > Testudinidae > Gopherus > Gopherus evgoodei. Next base: position 7,724,258 of record NC_044333.1, on the reverse strand, counting down.
GTCATATTCCCTGAGTGCCCCATACTCCTTAATGCCAGTCTTAGTTTCAGTCAGTCTATAGAATTTCAGCTTCTCCAGGGTTTCGAGGTCTCTGCGCAGTGTCTAGCTCTCCCTAAAGCTCCTGACCATCAGGATCTGGCCACCCCTCTCCACCCCAGTGGCCTGATGTTCTGCCGACAACTCTCCTTCTGTCACTGAACCATCAGTAACTCCATCCTGCAGTCTCCAGTCATTCTGGGGCATCTCCAGTCCTTAGGACAAGAAACATAAAACAGGTGTCCCATTTTCCCTTCTGCAGGGGATCACTTTCACCTTGGCCCTGGAGGTTCCACCTGGGTGCCCATACAACCTCCTCCCACAGAGGCCTGAGCTCCGCCTGGGTCAGGGAGCCCCTTTTCATGAGCCCTGAATAAACTTTAGACGTATTAAGCAGGGTCCTCTGGAGACAGGACAGAACTGGTTTTTCAGAGACATTCTGGGAAATTCAACTAATAGGCCTTTTTATTGGCCAGTCACTATTCCTTCCTGAATTTAGCACAGGGAAAGCCCATCACTTCTGCCTCTCCCCTCACAAGAGGTACCACCAGCAGCAGCCACAAATGCCATTTGTGCTGCAAAGTCCTCCAGGGTCTCTGCTCCACAGCCTGCTTGTTGCTAAAACTCCCCTCCTACATGGGCTGTGTCAGCCTCCCTTCAATAGCTTCTCGGGGGAGTCACATCACTCTCCGACTGGCCAACCTTAGAGCTCAAGTCAGTCAGCCTCTGGCCTGTGATTGCTGCTGGGATGTAACAACCACAGGGGAGGGGAGCAGTTTCCAGGTGGTGACACTTCAGCCCATAACATCACTGGGCATTTAATAGCCGCCACCGTTGACCACAGGGACTATTGTTGCTGGCAGATCACTGCCTCCCATGACTGACACTGGAACCAGTCTCCTGCATCTTAAGATACTGATAAGTTACTGGAGATACAATGTCCTTTTCTCCCATCAGCCTTAACACTGTCCATTTCCCAGTCTGTTACCTAGGATTATCTGCACTTTCCTACATCACTGGTGCATTGTGAGTTCACTTGAAGAGGGAACAGAATAGGGTTTGTGACCTGGGACAAGTTTTTTCTTGCTTGCATTTCACTCTTGAAATAGATTTTTCCTACCCTCATTTTGGCAGAGCACTTTGGAGGACTGACGAATTAAAGAGGATACAGACTGTATCCTCAAAAGGTATTTAGGCCCTGAACGCTTGTTGAAATCCCTGGGAATTAGGAGTATAAATATCTTGGTGGATCTGGTCCAGTGACCTCACAATAGACTGAGCACCAAGCTGCAAGTGGTCCAGTGCTCAAATGAGGCAGGAGAGAACCCTGATCTCCAGTGGAGCTGGTCAAACTTTGCTCAAAAATTTCCTGATGAAAGTTATTTTGGAAACAATGTCAGTGAGGTGTTGCATTTAAAATGATTTGAAAGAGAGCCAAAAAATTCAGTTTTCAAAAACTGAAAAGTTTAGGGACTTTTTAAATAAAACCCCAAAGAATTCACAGAAACAGTCATTTATTCCTTTAAAAGTTTGTGGAAAATATTTGATATTTTCTGACCAGGTCTAGCCCCAAAGTCCCTGTACAATTTTCTTTCATGCTGTCTGCATCAATCCAGCCACTGTAACAGAATCTAACTTACCCAGTTCAGGAGAGTTGTTGTAGCTGTGTTGGTCCCTGGAGTAGACACAGACAAGATGTGAGGTAATATCTTTTACTGGACCAAGTTCTGATGGGGAAAGACAAGCTTTGGAGCTTGTGACCTGAGGAGCTCCGTGGCACCTGAAAGCCAGAAAAGTTGGTCCAATAAGAGATTACCTGCCTCACCGACCTTGTCTGTGTTTTACTAGTGTCAGTCACCATGGTACTGGAACTCTGTGGAGCTGGTAGCAGAGCTCACAGCAACCAGCCCAGGCAATGTGTGCGCCTGGCAGCCTGACATGCACATGTTATGCAGCTCATTACCACCATCCATTGACGAAGAAGGGAAAAAGCAGCCAACAACTGTTTACCCAGGACTCCATAGACAAACTGTTCAGAGAAGGAACTCTGCCGCCCTCTGTCAGCAAACTGGAAAGTACAGCTGGAGAATTCATTGCCTAAGCTTCCTACCTGAAACACTCCATGACATTTTAGGTCCTCACCAGGACTGTACACGAGCCCCAAGTTGGTCAGATAATGGACTGAATGGAGAGAACAAAACTTAGGGGAACAAGGCTCCTACCTGGTGGCAAGAACTCCGTTCAGGGGTCCTGTCACCCTCTCCACAGAGGGCTTTGCAAAGAGATGGCACTGAGGAGACTTCCCAGCAAGAGGCAGCATTGAGGGGGATCTTGGCTGAAGCTGCAGTGCAGGGAAGCGAACTCTGGTGAGGGGCCTCGACACAGCACCCGTACAGCTGAGATCACTATAGTGGGGATAGGTGGGGGAGGGACTCACAAGAATTGACAAGACCCTTCCCTAAGGCAGGGCTGGCTCCAGGCCCCAGCGTGCCAAGCGCATGCTTGGGGCGGCGTGCTGGGGGGGGCACTCTGCTGGTTGCCAGGCGGGCGGCAGGCGGCTCTGGTGGACTTCCCGCAGGCATGCCTGCGGAGGGTCCGCTGGTCCCATGGCTTCGGTGGAGCATCCACAGGGACGCCTGCAGGAGGTCCACCAGAGCCATGGGACCGGCAAGCGGCAGAGCGCCCCCCGTGGTGTGCCATCGTGCTTGGGGCAGCGAAATGGCTAGAGCCAGCCCTGCACTGAGGGAAGCCTGGAAGCTGGAAGTTTCTGCTTTTGTTCTCCCCAAACTGATCTTCCTTGAAATGGCTCTCCAGTCTAAGGTGCCACAAGTGCTCCTGTTCTCTCCAGGGAAGTTCTCACGTGCAAGGGCCATGCAGCCAAGATCACAGCTTGACCAGCCACTGAAGACTCGTTAAGGCAGTTTGGTGGGTGTCACGGAGTATGGGGGAGTCCGGCCCTGCACCCCTCTTCCTGGGACCCACAGTGACTCTAAGCCAGCCAGTAAAACAGAAGGTTTATTGGACAACAGGAACACAGGATACAGCAGAGCTTGCAGGCACAGTCAGGACCCCTCCACCGAGTCCCTCTGGGCTTTCAGGGTGCTTGGATCCTAGCTAGGATACCCTGAATTCCGCCCACACAGCCCCAAGCCCAAACTCAAACTGCTTCCCTCCTGCCAGTCCCTTCCTTTGTCCCCCTTCCCGGGCAAAGGTGTTGACCTTTCCCCTCCCTTACCTATCTCAGGTTACAGGCCCTGGCATCGTCCATCCCCTAAAGTCCTCCCCTGCTCTCCCACTCCCCACACAGACAGTCCCTACTCCATCACGTCTCTCCCCCCTTCGAGACTGAACTGAGCGGGGTCACTCTGCCCAGTGACCTGGGGAAGTCTCTGATCACCTCCACCTTGGCTGGTTCCGGCTTCAGGCAGCCGCTCCCCACCCAATGGCCCAGGTAAGATACTTCAGCCATCCCCACCTTGCACTTCTCAGCCTTTACTGTTAACCCAGCCTTTCGGAGTCGGTCTAGGACTTGTTTAACCTGGGACATGTGGTCCTCCCAGGTCTGGCTGAAGACGCAGATGTCGTCAATATACGCCACGGCAAAACTCTCCATCCCCCTCAGTAGCTGATCCACCAGGCGCTGGAAGGTGGCCGGCGCTCCCTTGAGGCCGAAGGGCAGGGTCAGAAACTCAGAGCCCCAGAGGGGTGATAAAGGCTGATTTCAGGCTGGCATCTGCGTCCAGCGGCACTTGCCAGTAGCCTTTGGTAAGATCCATAGTGGTGAGGTACCGAGCACCTCCCAGCTTGTCTAGGAGCTCGTCAGGCCTGGGCATAGGGTAGGCATCAGATACGGTGATGGCACTGAGCTTTCGATAGTCCACACAGAACCGGATTGACCCATCCTTCTTGGGGACTAGCACCACTAGCGAGGCCCAAGGGCTGGAAGACGGCTGGATCACCCCCAAAGCCAGCATGTCCCTGACCTCTCCTTTCAAGATCCTGGGCAGTTTTACCAGTGACCCGAAAAGGGGAGCATCTTATAGGGGCATGTGACCCGGTCTCCACCCGGTGGAGAGTCAAATTAGTGTGTCCAGGCTGGTTGGAAAACAGCTGTCGGTACAGATGCAGCACCCCTCTGATCTCAGCATGCTGGCCCGGGGTCAGTTGCTCAGAGTGGGGAATCGCCTCCAGGGGGGAACCAGCTTTTGTCCCAGGGAATAGATCCACTAAGGGGTCATCTCCCTGCCCCTCCCAATGTCCACACACAGCCAACACCACATTCTCCCTGTCATAGTATGGTTTCATCATGTTCACATGGTACACCCGACGGTGATGTGCCCGGTTTGACAGCTCCACCACATAGTTTACCTCATTCAGTTGCTTGATAACCTTGAAGGGCCCTTCCCAGGCGGCCTGGAGTTTGTTTCTCCTCACGGGGATAAGAACCATCACCTGATCCCCGGTGGCGAAGGCACGGGCTCGTGCTGTGCGGTCATACCAGACCTTCTGCCTCCTCTGGACTCGGGCCAGATTCTCTCTGGCCAGGCCCATGAGCTCGGCCAGTCTTTCCCGGAAGGTCAGGACATACTCCACCACTGACTCTCCTCGGGAGCGGCCTTCCCCTCCCATTTGTCCCTCATCAGGTCTAGGGGCCCCCTCACCCACCTTCCATACAACAGTTCGAAAGGTGAAAACCCGGTAGATTCCTGGGGCACCTCCCTGTACGCAAACAGCAGCTGAGGTAAGTACTTGTCCCAATCTTGCGGATGCTGGTTCATAAATGTTTTTAGCATCATCTTCAGCGTCCCATTGAACCTTTCCACCAGCCCGTTGGACTGCGGGTGATACGCTGAGGCCCAGTTGTGCTGGACCCCACATTTCTGCCATAAGGACCGGAGCAGGGCCGACATGAAGTTGGACCCCTGGTCCGTTAAGACCTCCTTGGGGAACCCCACCCGGCTGAAAATTGTCAGCAGCGCATCTGCCACTGTGTCTGCTTCGATAGAGGACAAGGCCACCGCCTCGGGGTAGCTAGTGGCGAAATCCACCACCACCAGGATGTATTTCTTCCCTGACCGGGTCGTCTTGCTGAGGGGTCCCACTATGTCCATGGCCACCTTCTGGAAAGGTTCTTCTATGATGGGTAAAGGCCTCAAAGCCGCTTTCCCCTTGTCCCGGGCCTTCCCCACCCTCTGGCAGGGGTCACAGGATTGGCAGTACTGTCGGACATGGGTAAAGACCCCAGGCCAGTAAAAGTTCTGTAGCAGCCTCTGCCTGGTGCGCCGGATTCCCTGATGCCCTGCGAGAGGGATGTCATGGGCCAGGTACAACAGCTTGTGACAGAACTTCTGGGGAACCACCAGCTGCCTCCTGATCCTCCATGACTCTACCTCCCCTGGGGGAGCCCATTCTCGGTACAGGAACCCCTTCTCCCACAGGAACCTCTCCTTGCAACCTCTCCTCATGGTCTGTACCGCACTAAGGTCAGCCCGGTCCCTGTGCTTCCGCAAGGAGGGATCTTTCTGTAACTCGGCCTGGAACTCAGCAGCTGGGACAGGAATGGGGACCAGCTCTCTCTTGCTGGCTGGGTCTGAGGCCGCAGCCTCTCTGCACCGTGCCCCTGGGCATTCCCCGTTCCCTGAGTTAGGGTCCTGCACCTCAGGTCGAGTACCTTCCCCGTTGTCGGGGAGCAGTGCCATTTGCCGACTCTGACTATGAGTCACGACCAGGGCACTCTGGGTGTTACTAGGCCAGTCCTCAAGGTCCCCTCCCATTAACACGTCAGTGGGCAAATATTGGTGTACCCCCACATCCTTGGGGCCCTCCTTGGCCCCCCATTTCAGGTGTACCCTTGCCACGGGTACCTTGAATGGGGTCCCGCCCACGCCCATCAGGGTCAGGTAGGTATCGGGCACCATCTGATCTGAGGCCACCACCTCGGGCCGGGCCAGCGTCACCTCTGCGCCTGTGTCCCAGTACCCAGTGACCTTCCTCCCATCCACTTCCAGGGAAACAATGCACTCTTTCCGGAGGGGCAGCCCCGCGCCCACCCGGTAAACCAAAAACCCGGAACCTGGAGCATCCACAGGTGGTATGTTGCCAACCCCCCTTTCCTGGGAATGTAGCCCCTCCTCCGATTGGGTTTTTACCCAGTCCACCCTCTGTGGGTTGGGTCTGCTTGGTCTGTCCCTGAGCTTGGGGCACTGGGCCCGTATGTGACCTCATTGGCCACAGCGATAGCAGCCCATATCTCGTGGGTCCCCTTGAGTGGGTCGGAGGGACCTGCCGCTGGATGTTCCCCTTTTGGGGGGGTTCTCCATAGGCCCCCTTTGGGAGGTCCCAGGATGACTCTCTCTGCGTTGAGGCAGGCCTGCTCCTTCGAGACTCCTCCCTGCCATCCCCTGCCCGACTGTCCACAAATTGGTCGGCCAGCTGGCCTGCATGCTGCGGGTTCTCCGGCTTCTGGTCCATCAACCACAGCCTCAGGTCGGACGGGCACTGCTCGTACAGGTGCTCCAGTATGAATAGGTCAAGCAGGTCCTCTTTAGTTTGGGCCCCAGCTGTCCACTTGCAGGCATACCCCTGCAGGCATACCCCGGTTGACCAGTTGTAGGTATGTGACCTCACGGGTTTTACGCTGGCTCCGGAACTTTTTCCGGTACATCTCAGGAGTCAGCCCAAACTCGCGGAGCAGGGCCTGTTTGAACAGTTCGTAGTCCCCTGCCTCCCCCGCTTTCAGTCAGCTGTACTCCTCCACGGCTGTGGAGTCCAGTAAGGGGGTGAGAACTGCGATCCTGTCTGCAGGGTCAACCCTGTGCAGCTCGCAGGCATTCTCAAAGGCCGTCAGGAAGGTATCTATGTCCTCCCCCTCCTTACGCCGGGGCAGCAAGTGCTTATCAAAGCTCTTTGTAGGCTTGGGTCCCCCCTCACTCACCGCAGCCGGGGCCTCACTGCTCCTCAGCTGGGCCAGGTCCAGCTCATGTTTACGCTGTTTCTCCTTCTCCTCCCACTCACGCTGGCGCTGGTTCTCCTCATGTTTACGCTGTTTCGCCTTCTCCTCCAGCTCTCGCCTCTTTAACTCGAGCTCTTCCCGTCTCAGCTCCCTTTCATATTCCAGCCGCCTCCGCTCCACGGATGCCGAGCGTTGCCGGGAGGATCCCCTGCTGGGGGGTGGGCTTCGCCGGGCGGATCCCCTGCTGGCCGGGGGTGTCACGGTGCCCTCGGTATACACTGGGCTCCTCCCCGCCCTTCCCCTACGCCTAGGAAGGGGGGGTCTCGGGAAACCCTCATCCGCCGGCTGACCGCTCCCAGCGGGGACAGACACTGGTGCCTGCGCTGCATCTGCCCGGCTGCTTCCCTCAGAGACAGGGTTCCATTCATTCATGCGGTCTCCCTGCTCCAGCTGGGCAATCAGCTGGTCCTTGGTGAGCCTCCCCGGGCGCAGCCCCCTCTGCTTGCACAGCTCCAGCAGGTCGCACTTGCGCCGCTTGGCATACATCTTCCTGCTGGCCACTCACAGGGCAGGGTGCTCGCCGCTCCCCACGGTTTCCAGGGGGACCCCTAGTGCACCAGCCCTTTGTGAGGTCACCACCTCTCTGCCAGGGTCGAGCTGCCGACTCCTTCGCCCCTGGGACCGCTCGCTGCAATCCCCCGGGGGACCCTGTTACTGCAAAGTCCTTCTCACTGGGCACACACTCCCAGGGGTTAACCACCCCTTCGTTTTACTGCTCCCCAGTCACTTACTGCAGGAAGCGCCGTCCACGGGGTGCAGTATATCCCACCACTGACACCAGTTGTCACGGAGTGTGGGGGAGTCCGGCCCTGCACCCCTCTTCCTGGGACCCACAGTGACTCTCAGCCAGACAGTAAAACAGAAGGTTTATTGGACAACAGGAACACCGGTTACAGCAGAGCTTGCAGGCACAGTCAGGACCCCTCCACCGAGTCCCTCTGGGCTTTCAGGGTGCTTGGATCCTAGCTAGGATACCCTGAATTCTGCCCACACAGCCCCAAGCCCAAACTCAAACTGCTTCCCTCCTGCCACTCCCTTCCTTTGTTCCCCTTCCCGGGCAAAGGTGTTGACCTTTCCCCTCCCTTACCTAGCTCAGGTTACAGGCTCTGGCATCGTCCATCCCCTAAAGTCCTCCCCTGCTCTCCCACTCCCCACACAGACAGTCCCTACTGCATCACATCACAGTGCGTCACTGCTCTTCCCAGCAGGGTCTCCATCTATTGCAGAGAAGCCCCACCCCAGGTCCACCTGCCCATTCATGAGGGCATTTGAAGTGAAAATGGGGTCATAGCACAGTGAGGTCCCAGCACAGGTGAACCCTGTTAGGAACCCTCCCGCCAGCCCCACACCCTGTCACAGGAGCAGAAAGCTGTGTACTAAGGGGGCACAGAGGGGTCACTAGTATTAGCCCCATTTTACAGATGGGAGAATCTGAGACACAGAAAGGAGAAGTGACTTGCCCAAAGCCACAGGGAGTCTAGCAGAGAGCCAGGAACGGGATCCTGGAGTCCTAACCAGTAGAGAGCCCTGCCTCCCTTGATGTTTGTGTTTCTTGTTCTTATGTCAGTCACCTGTTGAGACCTGGGATTTCAGAGGGGAGCCTCCTGCCCCAGAGCTACCATGTCCCAAGAAATAATGACTCAATCCTGTGATGGCAGCAGCTTGTCCCCCAATATTGCATCACAGGAGATACAGCAGGGGAATGATAGCACCACATTCTAGTCCCAGGGAGAAGCAGCAAGGGTGAGTCTGGGAAACCCCGGTCAGTTACACTCAGAAACTGCTTTGGCATGTGCAGAGGCAGGCGTGTGGGGAGAAAAGCAAAGGAGGAGCCACCATGGGGAATGGGAAGAAGTTCTGTGAGCAGAACAGCCACCTCCTGGCCTTTGTTCTACAGCCCTAGGATTTACTTTGGCCCAGTTGGTGACTTCACTGGGCTCTCACTTCTGAAACAGACAGCACTGACCACTGCTACCAGTGCCACCAATGGCACCTGGTCACAGTTCTCCCAGGAGCCTTCAAGAATCCCAGCCTATGGTTCTAGCCTTTGTGGTGTCAGAAAAAGTCCTTCCTACTGCAGAGCTGTCATCCTGAGCCTGCTGGCAGGCAGAAAGAATAGCTCAGAGATGTGAACTGCTGAGTGCATCTTAACAGAAGTATTAATTCTGTACCATATTGTGAATGTCTATATAAAATGATCAGCAATGAAATAGTTAAACAGCCAACCAGTGTGTTAATCTCACAAATGGGAACTAGTGAGAAAATTCCCCAGTTTTCATTTGCATTTTTTATACTAAACTGTGCTGGACAATCACAATTAAATTGAGAAACAGCATAAAAACAGTAAAATGCAACAGCACAAGAGATACTGTACTGACCATATTAATCATTGACATAATTAAAGCCATCCCTTGTTAAAACAGCCATAGCTACTGCAAGCTCCTCGGCTTCCAGCATGTCAAAGCTCACTCACATTTCCCCATCAAATCATTTAATACAGAACATTGCTTGTTTGAAAAAGTTTCCTTTTTGTCGGACTGTCCCTTTAAAAAAAAGTGTCCAACAGAAAGAACAGTTAGTTTTCAACAGAGTTTTTTGCAGGGAAATATTCCCAGCATCACCAGTGACTGCCTGGTGGGCCAGGGTGACTTTGCCCCCACAGGATTTATTTAATGGGGGGGAGGAGGGGCGGCACAGGGGGAAGTGTGTGGCAGGAGAGCCAGAGAATGGAGCAATTCTTTTAGATAGGACTGTAGTAGTATTTGTTTTATCATCTACACCCACTTATTGTCCCATTTCCCCATGAGTTCACCAAGCTTCCCCAAAGTCAGTATGTTCTTTTCCAAGGGGTTACTTGACCAGACACTGATCTGATGCTGTCTTTAGTACAGTCCCTGCCACTCCATAAGCAGTCTGTAGCACTTTAGCACGGCTTTTCCTTCCAGCAGTGGAGTGAGCAGGGTCTGACATAGGTCCCAGACCTGTCCCACCACCAGCAGCCTCTGAGAAGGTTGGTGGTTAATTGGAGCCACAGGACCATGCCCTATTGTCCATGTTCGGGGTAACCTATTGTCTATAGCTGCTGGGGATGTTGGTGGGGTTTTTGCTGCCTTGCACTCATATGATGCTCACTTGGTCACATCCAGCCAACTCTCCATAGGGGTCCTGCTGCAATATTAAGGTCAAGCCCACTGTTGAATATAGAACACCTTTTTATAGCCAATGGGAACATGATAGAGAAGGGAGAATCTGGGCAGGAAGACAATGGGGAATTGGTGATGCAGAAACAACTAGGAGAAGAATGGGTAGAGCCTGCCTGTGAACTTTTATGTGAACAGGCAGAGAATATTACTCAGCAGGTAGACAAATGGCAGTGGGATTAGGACATGATCTAACCTACCTCCCACCATGCTACCTTGCCCCTAGATAAGCACCTGACTCAACCTCCCTCTCCACCTCCATAAAGCAGCTCATTTGCACCTGCAGTCACGTGATCCTGGCTGACCCCCTCACCCCACATCCAGTCTCCTGGTTGGACTTTGCCAGCATTCCCAGCTGCAGGTCATTCCCACAGCAGTTCATCTCTTGGTTAACACAAACACCCCCTATGCGCATTGAACTGAGAGAAGTGTCCATGCTTCTGTTTGACCTGTGGTCAGCAAGGCTCTGGGTGACATCCCAGCACTATGGGAGTCAATGGTAACATCCCCACTGACTTCACTGGGGCTAGAACTTTACCCTCTGCTCCTTCCCCATCACAGCTGGGAACATTCACACAGCTTTCCTCTGAGTGGGTATGAGGGACGGGGCTGGGTTTTACTGCAGTAGGGTCTGATGGGGGTGACAGAGGACCCAGGGGAAATGCCACCCCTCTGCATTACAGTGGAGTGCACAATTCAGCTTGTGTGTGAACTCTGGGGAGCTAAACCCTGGTTTGCAAGTTTACCTGGGGCACAGGCCTTAGCCCAGCTCTCTGCACCATGGGGCATTTCACTTGATGGGGAAGCTTGTCAAAAGCCCTTTATTATAGGTGTTTTTAGAAGACTCCTTCATACAGTATCTGAATCTGATTTTGCTTCTTTGTTACCACCTGCAGCTGATTAGAAACAGCCAGGGAGCAGGGCAGGGGATTGGGAAGCTTTGGGCCAGAAGGGGAGGCAACCAGAGAACAGCAAAGGAAAGAGTGAAGGGAAAGTATAACAGAGGGGCCCCCACCTCTCATGAGCACCCCCTGGTCAAGTGTGTCTGCAGGTTTCAAATAGTATCAGGACATACCCCCAAGAAGTCCTCCCTCCCTGGAGACAATCATTTTCACCCACTGGGTCTCTTCTGGCCCCCGCTGGGACTCTTAGCAGTTCTGTTCCCCTTCTGGGGAGTAGGAGGGGGGTGTCAATCACAGTTTAACTGTAAGCCCCCTTCCCCAGTGGCCTATGGGAGGGGAGGGGACCCAGGCCCACCCACTACTCCAGGTCCCAGCCCAGGGATCATAAGAATAGCAGCCACACATCACAGATACTTCCCTGGGCCACTTCCCCACAGCCCCAGCCTTCACCAGTACTTCACCCTTACCTCAGGGCTCTTCTACATTCAGACCCAGTTGCTCTTCCTCACTGCCAACCAGCACTGAGTTGTCCATGGGGCAACCATTCCCTTTAGCCAGCCAAGAGCCCCTCTATACTCCTCTAGCTGCAGCAAGGAACAGACTGACACTGCAGTCGAAACTCCTTTTATATGACCTTCCTGAACCCTGATTGGCTGCTTTCTGCAGCCTTTCCCTGATTGGCTGCGTCATGTAAAGTCTCTTTAGGCTGCTCGGAAGACTTAGCTCCACTGCTCCTTTCCTGGGATGGATGTGGCAGGACCCTGAGGCCTCCAGTAGGGGGCCTCTGGCCTAGTCTGCCCCATTGCAGGAAGTAAATGGAGAGAAAGATGGAAAACAAAAGACAGCAGAAAAAAGAAAAACAAACACAAAAGGCAAGAAAAGATCTGATGGAAATAGCCCAGGAAAGGGGGGATGGAAGAGGAAATAGAATAAATACAGGGAGAGAAACCAACAGAAACAAGAGGGGAGAGCTGCAATGATTGCAGGAGGTGGGGGAGGGTGACACACTGCTCATGGAGGGAAGGTCCTGTGTGCGGAGACATGGGGAAGGATCATGTGTATGGGGGAGGGGGAGAACAGCTGTTTTTTAAAGAAGCACAGAGGCAATGATGAAAGGTGACAGATTTCACTTTCTATTATTTTTTATTGTCTGTTTCTAAATGGCCCTAAGGGCTGGTCCCTGCTCGATGCCCCAGAGGAAGGCGAAAAACCTCCAGGGTCTCTGGCCAATCTGCCCTGGAGGAAAATTCCTTCCTGACCCCAACCATGGCGATCAGTTTGACCCTGTGCATGCGAGCAAGGACCAGGATGGGAAAGGACCCACTGGTTGCTATGGTTATACACCTGCCCCAGTCACACCCTGAGATACAGTCTGTGTTCCACTATTTGCCAGTCTCCAGTGCTTTCCTCTGATAAGGTACAACTCACTTCCTTGCTTCCATACTGGCAGACAGAACCAGTTGCTCTCCTTCCCCCAGCAGGTGAACAGATCCAAATTTGAATCCCCCAACTGCCCCGTCAAGGTGAATGCTATTTCTTCACCAGTTCTGCCAGCAGCAGCATCATTTCCCTACTGGCTGCTCTGACCAGCTGCACTGCTTTATCCTTGGTGGGTCCAACAGGCTCTTCCTCCATAGACAGGTATCAATCAGCCCCTTCATTAACACACAGATACAATCAGATAGTGCTGACCTGTGACAGTCACAGCCAGCTCCACTGATCAGTCCGGATAGGCACAACCACTTACACTGCTTTCCTCTTCCCCTGCACTAACTTCTCCTTCCAGTTCCTCTCTGTCTATTCACAACCAGCTCCTTTGTGTCTCTCTTGCCAGGTGGCTTTCAACACCATTCACAGCAGAAGCAGATGCACTGTGAACCTAACTGACAGAGACAGCTACAGCGCTTCCCCGTTAGAACAGCCAGTTTTACCTGATCCATAACCTGACGGAGTTAAGACCCAACTGCATAGTTCAGCACCCAATCAGAGTGTAAAACCAGGAACATTTTCTTACTTTTCATGGCCACCTGGGCCACTATCATCTGGAAAATTACAAACAGCTCAATTACTCATCCACTAACAGCTAATCCTAGATCCTTTCTCTTCATCTCCACCACCAGCTTCATTGTACTACAGGTGAAAGTCCCAGTTTTCCTTACTCCCCATCCGGTCACTGAGTTGATTTCTTTTCAGAAGTTTGCTGAGTTGTGCAGTTTGTCAACTGCTTGTAGATTTCTTCTCTCCAAAGGGAAGATCAGCTGCATTTCTGGTACCTGAAAGTACAGTCTCATCCATTTATTTCCAAAGGAACGCTGCAAGGCATTTCTTACCTCTCAACAGGAACAATTACCTTTCGTATATCTTCCTGGCATAAATCTTCCTACTATTCCCACTGCTTGAAGCCCAGTCAGCTGTAATGATCAGGATTTGAAAGATACTTTATTATTACTAGGTATTTTCAGATTTGGAGGGTCTTACATTGAAATGTTGGTTTGCCTCCGGTTTATTTAGCAAGAAGAGAACATTGAATGCTCAGCTCTCTGTCAGTGATGGTCTGAGCATTGCTCTCCTTGTGAGAGGTAACATCTTCTGCAATGTTCAAATCTTGAGAGGTGGTCCCTTAACTAGGGAGAGGAGATGCTTTTCTTACGTCTCTGCAAGAATGGCAGTATTGTGGTATTCCCCTCTAAATGGCTGAAGAATCTGAAAATGTACCCAGAATCATTGGCTTCTAGATTATTACCATGAGATGGAGCATGTCTTACCTCGTCACAGGAATGATCCACTTCATGTATCTTCTTCCTGCACTTCTAAAGGACAAGAAAGTGCAGTGAACAATTCTGCACAAATATAATCAGTAGCACAGCTAATCTCTGGCAAGAGCAGTTCAAATGCTCACCTCTCAACTGTGGTCAGTTGCCCTCTTATTTACTGAGATGTCTAAATACCAATGTTACCAACCTGTAGCCAGCACCCAATTCCATTTTTTCTTTGGTCAACAAAAATGGATCGCTGTCATGATTGTTTGCAACTTCCAAGCCTTCCTGTCTGGGAAGATCAGCTCAGCTGCATTTCTTCCACCTGAAAGACTGACCAGATCCATTATTGTCACTGGACTCTCTGAGAACGCATATTTCTCACCTCACGAAAGGGGATGATCAGCTTCCCTAATTGCTTCTTGAAAAGCACAGCCCCCTGCTCTCTTGACTTCTGGAGAAGTGCGATGTGCTGTAACGATCAATATCTGACAGATTTGTTTGGTGTCTCTGATGGGCTCTTCACTGAAATGATTATTTTTCATTTAATGTAGGTGGTAAAATGGAACCTTAGATGCTCACCTGGGGATAAGTGGCTACTCTCCTTTTCCATGAATAGACTCATGGAATGCTTTTCTTACATCTCAGCAGCTCTGGCTGCATACATTGCTTTGTTCTCAATTAGTTGACAGCATTCCCCTCTTGACATATATCATAGGCTCCGAAAGAAAAACCAAAGTCTTTGATTTGCACTGGGATGCTATAAGCAGGGTACTGTATATTCCTTACCTTCTGATAAAGAGGAATCCCTGTTGTCTGCTATGGTCCTCAACTCTTCACATATCTTGGGATGTGTCATCAGCTGTAACAATCAATTTTTGACACAGCTTTACTTAGAATCAATCTTGGGGTGTCCAACATTTTTATGGTGCTTTCCCCAACCTTATTCCCTTGGCAAGTAACCAATACAGAAATATTCACCGAGGCTGTGGGGAGCTGACAAGAGTTACATTCACCTGCAATCTTCCAAACAGATTTCATAGGTTTCTGAACTATTCCTTATCTACAAGGAAAAATGCTTTCTTCACTTTGCAATGGGTCACTCACCTGGCCAGTCAGGTTGCTCACATAGTATTCCTCTCCTGACATGCAAGATGAATTTCATTTCTTTCATCTCAAAGAATAACCAGATCCAGGAACTTAACCTTGAAAGTCAAGAGAAGGTGAATTCTTTACCTCTTGGCAGCAGTGATTAATTTCACCTTTTTCCTTTCAGTAAGAACCATCACAGCTCTTCTAGGAGCTTCCTGA
Source organism: Gopherus evgoodei (assembly GCF_007399415.2). Taxonomy (NCBI): domain Eukaryota; kingdom Metazoa; phylum Chordata; order Testudines; family Testudinidae; genus Gopherus; species Gopherus evgoodei. The sequence goes on along the minus strand of NC_044333.1, from coordinate 7,709,041 downwards.
AGTTTTTTCTATCCCCATTGTTCAGATGTGCCTCTCCTATCTGAAGGTAGGAGAGGATCCATTCATTTCCACTTGATTGGTATAGAAATGGTGTTTCTCACCTACCGACACGGACACATCAGTTTCATTAATTCCTTCTAGAGCTCAACAGCCTCTGCTCTCCTATTAGGAGAGGTACAATCTGCTGCTGGAATGATCAATATTTGGTATTTATTCCTGACTGGGTTTGCAACTGCTGCTTTGGCACAAGATTTATTTGGTAATAAGAGAAACTTGAAACTCACCTCCTTGGCCCATGATCTGCAGGGATGTTTACAGCTGGAAAGTGCAAATGGCTGCACTGTCTCAAGGGGGCTGCTCTCCATTTCCAGGACTGTAGCTACAGAATGCTCTTCTGTCCCCTCTGGATTCAGCAGGAGGCCTGGCACATTGTTTTAGCAAAGTCTGCACCTGCTTCTCACATTCTTCCCTTGACAAGTGAAGCAGCAGCAGTTCTTTTACCTGCAAGTTAATAAGATCCATTAATATCCATGTGGGTGCTCTGAGCCTGGGTATTTCTTACCTCTTCCCCAGGACAGTCGCTTTCACTCATTTCCTCCTGGCATGGGTGGTCACCTGATCTCCTCACATCTTCAATGATGACCACCTGCAAACATCAATGTTTCAGAGAATTTTTATTTGTTTTTCTAGCTATGCAGAGCCATCAATCAAAATGTGCTTCATTTGGCTTCCAGATGCTCTTCCATGCTCACCTCCTTGCCAGTGATCTTCCATTGCCTGGCTGTGATTTTCAGAGGTGCAACCAGCTATATTGTTTAATAAATGATGTAGAAGTGGCTTTTTCCCAAACTGGAGTCATAAGATGCTTTTCTTGCATCTGCACTTATCATTTCCTATCTGACTGCATTCTTAAATTCAGCCATGTCTTGGAATCTTCCTCCCTTGAGAGGTAAGCACTGCCTTTCTTTCACCTGAAAGTAGAAACAGATTCACTGATTTCCATTTCTGTGCTAGGAGAAGGTGCATCCATCCCCTCTCGGTGGATACGATCAGTTCCATTCATATTTTCTTAACTGCATCAAATCTCTTTGTGAGCTTCAGAAAAACCATACACTGCAATGGTTAAATCAGGAAAAAATAAAAATATGATCAGTTGCAAAGTAATCCCTTGCAAAGAGAGAGCTCTCAGCTATGGCCAGTCGCCCCATTTCTTTTTGAAATGTACAATCATCAGCCTCCCGCAAGGATCAGTTTTATCTCCATTGTTCAACTTATATTCGAATGACCTACCATAAGCTGGATCTCGCAAGTTTGTCTATGCGGACAACATATGCCTCAGCACTCAGTCACACACCTTTGACATACTTGAGAGTGTTCGGAGCACAAATATGGCGGCTATGGCCAATTATTCTCATCAGTGGTGCCTGATACCAAGTGGAAGTAGGACTGCGTCGAGTGTCTTCCACTTACATCATGCACAAGTGGGCAGAGAGCTGACCATAGTTCTCAATAGTCAGCGAATAAAGCAGGATCCACACCCTGTCTATCTAGGTGTCACATTCGCTAGAACTCTCATAAACCATGATCACCTTACAAAGACAATGATTAAGGTCAAAACATGGAAGAACCTGCTTAGAAAACTGACCAGAACAACAAGGGGCGCCAATGCACAAACATTATGCACTTCAGCCTTGGCGCCCTGTTACTCAGCAGCGGAGTATTGAGCTCCAGTGTGGGCTCGCTCATCTCACACAAACGTGACTGATGTACAACTTAATTCCACCATGTGCATTATGTCAGGCACACTTAAATCTACTCCTCTGCCATGGGTACCGGTTCTCTGCAGTATTATTCCATCCAGTGTTCCCAGATAGGAAAGCACAGCAAAGCTCATGATGAAATTGCTTGATTTGCCACATCTACCATTAATTAAAGGCTTGTTTAATCCACCAAATAGTCATCTACCCTCATGTTGCCCGTTGTGGATAAGTTTACCGGGATAGGGATTAATGGTAGAGGAGGCATGACACGCTTCATGATCTGCAGAGAAAGTGACAAATAATTCTCTTGTCTTAGACCCCACTCAACATCAACATGGGTTTGATTTACCAGGAAAGCAATGGAGCCTTCTGAACTGGTTTCATACCAGCCATGGAATTTGTGCTGCAGTGGAATTTTGGTGGCTTTTTAGAGACAGTCCCTATGTCAAATTGGGCAGCCACAAACCACGACACGTATTGTAGGTGACTGAAAAATGACTCAAGTTCCTGGAGGTCTTCGTGCCTTGAACATCGTTGCTAAGAATGCTGTGGCTTGGCTTGACTGGATTGCATCTGCATTTTCAGCTCCTAATAGTCCTAATTGTTGCCTAGTTCATATCTTAACATGGATAATCAACTGATTTCCTTAGCATCAGCCAGGGCTGAATCCCAAAATGCTCAACCCCCTCTTCTGTGCTCCTTTTTTCTCTTCTTGTCTTTCTCACTCTTTTTTCTTATCTTCACCTTCTCTTCTGCCCTGACACTTTTCTCCTTCTCCTCTTCCATTCCTCTTCTTTTTTATTTCTCTCTCTCTTTCTCAGTTCCCCCGTGTTTCTTTTAATTAATTTCTTCTACTTCTATCCTCCTCTCCCTTAACAATCCTTCTCTTACCCATTTGCCTTTCCTTCCACTTACCTCAGCTCTATCACCTTATTCAATTCTCCTTCCTCCCTCTCTCCCTTTCATGCCCTTCTTTAGCAATGGAAGCAGGTTGGTCCCAGAAGATTCTACTCCTTCACCCTGGTCCCCATACTCAGACCCAGGCAGCACCATGTGCTCTGGGTGACATCCTAATTTGAAATGCCGCAGCCCCTGGTGACCGACCCAACAATCACTGCATCACAAGAGACAGTCGCGGGTCATCGTCACCATCTCCTCATTTGGGGAAAGTGACCTGCCCCCAGGGCCGGTGCTTCCATTTAGATGACCTAGGCAGTCGCCTAGGCCACCAGGATTTGGGGGGGTGGCAATGCGGCGGTGGGGAGTCCTTCCGTGCTCCAGGTCTTCGGTGGCAATTCTGCAGCGGGTCCTTCACTCGCTCCAGGACCCACCGCCAAAGTGTTCCGAAGACCGGGAGCGCGGAAGGACCCCCTCACCGCAGAATTGCTGCCAATGACCAGGAGCACAGAAGGACCCCTGCCTAGGGCGCCAAAAACCCTGGCACCGCTCCTGCCTGCCCCATGTCCTCCCAGGGGAGCTGTAGGGGACTGGGGCTGGCTGGCTGTAGAAGTAAAAAATAGCTGAGCAGAGAACAATTAAATGGCCCCAATTATGCTGCAGATCTACAGTCACCCAGTGAGGCAGTAAATGGGAAAATAGTTACTGAGTGACAAGCATCCCCATTTCCATTATTTGGAAGGAGAGAGTCTCCTGTGACCCTACTTGGTGGTAGAAAGAGCTCGCCTATTTATATGGTCTGCAAGTGTTGCTTTAGCATCAGAATCATTTGACAACCAGGGAAACTTAAATGCTTACCTCCATGTCTGATGTTCTGCTGACTTGATTCAGATTTGCAACTAGCTGAACTATTTGAAGTGGCTTTTTTGTTTGTTTGTTTGTTTTTTTGTTTTTGTTCCTTGAAATAACAGCATCTTGTGATTGGAGTCCTCAATGGATTGAGCAGCTGGCAACTCCATGTTTCTTTGTCTTGTGTCTGCTTTTCACATGACAAGTAAGGTCATCCACAGTTTTTCTCCCTGAAAGTAAAATCCACACCACTTGATATACACATGGATGTTTGGAGACTGGTATTTCTTACCTCCTTGCCTGGGACAGCCACACCACTTAGCCTCACTTCTCCCTGGTAGGAATGACCACCTGGTCTCTTCATATCTCAGAAGAGCAAAACCTGCAATCAATATTTGACAGAATTATTTATTATTACTCATTACCAACTATGAAGAGTCATCAGTGGAGAAGGTTCCTTAGCATCCAGATCATTGGGCTTCTAGAGACCTTTCAGAGCTCACCTACTTGTCAGTCATGTTCCACCACAAGACTTTATAGTGGTACAGCCAGCTACACTGATTAAAACTTGAAGCATATAAATGGCTGCTTGACTTTTTCTGAACTAGAAGTAAAAGTAAAAGATGCTTTTCTTTCCTCTGGCCAGGTACCGTTACCTGCCTTTTTTTCTTAAACTCAGCAGCCTCTTATCATCCTCCTTTGAATGGTAAGACCTTCATGTCACCTGAAAATAGAAACAGCCTTTAATTCCTGTCCCTCTGTTGTGAGGAGGTTCTTTACCTCTTGATAGAAATGATCAGTTCCACTCATTTCTTGACGTCTGAAAAATAAGCAACAATGATCAATTAGGCACAGATAGAATCAGCTGGACAACTCCTCTCTGCAAATGCAAGAGCAGGCACAATGCTCATCTTCACACTGTGGTTAGTTGCACTTGTTCTTTGAAATAACTTCCCTGTTAAATCCTTGTAGGAACAACCAATGGCCTTCTCTGGGAAGGAAAAAGCAGCAGAGATCATCATCATTAGTTAGAATTACCAACTACTTTCCTTTCATCTGAACAGGTAGCTCCCATTTTTATTGCTTTATTCAGTACAGCAACTTCTCCTGCTCTTTAGAGATGAAGATTTCCTCGGTTACCCTCCTTCCACCTGAAAGTATGACCAGAACCATTGGCTATTATGGGAATGGTGTATTGTATTTCTTACCTCCTTAAAAGGATGGATCAGCTAATTCCTTCCTGTAAACTACAGCCATGTGTCATCCTTGCATGTCGAAATATGACCTTCTGCAAAGATCAATGTTTGACAGAGTGTATTTTTGTCAGGCAATAAATGTAAATGAATTGTCATTGGATTCATTTTGTAACAGGGAGTATAAATACACACCTTCTGCATGATGAATTGCTGAATTGGTTTATCTCTTTCTCTCCATACAATCAGCTGTACTGAACAAATCTAGTAGGTATAAGTGGTTTCCTTATTGTTGATTGGAACAAGTAAATACTTCTGTAACCTCAGAAGCTTTGGTTATGTATCTTGCTTTATTCTTCTGAAACTGCTTGTAGCCTTTGACAGCAAAGGATAGATTCACTTCCTTCACCTGAAAGTACACCCAGATTGGTTAGTTTCCACTCCATTGCTAGGAGAAGGTGAATTCCTTACCTCTTGATAGGAACAGGTTCTCTTACTACTTCTGACAGACAAGCTGCATTTCCTTCACCTGAAGGTAAACCAGATCCATCAATTTCTCCATTATAAGGTGAGTCCCTTACCTCTTGGCAGCAGTGATCAGTTTTGCTTGTTTCCTTTCTGTAGATATCCCAGACCTTCTAGCAACTTCCTGAAATTTTCACACCCTCAACGTTCAAATTGGCTGCATTTATCTCATCTGAAAGTATGAGGCTCTATTCATTTCCACTTGAATGTTAAGGGGGGGGGAAGTGCAATTCTTTACCAACTGACATGTCTGGTTCAGCTAGTTGGATTTGCATTAATTCCTTCTAGAATACAACAGCCTTCTGGTGTCCTTCCATCTGGAGATGCAATGTGAGCTATATATTTGGTCTGCAAGTGTTGCTTTAGCATCAGATTCATTTGTCAATCAGGGAAACTTAAAAGCTTACCTCCACGTCTGATGTTCTGCTGACTTGATTCAGATTTGCAACTAGCTGAACTATTTGAAGTGGATTTATTTGTTTGCTTTTTTTTCCCCTTGAAATAACAACATCTTGTGATTGGAGTTCTCAATGGATTAAGCAGCAGGCAAGTCCATGTTGCTTTGTCTTGTGTCTGCTTTTGACACTCTCCCCATGACAAGTAAGGTCTTCCACAGTTTTTCTCCCTGAAAGTAAAATCCACACCACTTAATGTACACATGGATGTTTGGAGATTGGTATTTCTTACCTCCTTGCCCGGGACAGCCAAGCCACTGAGCCTCACTTCTCCCTGGTAGGAATGACCACCTGGTCTGTTCATATCTCAGAAGAGCAAAACCTGTAATCAATGTTTGACAGAATTATTTATTATTACTCATTACCAGCTATGAAGAGTCATCAATGGAAAAGGTTCCTTAGCATCCAGATCATTGGGCTTCTAGAGACCTTTCAGTGCTCACCTACTTGTCAGTCATGTTCCACCGCAAGGCTTTGATTCTTAGCGGTACAGCCAGCTACACTGGTTAAAACCTGAGGCGTATAAATGGCTGCTTGCCTCTTTCTGAACTGGAAGTAAAATGCTTTTCCCTCTGGCCAGGTATTGTTACCTGTCTGACTTTTTTCTTAAATTCAGCAGCCTCTTATCCTCCTTTGAATGGTAAGACCTTCATTTCACCTGCAAATAGAAACAGAGCCTTTAATTCCTGCCCTTGTGCTGTGAGGAGGTGCATTCCTTACCTCTTGATAGAAATGATCAGTTCCACTTATTTCTTGACATCTGAAAAATAAGCAACAATGATCAATTAGGCACAAATAGAATCAGCTGGACAACTCCTCTCTGCAAATGCAAGAACAGGCTCAATGCTCATCTTCACACTGTGGTTAGTTGCACTTGTTCTTTAAAATAACTTCCCTGTTACATCCTTGTGGGAACAAGCAATGGCCTTCTCTGGGAAGGAAAAAGCAGCAGAGATCATCATCATTGGTTAGAATTACCAACTACTTTCCTTTCATCTGAACACTTAGCTCCCATTTTTATTGCTTTATTCTGTACAGCAACTTCTCCTGCTCTTTAGAGATGAAGATTTTCCCAGCTACCTTCCTTCCACCTGAAAGTATGACCAGAACCATTGGCTATTATGGGAATGGTGTATTGTATTTCTTACCTCCTTAAAAGAATGGATCAGCTAATTCCTTCCTGTAAACTACAGCCATGTGTCATCCTTGCATCTCGAAATATGACCTTCTGCAAAGATCAATGTTTGACAGAGTGTATTTTTGTCAGGCAACAAATGTAAATAAATTGACATTGGATTCATTTTGTGACAGGGAGAATAAATGCACACCTTCTGCATGATGAAGTGGTTTCCTTATTCTTGGTTAGAACAAGTAAATACTTCTGTAACCTCTCAGAAGCTTTGGTTATGTATCTTGCTTTATTCTTCTGAAACTGCTTGTAGCCTTTGAGAGAAAAGGATAGATTGACTTCCTTCACCTGAAAACACTCAGATTGGTTAGTTTCCACTCCATTGCTAGGAGAAGGTGCGTTCTTAGTACTTAACTGGTACAATATGAACTTCTGACTGACAAGCTGCAGTGATCAAATCAATAGGAATAGGACCAATTGCAAAGTTATCTCTTGAAAGGTAAGAACCAAGCTGATGCCAGCTCTCAGCTATGGCCAGTTGTAACCTTTTCTTTTTGAATTGTACAAATACCTGCATGGTTAACCCCTAATAGTTACATTGTGACAAAGGCAATCAGGATTCTACCTGATGCTAAAGAAATCGGTCCAGGTTCTTACCCCATCCACTTCTTCTGTGCTTCTCCTTCCTCTTCTCTTGCAGCCTCTTTGCCCACTCCTTTTTCATGTCTCTCTCCTCACCCATTTCCCTTCCCTCTTTCTTCTCTGTCCCTTCCTCAGTTCCCCGGTGCTTCTTTCTCACTAACTTCTTCCACTTCCCCCCCCTTATTAGTATCTCCTCCCTCCCCCGCCCCCAGCCTTATCCCTGCCTTGTTTCCTTCCTCCTTACAAGAATACTTTCCTTCATCCTTCTGTGTCTCACATTCCCTTCTTTAGCAATGGAAGCAGGTTGGTCCCAGAAGGCCGTGCTCCATCACCCTGGTCCCTGTACTCAGACCCACAGGCAGCAGCCATGTGCTCTGGGCCACAGCCTGGTGTAAAATGCTGCAGCCCTTGGGGGCTGACCCAACAATCCCTGCATCACAACAGAGTCGCGGGTCATCACCACCTTGTCATTTGGGCAAAGTGACCTGCCTCAGGTCCCCCCAGGGGAGCTGTAGGGGGAAGTCTCTGGCTGACTCTAAACTCTCAAATGAGTCAAATTACACTCCAGATCTGGAGTCACCAGCTGGGGCTCTGTTTGTAACAGTGAATTCCAGGGTCTTGAACGGCTTCTTTCCCTGTGATTTGGATGGAGTGGGACTTACACAGCCCTCACCTATGGAAGCTTACATCCTAGTTCCCTTCCCCTGCCTGTCCCCTCCTCTGGCTTTGTCTAGGTCACCACCCCTACAGTGGAATGTTCCACTTCCATCACAATGGGCCAATTCTGAGCAGTGCTGAGCTCCTGCATCTCCCTCTGAAACCAGTGAGAGCTGTAAGTGCTCAGTCCCTCTCAGGACTAACCCAGTTGGCTGCATTTCATGGCACCATGCTGTCCTCCATCTTGTGGTCTAGGCTGATTGCTGCAGACCCACCCAGGGACTGACAGCCAGTGCCTTCTGTGCAGGGGAATCCAGGCAGGGATTTCAGTGTTAGCTGGAGATGGGCAGATACCAGAATCATCACTCCACCCTTCCATGATTGCTGGGGGCTCTGATAAAAGGACACCTGTCATTGGCTGTGTGGGCCCATACATTGTCCTGGCTCTGGCCAGGTAGCTGGCCCTGCAGACCTCAGTCAAACTGCCTGAAAGACAACAGACTCATCCGGTGGCAAAGCACTTGGCCAGGTTTGTTGTCGACAAAGCACTTGTACTAGCACCCTACCCACTCTGCATAGACACCAACTCAGTCAGCAGTGGGACTTCCCCCTTGGCCAGATGTACCTTCTGTGACCCCTCTTCTATACACTAATACAAACAAGTTGTGTATTGCCCCTCTCACGTGCTTAGTTACCACCCTACACCCGGGACCTGCTAGAACAATCGAGTCAAATAAGTAGCACTATGTACACTTATTCTCATATTCAGAGCTGTAGTCCTGGAATTGAAGGCCAGAAGGGACCACAGAACATCTAATCTCACCTTCTGTATATCACAGGCCACTAAACAACACCCTGAACCCCCACACTTGGCTCTGGGCCAAGAAACAGAGCCCTGGTCATAATCATAGTAACCTTGAAGACAAAGGATCTGGTCCTGTGCTTGTGCAAAGCACAAGGAGAACATGCCAGGGCAGTTTCCCCCTTCCCTGGTTCACCTGCTTTAGGCTCCAAGCTCCCAGCCATCACCACTGTCGGGGAGAGACTGTTTTCCTCTCACATACCCTCCCCCTTGACTGGCATGTTAAGACTGCAAAGCCCCCTGATTTACACTTTGATATTCTCTCACTAAGCTATGCCCAGGGTAGTGCCAGCACTTACAAGTTACCAAACAGCTCTTTCCAAGCAAGCACCTATAAGCATTGCAACGAAAACATTAACAACACTAAAGGAACCGACACCCATGCTAAGAAGTTTACCAGAGGTCATCCCACCTTCAGTCTCGGGCGCTGGTAGCGGCCAGTCCTTCTAAACCCACAACTAGGTTTTCCCCATGGAAGAGTGTGGGGGTGTGTGTGCAGGGGCAGGGATAGAGAGACTGGATAGATAAAGGGACAGAGGTGAAAGAGGAGAGAGAAGAACTAGGTTGAAGATGAAGAAATAATTGATAGTAGGGTGCACTGGTGTGTACATAGATAGGGGATGACTGTTGCATGAACAAACTCTGGAAAGGAAGAGGGAAGAATGGACAAAGCAAGGGGAGGATAAAAGGAGAAAAAAGTAAAAATGACTCAGTTTAAACTCTCAAGGAAAATTTAAACTCTGTAGGAAGGGCGGCCAGCACATCCCTAGGCCTGCGCTACTTCCCACAGCCCCCATTAGCCTGGAGCGGTGAACCGTGGCCAGTGGGAGCCGTGATTGGCCAAACCTGCGGATGCGGCAGGTAAACAAACCAGCCCGGCCCACCAGGGGCTTTCCATGAACAAGCGGCAGCCCTAGTTTGAGAACCACTGCCCTAGGGCCCAAGTTGGACTGTAGAACCACTGTGTCCCCTTCGCTCACTAGCCTGGAGATCTTTGACAATGCTTTCCTAGTGAACAGTGAACCCCTCCAGGCTCTGTTCACGCTCAGCCACCAGCATCCAAAGTCAGGCCCAGCTGAATCCACGAATGCTACACCCAGCTAGTCATGAATAGACACAGGGCGGCACCTGCATATCCCTCAGTCCCAGCCTTGCACCCCAGAACAGTGCATCGTGTACTGCTCAGGACCTCCCTACCCCCGTGTAGTAAGATGAGGCCCTGAAACATAAACCCTTATCAGAGGCCCAGTATGAGGCCTGAGGCCTGAACTAAAGTAATGGTCAAGACTTTGCTAACATAAAACAAAGTTAAGCTATGAGCCAGAGGCAGGCCCTGCTCACAGGAGCTGGCAAGGAAAGGGCTAATACTGCAAAAAGAGACATATCTAAAAAGTACTGGACACCAGATAGCAGAACATTCCCATACTTGTACACTCCACATAGATAACAAGGAACAGGCTGACCCATCCCAATGACAGAGCCAAAAGGGTAATATGATGGATGGACTTGTTTTGTTCGAACCAATATGTACAAGGTGAGAGGCGGCACCTTACTATGTAGAGGGGTTGCACCTGCATAAGTCAGGAGTGATGTGTAACTTGTTTGTACCTCTGTATAAGAATGCACCCCTGAGTGGATGTCTTTGTCCAGCCTAGGGGGCAGTGGAAAGTCCTGCCACTGACTGAGCTGAGTCCATTGTCAGGGAGCACCTTAGCAGCACCTTGGACTTCGTTAGCCCGGGAGCTGGAGATTGTGTTTCTCTTCAACAATAAACCTGGCCGACGTGCCATTGTACCTTACTAGAGACTGTGGTCATTGGAGGTTCTCTCGAGATTGGCTGTGTCAGCTATCTGCGCAGAGCTGGGGCAGCACGCAGAGGAAACACACACACACAGCCGATTGATATCAACATTGAACAGAGCAAAGCACCAAACCGGTAGCATCTGACAACACCCCGAATGGTGTCAACTCATTAAAAGTCCGTCATTCCATCAATGGGTGATGAACATGCCCCAGCCTTTAACATGAGTAGAGATCCCCCGAACACTCCAGCCAAAAGCACCCTGGCTTAGAAAAACAATGAAACAAGCTTATTAACCAAAGAGAGATTTTAAGTGAGATTGGCAAAAAAGTCAGCTTTGGTTAGAAAAGAAAAGAAAAGAAAAGAAAAGATTGCAGTTTTATCCTAACTCCTAAACTTTACCAAGCTGAATAAGATTTGAAAACAAAAAGGTCTCTCTCTCCCAAAACTTTCTGCAGGCCATACTGACTGGAAGGCTTTCCGGCCAAGACCTCCCATCCCGCACCCCTCTAAATACCCATACCCACACACTTACACTTCAGTGTTGGTTCTTTGTCTTTCACACACCTTTGCCACTATGTGTTGAAATGGGGAGAACAGGATCTAGGGAAGCCATTGCCTTATTTATACCTTTCTCCTCTCTGTGAGGATTACCTCCAGCCAATCAGGATTACCTCCACTCAATCAGTGCAGGCAAGAGCATAGGAAGAGTTAAAAAAGGATTGCATATTTATAGGTTTCAGAGTAGCAGCCGTGTTAGTCTGTATCCGCAAAAAGAACAAGGGTACTTGTGGCTCCTTAGAGATGAACAAATTTATTTGAGCATAAGCTTTCGTGGGCTACAGCCCACTTTATCGGATGCATGTATTTACAGGGACATCAAGAATAGCCAGAGTTATGAGAATTGTATTAAAACACTTTGGAAGTGCATAGCCTTAGCCTCACGTGTAAGACAATCTAACTAATAGAGTGTGTAAAACAAAAGAAAAACCAGTTATAAAAACATGGTCCTTTATAGAGGCTTCAATCCTGCAAACCCTTAAGCATGTGCTTAACTGTACACTAGTTGACTTCAGCAAGGGGGCCATCTGAACCCACGGAACAGCAATTCCCAGCAGATGTTTCCATTTCCTCTTTGACTGACAAGCAGCTGAACCAATTATAGGGAAGAGAGTTTTTGGCCCCTGTTCTGAGCATCTTCACTTCAAGGGTTCCATGAGCCTCTAAAGCAGGGGTAGGCAAGGGCCAGAGCTAGGTGGGGAAATTGCAGGGCCACAAAGGTAGGGCTGGAGCATGGGGTTGGGGTACGGGAGGGAGTGAGGGTGTGGTTTGCAGGAAGGGGCTCAGGGAAAGGGGTTGGAGTGTAGGAGGGGTGCAGGGGGGACACAGAGCAGGGGGGTTGGGTGCAGGAGGAGGTGCGGCATGCAGCAGGGGGCTCATGGAAGGGGGTTGAGGTTCAGGAGAGGGGTCAAGGCCGGGGGCTGGGGTGCAGAGTGCAGGAGGGGTTTGGGGTGTGGGCTCTGGCCCAGTGCCACTTACCTCGAGTGGCTCCGGTGTGGCAGCAGTGTGCAGCGGGGCTAAGGCAGGCTCCCTGCCTGCCCTGGTCCCAGGCCGCTCCCGGAAGTGGCCAACATGTCCGGCAGTGGCTCCTGGGGGTGGAGTAGGGCAGGCGACTCCGCCACACGCTGCCCTCACCTGTGGGTATGACCCACGAAGCTCCCATTGGCCATGGTTCCCTGTCCCAGTCAATGGGAACTGCAGGGGAGGCGGTGTCCGCAGGTGAGGGTAGCATATGGAGCCCTCTGCCCCCAACCCTCCCACGGGCTGCAGCGAAGTGGTGCCGGCTGCTTCCGGGAGCGGTGCGGGGCCAGGGCAGGTAGGGAGCCTGCCTTAGCCCTGCTGTGCGATCAGGCTGGCAATCCCGCAGGCCAGATCTGGCTCATGGACCATAGTTTCTGCTCCCCTGCTCTAAAGTGATTGCTAGGTAGCACAATGGGGAATCTTTAGGTGACACAAATGTTCATCTCATATTTTCCTATGGCTTGGATGCCACTGAGACTGCCTAAGCCATCAGCGGGTTCTGCAGCCTCAAAGAGGGGTGTCAGAGAGGAGTCTTTTTATTCTGAACACCTGTGAACTCCCTTTCCAATTATCCAGCATCCCCTCCCCTCCCTTCGGTTCAGTTCAAGGTTTATTTGCGGGTGCAGAATCTGGCAGGCAAGATGGTCAGCACCGTGTTTGGGAGGAATGCCTGGGTAACAGGTGTCTGAGAGCTCCATCTCCAGGTGTACGCTGTAACAGCTGATCACCATATTGTCCGATTGACAGGAGCTGTGGGAAAAATCAGACTTGGTAAGTTAGAACTTAAAGAATACGCCTGCAGGACACGCATCACATTTTCCCAAGTGGTTGCACTAGCTCCGTGCCTGCCAGCCAGCAATAAACACAGCACATTGGACAGACACAGCGATAGGAAACGATCATCGGTGCTGTGAAAGGGAGACCTGAGAGGTAAAGACCTTCAGGAACATTTACAAGAAGGAGACCTAAACTCTGTGCTTCTAATTCTGAGATACAGTGATTTAATATTCGACACAAACTAGAACAGACAGGCCAAGAACAACAGTCCCAGCCAGGTCTGAAACAGTCCCAGTCCCAACAGTCCCAGTCCAAAACTAGAAAAGTCCCAGCCAGGTCTGAAACAGCTTTTAGATTGCAATGCACTGGGACTGGGAAGTTGCCCAGAAGGAAGGACCTCGTGTGTAACTCGAGCTCTGTGGCTGACTGCACAGTGACTGCATTGCAGACATTTCACTCACCCTTCTTTCCTGAAATCACGCATTCTGTAAGAATAATCACAGCCAAGATTATAACAAGGGCCCCGGGAACCATCCGGATGACAAAAACAACGTGGGAGGCATTGCTCCCTGTGACATTATTGACAAGAACTGTGTCCATATAAGTCATTGTTGCAACCAAAGTCCTATAGTTGCACCAAATCTTGTATATAGGAGGTCAAGTAAGATGTCTATGGGAAGGCTGTAACTTACTGGTTATGATTATACTGTCTGTATGTGTGTATCATTTTTGTATTTGACGTTATGAATATTGGCTATGTACTTGTATCTTCATGTGTTTTATTCTAAGTAGCATCAGTGAAGCATTTGATCAGCTTCTTGAGAAAGGACTATTCTGAGTGAGTGCCCAGTCAAAGAAAGACTTAACTGACAATGGACTTTGGGAGACACTAATCCACATCTGAGCTTTCCTGGGAATGTTCAAAGTATGATGTAAACAATGGTATCAGCCTGCAAAAAGAGGAATCATTCATGGACATGTGACTTGCCCAGGTGGCTACAAACTCCGTCTTGGTGCTGTGATTTTGCACAGGAGAACAAAGGGGTTTCCGCCCACCAGAGAGAGCATATAAAAGGCTCTGGAAGCCCCTCCATTTGGTTTTCAGCTGGCTCAAGAGATGGCCGCTCTGCGCCAAAGAGATGCCTGAAAGAAACTGGAACAAAAGACTGTAACTGCGGGGGTGTGAGTGATTGCTGGACCCAGGCCATAAGCCATGGCGTTGGTTTGAAAAGGATTGGGCCCAGACTAGGAAGGAGTCTAGTCTGCGAAGGAAGCTTATTGGGACATTTCTGAGGGTGAGATTTACCTGTATTCAGTTTCCTACTGTATTAGGCTTAGACTTGCGTGTTTTGCTTTATTTTACTTGGTGACATACTTTGTTCTGTCTGTTATTACTTGAAACCACTTAAATCCTACTTTTTATACTTAATAAAATCACTTTTGTTTATTAATTAACCCAGAGTAAGTAATTAATACTGGGGGAGCAAACAGCTGTGCCTATGTCTATATCAGTATTATAGAGGGCAGACAATGTATGAGTTTACCCTGGATAAGCTTTATACAGAGTAAGACAGATGTATTCGGGGTTTAGGCTCCCAGAAAGACTGAATACTGGGTGCTGGGAAAGTCCCTGTTAACTGAGAACACCTGGGCTAAGTGAATCTTAGTTTCTGTGAACTGCAGGGGGGGCATGGCACAACCTCTTGGTCTGTGCTGGAGCTGATTGGTGAGTCCAGCTCAGCAAGAGGGGAGAGTAGAGAAGCCTTTTCTGGTGGGGAGGGGGGGTTCTTCTCAGTGGTATCCCAGCACATCTAGTGACAGTCTTGAGGGAGTTTCTGTGACCCAACTTGTCACACTCCCTTTATCTGAAATCAAGAAAAACTTGCCAATGTGGGATGCAGGGGCAGAGAGAGGGACAGATTTTCCTCTAAAGAAGGGATAGAGACTGATGGATAAATAAAGGGATGGCAGAGACAGTTTAAAGATGTAAAAATTGTTTCTCTCCCCCCCCTTAATTTCCCACCCCCTTCTGTGTCACAGGCAGTTTCCTTGGCCTCTCTTTTTGCCAGCAGGTTCCTCTTCCTATGCCAGCTGCTGGGACCTGTGGGGTCGCTGGGCAAGGTTCAGCCCTCTCCTGGGGAACCTTCCCATGAGGCCAGCCAGCCCGCTGACTCTGCTGCAGGAGTAGGAAATCCCTAGCAGAGCAAGACACTAGAGACCTGGCCAGAGCCCTTACCGAGAGCAAAGTTCCCCTAACTGATCCCATCTATGGTTCCCACCCTAAACTCACAAAACGTCTCCCAATTCCCCTCATCCCAAGGGGAAATGGCTTCATTAACCCTGCACCTGCCAATCCACAGGATAAATATGACTCTATACCTAGCCTAGGGGGATGGATCTGTAACTGGGCAGGGACTGGCTCAGTAGGGGAGGAAGGAAACCAGAACCCCTGCAAGGTTTGTGTCTCTTAACAAAACAATAGAATAACAGGAGGATTCTGAATGTATAAATTATCTAAAGCTCCTTGCCAGTGGTTGCCGTTACAAAATCAACATTTACCCCAGTCAGCACGCAGCAGTGTTGAGACGCCGCACTGCTTCCCAATGCTTGGAACTAGCACGAGATTGCAGCACTGACTAGAACCTTCACCTCCTCCACAAAACAGCAATTCTGTTGACAACTGCTGAACATCTGTATTTACATAAGCATCAGGTTCAGCTGTACGTGTGTCAATTAAATGCATTAAAAACCCCACTCTAAATGCTGCACTGCACACACAATTCCCCCTCTTGGGAGAGGATGAGAGAGAGAATGGACCACACCTGGCAGGTGCTAGTCACATGCATGGCTGGAAGCTGCTCAAGCCTAGATTTTTAAAGGTATTTACACATTGCAGTGCTGAGTGGAGCAAAGTCTACGTGATTTAGCAGCCTACATTTCATTTTCAAAAGTGATTTAGTGCCCCACTGACTGCCAATGAGAGAGACTCCTAAATGAGATAGGCCTGCCACTGCTGAGTGGAGCAATGGTTAAATACCTTTGCAAATCTGGGCCTCAGATACTCTGATGATAAGGGGCAGTAAAAGAACCGATGTAGAAAAGAGGAACAGATTCTCCGGTGCACCGAGTGTTGCTCCAGATGCCTTATGCCCTGCCCTACCCAGTCTTTGGGGGCTGTCATAACGAAGCTCAGTGCTGGGCATAATGTAGAGCAGCTTATAGGAATCCTTGCCAGTGATTGTCTCTGGTTCTGTGTCTCAGGCAGTGCTTAATTTGTAGTGAAAGAGGTGCCAGCACTCAAGCAGTTTTCTTTTACATTCATAACTGATGCAGCAAGCCCAGGAGTGCAGGGGCTATGGATTGCCAAGCCTGGCACAGACTAAGCACTGCTCTCAGCTTATCGCTCTGTAGGAAGCTGATGGTATCTGGATCTCATAGTAGGAAGCACGTATGAGGTTGCTGCCACTTACTGATGGTCACCTGGGTTCCAGCTCCTGACACAGACAGGTTCCTGGCTGTGATCCCCACCTCACACACACAGGTTCCTGTATTAGATGAATTTGCGTTCTTCAAAGTGAGAGAGGCAAATCCATTGTCCAAATTCAGGGTTGTAATCACATCACTCTCATTCACCAGCTCTTGCTTTAGTCCCTCGGTCCCATAGTTATACCATCGCACATACATGGTGCTGTGGTTATTGACTGTCTTGTATGTACAATTCATGGTAAGTTCTGAGCCTTCCAAATCACTGACACTGGCTGGGGTTTAATTCACCATCAGGTAGGTAATTTCTGCAGAAAGAGAAACACAGATGATGGCACCTTTATTGAGAAACAGTTCCATGTGCCACCAGACTAGGGCAGATGTACAAAATGAATCTCTCCTGTCTCACAGACTTTAAGGTCAGAAGGGACCATTATGATTGTCTGTCTCTAGTCTGACCTCCTGCACAACCCGGCCCCAGAATCTCACCCACCCATTCCTGTAACAAACCCCTGACCTATATCTGAGTTACTGAGATCCTCTAATTGTGATTTAAAGATCTTATGGTGCAGAGAATCCTTCAGCAAGTGACCCATGCCCCATGCTGCAGAGAACGGCAAAAAAAAACCCTCCAACAATGTGACTTCTTACCTGAACCTTGTGTACACCTGACACACCTGCCAAATTACTCACATTCAAAACCTTCTTGAGACCTATTACCCTCCACCAGCAGGGCAAGAGAGAGGGTGGCCAATTCTGCCCGTTCGCCCCCCTTTTGTCTGTCTTGTCTGTTTAGAGTGTACATTCTTTGGCACGGGGGCTCTCGCACTACGTCCATGTACAGTAGAGCTGCTTGCAAATGTTCTGGCAAAACTTAGCTTAGACTGAAAATGCCAATGCGCTGAAGAGAACTGATTCACCAAATCGACTACAGATTTGACTCCACTTCATCAGAACACACACAGGTTTCTGTTGGTGTTCCAAGAGCCACAGGGTTAAAAAAAACCAACTAGATAAGTGCCTGAAGGATAGGTCCATCAATGGCTATTAGCTAGCATGGCCGGGGATGGGGATGTCAGAAGCTGGGAATGGGTGACTTGGGATGGATCACTGGATGATTGTCTGTTCTGTTCATTCCCTCTGGGGCACCTGGCATTGGCCACTGTCAGAAGACAGGATTCTGGGCTAGCTGGACCTTCGGTCTGACCCAGTGTGGCCGTTCTTATATTCCGTGAGTCCCAGCTCAGGGAGTCGGGAGTCGAGTCTCGAGGCAGAGCCAGGTCTCTAGGGGCTCTTGCTGCCTGCTAGGCTCCCTGTCTGAGCCAGGGTTCTTGGCGCTTTCAGTGTCCCTGCCATGGAACTGAAAGCCTGGAAGTTCCAGGATCAGCTCACAGGGGGTGCAGCTCTGGGGTAGCTCCGCCATGTAGACTGCCCCAGGCTGGAGATCCCAGGGCTTCTAGAGGCCTGGGCCAGTGACTCCCCAGGCTGCTCTGCTCCTGTGCAGGCAGCTGGTAACTGGCCTCTGGGATTCTGGAATCCCTCGGGTCCCTGGCCCTGGTGCAGTCCTTATCCATCTTGGTTTGGAATGAAGCCAATTTTGAAATAACGAAATGTCTCACAAGCTGAAACCACCAGCTCTAGTGTACAGGGTCTAGCTCAGTGGGCCCGACATGTTGGTTGAGGTCTCTGAGCACCATTGCAAAGCAAACACTCAATAATAACCTATTACTGAGCAAACAACTTCATCCCAACTCTGCTCAACCCGTTGTGGGTTTGGCTTAGACTCTTCAGGGGCTAAGCTAGAGGGATGCCCACGTTTTGTCAAGCACCCTGCTCAGCCCTAAGGGAGACGCGACCATCTGTGCTGCTTGGGCAGCTCCAGCTGACAGCGGGATGGGAGGCAGCCTTACCACTAAGGGAGGCAAACTGCCTGGGCTGGCTTGGGGCGGGCGTGCTATAACCGCAGGGCAGGCGGGCGCTTGGGATGCTACACCCCCACCCCACTCTGCCTCCTTGGCCAGGGAGCCATAGCAAAGGCCCCTCCTCCAGCTGGGCTAGACCCCTCTTTGGTGAATCTAGGCTGTCACCCCAGAGGATGTCTCTGGGGAGACCCTCCAGAAAGTAAATGCAGTGACTGTAGCAAGCCCTGCGGTGGGGCTCCCCCCCGCCCCTGAGTGTCCCTGTTCGACTGCCCTCACCCTGTTCACACTCCGGCCCGTAGAACCCAGGGTAGCAATCACAGGTGTAGTTCCCGATGGTCTCCACGCACTCGCCACGCTGGCTGCAGGAGGAACGCTGGCAAGATGCTGCAGAGATACAGCTGGGTTAGAATCCACCCTAACAGCTCCTTTGAGCCCAGTTAGAACCCGCCCCACTGCCTGGATCCTGCACTCCAACCCTGCTGCATTTCTTCACTGTGGGATTCTTCCAGAGTCTGTTAAAGTCATGGTAGAAAACCCTGCTCTCAAAGGCCTTGGCTCAGGCACTGCAAGAGCACTTGGGGGTAGGGGGGACTAGATACCACCCAGGGTACCTAAGCTTTGCCCAGCCATGTGGCATTGGCACCTTGCCAGAAGCTTGGAGGCAGTGGCTGCTTTGCACAGATTGTCATATGGCTCTTGCACCCAGAGGTGCTGCCTGTGGACAGCGCTGAGCTGGACAGATTGGCTGCCCTCTGGATTAAGATGGAGCGTTGCATGCTGGGCCTGCAGGGGACACACCCAGGCATTGATCAGAGGGCAGCATGTGTCACATTTGGCTATCAGGCTGTGCTTTGACCTCCCTTCCCCCCCAGCACTGATTGCACTCCGAGGAGGGTAGTAAAGAGTTTGGCAAGGAGACGCCACTGCGTCTCCCAAGGGCTCAGAATAGGTGCTCCTGGGGCCAAGCGCCTGGCATGTCAATTTACAATGGGACTTTGTGAGGAGACGAATGTAGGGATCAAAGCAAGACTCATTCAGAGCCCAGGTTCAGCTCCGGTCTGCTTGGCCCATTTGTGAGAGAGAACTTGGAAGGCAGGACTTTAACTCCCCAGCCAAAGGAGCCAGTGAGGCACAGAGAGCAGTGAGTGCTCTCAGGCACAGGTGTTGCGCCCAACAGCTAACGTGCAAAGCGGATGCAGGCCTGAGCTGCCGGCCATGGGGAAATATCACTAATGTCTAACACTAGCTAGCACTAACCAGACCCTTGGTGGCTGTCTCCATAGAGAAGTCAGGACTCAGTGGGCCATGGAGACCGACTGACCCTGCAGATCAGGGTTGAGGTACTCTAGCTGGGTGGGTGGGTGAAGTTCCTCTGCCCAGACCATACCTCTTTGTAACCGTGCGTCTGGCCCTTTAAGGGCTAGTGGTTTGGGGCCAGCCAACCCTAGTTACCAGATAGGCACAGCTGAGCAGGGCTCAGCTGATGTCCCTGGACAAGTGGCAGGAAGCATCAGAGAAGGGGAGTGCTTAAGGAGAGACAAGGCAGGAGGCTTCTGCAGGAAACCCTTCACCGGCCGGCAGGGTTTGGGCCTGGAAGGAAGCCCGAGCCAGAGGGCTGAAGAAGACTGGGAGCCAGGGAGAACAGACTCCAAACAGTAAGGAAAAACTCCAGCTGGGTGAGGTGAGAGTGGCTTGTGGAGCAACCTCAGACCACGAGGCGGCATGGGAGACAGCCAGCCCATCGACACTCTTCTATGGACAATTAGGGACTTTCTTCTCCAGAGCTGTCAATCCAGCAACTCTCCCCAGCTCTACATGTGTTAGACAGACCCACACTTCCAAAGAGAATGGCAGTGGTGGGGTGGTTACCTTGGTAACACAGAGTCCTCTTTTTCTTTTGGCAGTGCTCATCGTTCCATCTTCCAGCATCACGGTCCCTCTTTATGTAAATTTCCACACAGTCTTGGTTCCTCCCTTTATTGTTGGGTTCCCTGCTAGCCCAGTTCTCAACCTCCTTTGTCAGGGCCTTGTTGGTACCAACCCATGTCCAAACATCGTTTATCCTCTGTAGCCCAGTCCAGTAGTATGTTCTAGAGTAGGGTAAGATACTGTTGAGATAAGCAATTTCCCCCGGTTCTGGATTGCTACGAGGTCAATGTAGAATGACCTGCAAAAGTTTCTGGCCAGCTCCCATTAGTAATCAGATTTGTCTCCATAATGGTAGGTCCAGGCTCCCACTTCCATCTGAGTCACGAGCACTGTTGGAAAGGGTAAAAACAGGCAAACTTGTGTTACAGTCAGTGCCAGAGCTATGGATTGACTATCGATGGGTGACACCAGACTAGATCTTATATCACACACAAAAGAACTGCATTAAAAGAACATTATTTAGGTTTCAAAGTCAAGCGCTCAAATGCCACAATTAAAGTTGCCCATATAACTGAGTTCAGCCCCCTTTTAAGTACGCACAATGGCAGTCTTTAATGGCATGATAATGTACTATTTTCCTGTGGGTCCTCTGCCTCACTCGGTGCGGAGGATGGACGGTGCTCACTGAATGAGGAGCTATTCAACAGTGTGTTTTCTCCTCACTGGTCAATGTGTGACCGCCCCTCTTCCCTGCCCCATTCTTATTTACTGCGCACGATACAAACCCTGCTCTGAAGACAGAAGTATTCATTTCCCCAGAGGCTTTTCTACAGCACTCATCGTGCCAGTATCTGAGTGCGTCACAAACATTAATGAGTTTATACTCACAACAGCCCTGGGAGATGAGAGGGTGGTATTATCCCCATTTCACAGATGGAAACAGAGGTATAGAGGCACTGGTTCTCAAAGGTATTTAGGCACCTAACAGCCATTGACTTTATTGCAGGTTAGGTGCTTAAATACCTTTGAGGAGCTGGACCAGAGAGATTAAGGCCAAAAGTAATTTTGGGGTGCCTCGTTTGAGTAGAGCCCTACACGGATACACAATTATATCCACAGGCGGGTATCCATGGATCTAAAGCAGATACCGCAGACTTGCAGGGATCTAGTGACAACGTGCGAGACAGGATCCTGGTCAGGTTACACCTTTTGCACACACTAGTGTGACCAGAGGCAGCTGCCAGTCAGCCTAGTGCCCGCCCTGGTGGGCAGGGCTGGAGGAGGTACAGCCATGCCGGAGGAGCTGCCTGGGCTGGATGCTGGCTCCTGCAAGCGGCAGCCCGACATGCTGCTTCTTTCACCACTGTGGCTCCTGGCCCAGTCATTGGCTATGGCCCTGCGGGTCTCATTCACTGTCACTAGAGCCCTGCAAATCCGTGGATATCCGCGTTATATCCACAGATATCCACATCCGCGGATATACATTGTGTATCTGCAGAGGGCTGCAGAGGGCTCTATGTTTGAGACCCCTAGGACCGGATTTTCTGTAGTTTAGTATTTAGCATTATAAAGCACTATGTTCAGAGCACTGTTCCCATTGACTTTAGTTGCAGCTGTGAGTGCTCAGCACTTCTGCAAATCAGACCCCAGGTCTCAATTTGAGCACCCAGAAAGCGAGGAACACACATTCAGTGGCCACCTGGGAAAAATTTGGTTTTAGTGATTTGCCCAGAATCACATGGGAACTCTGGGGCAGAGGCAGGGATAGAATCCAGTTCTCCAGGGCGGCAATCAACAGCCTTACCCTTGAAACCATCCTTTCTCTTCTTGCACCCCCCTGCCTTGTTCATCACACCTTCCAGCTCCTGCAATAGAGCGGGTAGGGCTCCTACAGACAACAGCTCTTTTCACTGTACAACTTGGATTCATTCCTTAGAATAGGTCCCAGGGCCGGCTCCAGGTTTTCTGCCGCTCCAAGAGAAGAGAAAAAAAAGCTGCGGCAGTGTGAACGCACCGCTCCTTTCTTCAGCAGCAATTCAGCATCAGGTCCTTCACTCCGAGAGGGACTGAAGGACTCGCCACCAAATTGCCACTGAAGACCTGGACATACCGCCCCTATAGCGGCCAGAGTGCCACCCCTTCCCATTGGCCACTCCAAGCACCTGCTTCTTAACTGGTGCCTGGAGCCGGCCCTGGTGGGTCCATCCTGTGCACTCAGGGAGGGAAGGGTTCTGGCATTTCCTATGGTATGAGGCTTGACTTTGAAACTTTAACTATGGTCTTTTAAAGTAGGTGTTGGGGGGGTGGGTAATTTCCTACATTTTTTTAAAAAGCAAACTGTAAGAAACAGAAGATCGATCATGTGGCATCATAGTGACACCAATATGGATCATCAGCAGGGTTAAAATCCTGAGATCCAGTGCACAGCCCTCTGCTGCTTGAGCTAATGGAGGAACCAATAGCAGCAGCAGGTTGTCATGCTCCCTATGGGCCAGCACTAGAGGGATATGAGACACACATTTTGCCAGGGGATTTCACAGATATTTGCTGACAACAGAGACCTCAGGAACTGTGGGTTCCATTCCAGGCTCTAGCAAAGGTGGCAGCTGAAATGCCTAAAGAACACATGAACGACTACGAACTTTTTAAACAACAGGCGAGAATTAGAATGGGGCTAACCCCCGAGCATGCCCGTCAGTGGTTCAGAGCCCTAAGGTGGAAACCAGATGTGGCATTTTCCCGACACTCCTACCACATTTTAAAAATTTGGGATACTTGGATATCAGGAACAAGTGGTCATAGACTCTTCTGCCTCTGCCTCCTAAGCATGGCCCCTTCCGCCCTGTTCCCTCCAACCTGTCCCTCTCCCAGGCCTGCCTCTTCCCCATCCCTGGCTCCTCATCTCAGTACCAGTCTCACTGTCCAGCAAGTCCTAGTCTCACCCCTCTGGACTCCCCGTCCTACCCCAGGCATCCCTCCACACCCAGTCCCACTCTCCTAACCTGGCCATTCTCTGTTTCCCCCCACTCCCCAGGCTCCCTGCCCAGCCAGTCCCAGTCCCCTCCAGCCCCCCCATCCTGGCTCTTTATCCAATCTATATCCCTGTTGGCTTGCAGGGCCACTCTCCCTCCCTGGGTTTGTCATCCAGTCTTAGCAGACATCTCCGGCCTTCTTCTCCCAGTGTCCTTGCCCAGCCATTCCCCCTGCACATCAGCTCTTTGGCAGAGTTGTCTCCCCTCCCCCTTCCCTCCTTCCTCCTGCCCTCCTGGTTCTCCGTCCCAGTCCCCCCCAAGATCCTCATCCAACCTCACTCTCCCCCAGCCTACCTGCTCCCACTCCCCCCATTCCCCTCCCCCAGACCCTAGTCCCAGTCTTCCCTGGATCCCAGTCCCAGTCTTCTCCCTGGGCTCCTTTTCCCAATCTACACCTTCTGCCATCCCCACCCACAGCAGGTCTGGCTCTTGCCCCTCTGCCTTCAAATAAGGCAGCTTCTTGCTCCACGCTGCCTGAGCTCGGAGGGCGGCATTGAGAGCCCAGCAGATTCAGCCTCTCTCTTCTCTGTTCCAGTGCCTGACTCAGCCCAGAGCTGCAATTACAGGGAACATCCTGCTTAGCCCCGAGCTGGAGCCTGACTAATATTATAGATGGGCTCTTCAGGGAATGTGGCTGCTAAAATCAAAGTCTTGACTGAGCAAGTACAAGCTGCAGTTTTTCAAAGGTTTATAACTCGGCCGAATTTTGGTCTGATTTTCACAGGCATCTCCCTGACACAATCGTCTGCTCCCTGCCGCATTTCAAGTTCCTGCTCCAAAGTGGGGGCATCAGAGCTTTTCAAAAAAAATCTCACCCCGATTTTTTGAATACGAACAAAACAACATCTTTTTTCCATAGCCTTGTTCTTGGACATGGCTGAACTGTTTTGGTTGAAATTTTCCAAAGAGTTCAGCTTGGGACAGACAACCCAGGTGGAAAAATGTCCATCCAAATGGTTAAAGCCTGGCAAAGTTATAAGCAGCTGAAAACAGGGTCTTATAATGGGAAGCATTGGCAGCCTTAATGCTAGGCAGTGCTACCAGCCTGCCTATAAGAGGCCAGTCCAGTTCTAATGGCCTGTATGTGTTATTCTTGGATCCGACATCACAAATCTCCTGCTGAGAGTCTCTACCTAACTAGCAGAATTCAGTGAAATAAGAACTACAGGGACTGAAAACTGGTAAAAGGTGAACTGCAAAAATTAAACCGGCTTTAGGCTTTGATTTCTGGTCTGAATGTCTCCACTCAGCAGAGGTTAACAAGATAACTAACCAACTCTCCCCCCTGCCCACTCCCCAGACAGCAGAGCTGAGTGTGGGAGGGTTCTCCTCTCTGCAACAGGTAGGGGAGGATCCACACAGGAAAGGCGAGTAGCAACCTGTTCTTGGAGGAGATGTGATAGCCAGGCTTTCCAAGCACAGGCTGGCCAGGTATGGAGCAATCACCTTGTGCACCAGGGAACTCCTACCTGAACTGGGCTCTGGGTGTCAGCCGGAGAGGGCATGACTGAAAGGGCTACTTGAAAGGAGACAATTGTACAGTCAGGATTTCTGAGAGGTGCTATGAGGAATGTGGGGCCTTTTGTACAATTGTTATAAACCTCGGGGTATTTCTCCACTTTGTAGTGTTACCCACTGGGTGGAAAGGGTTTTTCTCCTTGGAACCAGACAGCTTAGCAAGAACTGGCTGGAATCTACACACAGGAATTGGAGACCCTGCATTGATAATGGAAGAGCCAAGGACGGGGCCATTAGTGCTTAACTTCCTCCAACCTTCTGCAGGGAATCAGAGTGAAAAGGCCATAGGTGGAGACGAAGGGATGAGGTGGCAAGCGGCTGTCTGTTGAGGTTGCTGCGATGAGCAGATGGACTCACACAGACATGGTCAGAGAGAGCGAAGAAGGACCCCAGAGAATCAGGGCATGGCAAAATCATTGCTCCTACTGATACAGACTCTGAACCTTGGCTGTCTCATGCTGCCAAGAACTTACCGATGCTGGATTCCAGATAACTAATCAAAGCTACCTAGTTTTGAATCTGCTGAGTGCATTGCTCCCTAAGAGGGGACAGGCTCTCTCAGGTGTCTGATCGCGGCTGGAGTCGCTGCAGAGAGCCACAGTGAGAAACAGGTGCTGGAGTCGGAAGGCCCAGGCCTGCAGTAATAGAGTCACGTGGCCTGCCCTTGGAAGTCTGGCACACTAAAGGGGTTACTCCCAGAGCCTGGATTAAAGGCCAGGGCATGGCCCAGACCCTCTAATCCAAGACAGGTGCCAATCCCCTGCACTCTGTCTGCACCAACACTTGCACTGCTGCTGGTGCTGGTGCTGGAAATGGGGTCCAGATAGTCCCAGTGCAGTCAGCAGGCCCAGGGAGGCACTTGCAGAGGGGAGAGCTGGCCTGGACCATGCCTGTTCAGAGGAGTTCATCGGCCCCTGGCCGGCTGGGGAACTGGGAGCTGCCTTGGGAAGCCAAGCAGGCCCATGTAAAGGCTTCTCCATTGTAACTAGGGTGGAAGTGCCTGGCTCCCTCCCCCTTAGGAGGCTGTTTCTTAGGTACTTGCTAGGGACTCCACTGGTTTTGGAGATACAGAAGGGGCCGAAAGCCAAAAGAAGGGATTAGGAGGAATAGGATTTAGGTCCCTAAATAATCACCCCCAGGTGGGAATTCTGTTTCAATGGTCTTGGGAGTGAAATGTCCCTGGGCAGACCAGGAGTGACTGATGGCACCACAACAACACCACTCCCCTCCCAGGGCTTTCCCAGGGATAGTCTGTGAATTCTCCGCTGGCAGCGTCAGCGGCAGGCCACCAGAGCTGCAGGAAGGCTTACCCCAGCTAATGGCGGCAAAGCACAGGAGTCGGGCGCCATTCCAGCCACATCCCCAAGCCCTTGGGCTGGAGCAGAGTTCTCCAGCGCTGCCCTGGGGGTCAGAAAAACATGTCCATAAACCCCTCTGTGCTTCCCAGCAGGCTGGTTCAGGCATATTGGACACACTGAGCTGAACCAGACACTGTTGGACACACCCGGCTGACACAGACACTATCTCTGATTATTTACAATGCAGATAAAATGCAGAAACTCAGAGGGCAAGAGCTGCCAGCCTCCGCAGGGAAATAAGGAACAGCTGGAATTTTAGGCAAGTGATTCGGTTTAGCAACATCATCTCCACAACTGGTTGTTAATGAACATCCTGGAGAAGGTGAGTATGAGTGTGAGTTGTTGGTCAGGGCCATGAGTTCAGCTCAGAGGATGAAGGCAGTTTTTGTCCATAAATCAGATAAAGAGCTGAGCATCTCAGTCAATTGGAGCAATATTCAGGTGTAACAGAGCTATATTAGAATTAGAAAAAACAGGAACCATCCATGGGTGTAAACGTGAAATGCTGCAAGATGTGCCAGCAGGACCCTCCTCTCTCTGGGCTTCAGAGGGCAGGATCCAGCCGCAGCCCGAATGTCTACCCAGCTGTGTGCAGGGCCATTGCATGAGCTCTGTGAACCGGGGCTGTGAGACGCAGTGCGTGGGTGTAAAACACAGTGCAGTACCCTCTGGCATCTTCCCAACAGGGGCTGAGCCCAGCCCTGCCCAGAGATCTAGGGGAACGGAGGGGGGTGCTCTGAACCAGTTACGCTAGGGGGTGGTGTGGCAAGGGCTGCGGTGCTGGCTGCTCCTCTCCCCAGGCAGCCTCCCAGGCCAGAGAGGCTCCATGCTGTCTTTTGGCTGGCAGGGAGGCTTTGAATGAGGCTGTCTCTGGTAGCCCATCTCCACTTTCCCGACCAATCCTCATGCTGGGGTTGCTGCTATTCTCTCCCCAGTGACCCCACAAAGCCCGGCTGTATCAGCCACCCACCTGGAATTGGGGGGTCCAGGGAGTCATTGGCAGCATTCAGTAAAGTCATTAGTGTAGGAGCTCTGGAGGGAAGGCAGAAAGGAAGGGGAAAGTGGGGAAGAACGTGCCCCACTCCATCCCCTATGCAGTTTTTAACCTTTAGCTCTGCTTCCCAGGTCAGGATCTCGAGCTGATGGGCAGGGGATATTCATGAGTGTGCTGAGGGAGAGAAAGCCTCCCAGCCCAGGTGACTGAGGGAAAGCCAATTTGCACAGCAGTGGGAGTGGGGGCTCTCCTTATCAGCTCAGGGCTGGGCTGCGGGGCGGGGAGGGGTTCTCTCCCTGGCCACTCAGGGCTGGGCAGTGGGTGGGAGGGGGCTCCCCTGACAGCTCAGGGCTGGGCAATGGGGGATTCTCCTTGGGCATTCAGTGCTGGGCAGTGTGGTGGGGGGTTCTCCCTGGGCAGCTCAGGGCTGGGTGTGGGTGCATGAGGGGGCTCGCTGCAGGACAGGGCTAGACAATGGTGGGGCTCCCTTGGCAACTCAGGGCTGGTTGATGGGGGCAGGAGGGGGTTCCCTGGCAGCTCAGGGCTGGGCAGTGGGGGGGGCCTCCCCTGACAGCTCAGGGCTGAGCAGTGGGGGGGGGGCTCCCCTGACAGCTCAGGGCTGGGCAGTGGGGGGGGCTCCCCTGATAAAGAAGGGAATGTATGCATCAGGAAAAGATAAGGTGTGAATGCCATTGTTATAGCCAGAGTCAAGGAAGAAGTAGTAAAGAGACTTAAAGAACATCAAAGAATCACCAGGCAGTGCTTACTACCCCGACGGCTGTGAAACTGTCTGGCATCTCAGAGTGGATACATGTTTCGCAGTGTAAGAATGCACCATCCCCAGTGAACCAATCATCACCTCAGGACCACGCAGAGTCAATTGTGACTCCAGAAGAAGACGTAGAGGAACAGCCTGCAATACCTTACAATTTACGTTCTCATAAGGGTTGCCGGAAGCAGATGACTACATAAAACAAGGCCCAAGAAGAAGCAGTAGTGAGCCTACTGCCTGCTGCCTGGTGGACATAAAACTGTGACTGCAGTTCTCTCAGTTAAGGTTGTCAGAACCAGAAGGGCCCTGCCTCCAACATGCACCTCTGGTGGTGCCTGTTCCTCGGCTGTTGATGTCTTAAGGTCTGGGGAGTCCACAACAATGACAATTCTTTTATCCAGCAGCAAGTGTGGATAGCTCAAACCCTTAATATTTCTAAATGCTGGGTTTGCAGCCACATCCCAACCCACTCTCAAACTGGTGTTCCTGTCCTGGTTACCCATTCAATTCCCCAGACCTCACTGGAGGACTTTGTCCGTTTAACACAATATGGAATAGTAATGACACCTGGGAAGAGGCTATTGGCAGTTCCTTTATCCCACTTGGGAGAGTAATACACCAGGCAAAAAGGCTCCTGAGGTTACAAGCAGTATTAAAATAATGGCAAATGAAACCGGAGAAAGTTTAAAAACCCTGGCCAAAGAAACAGGGGCGATAGGACAGGTGGCCCTCCAAAACCATCAGGCATTAGAAATAGTGCTGGCAGCCAAAGGAGGGACCTGTGCTCTCACTGGAAAAGAATGTTGTGTGTTTATACCTGACAATACCAATGAGGTAATAGATCACGCTAACCACTTAGAACAAATCTCATGTCTTCCCCATGAAGAGCTGAGTTCTTTATGGAAGTGGCTAAGTAACCTGTTCAATTTCTCTGGCATAGGAAACCGGTTGTTTCAGGGAGCCCTAACTATCCTGTTTGGAATCTTAGTGATTTTTGTATGCTTTCAGTTAATCTCCTGTTATATCCAGAATCGTGTCACCCAGGTGACTGCCCCAAAACAGAGTGCTAATATGATGATTTTGAATATCACTGATGAACAAAGAGATAAGGAACGGTTAATTTGTGGAACCCAGTAATTGTTGGTCATGGCGTGTGCTTGACCAAAAGGAGGGATTGTGAAAGTAGAATGAATTATATTGTGAAAATAAAAAGGATTGAAGAAATGCTGTCTGTACCTTTAAGCAAAACTGTTGGAATGCTGCAATCCAGGTGTTAGGAATACAGACATTAACATAGAACAATTGCACCATTTAAGGGCAATTGGTGAAGTATTAGCCTTAGATCGATAAGAGTTAGTAAGAAAGTAGGATATGCATGCTGTGCCCCAGGTGAATTTTACTATTTGCTTTCTTTGTCCCTTTATCTAATTCCCGCTGTTTGGGTCTTGCACGGCCACTCACATTATCTGGGTGTTATTGGAGGAGCGCTGCGCTAATAAAACAGAGTAGTCTGACAAATTGTGAGTCCTGATTCTAACTTTGACACTAGTGACCCCTTTGTGACCCCTTAGTACACAGCTTTCCACTCCTGTGATAGGCTGTGGTGCTGGTGGGAGTGTTCCTAACAGGGTTCACCTGTGCTGGGACCTCACTGTGCTATGACCCCATTTTCACTTCAAATGCCCTCACAAATGGGCAGGTGGACATGGGGTGGGGCTTCTCTGCAATAGATGGAGACCCTGCTGGGAAGAGAAGTGACCCACCAAGCTGCTTTCAGGAGTCTTCAGTGGTTGGTCAAGTTGTGATCTAGGCTGCATGGCCCTTGCACATGAGAACTTCCCTGGAGAGAACAGGAGCACTTGTGGCACCTTAGAGACTGGAGAGGGATTTCAAGGAAGTTCAGTTTGGGGAGAACCAAAGCAGAAACTTCCAGCTTCCAGGCTTCCCTCAGGGAAGGGTCTTGTCAATTCTTGTGAGCCCTTCCCTCACCTATCCCCACTATAGTGATCTCGGCTGTACGGGTGCTGTGTCTGGGTCCCTCACCAGAGTTCGCTTCCCTCCACTGCGGCTTCAGCCAAGATCCCCCTCAATGCTGCCTCTTGCTGGGAAGTCTCTTCAGTGCCATCTCTTTGCAAAGCCCTCTGTGGAGAGGGTGACAGGACCCCTGAACGGAGTTCTTGCCACCAGGTAGGAGCCTTGTTCCCCTCAGTCTTGTTCTCTCCATTCAGTCCATTATCTGACCAACTTGGGGCTCGTGTACAGTCCTGGTGAGGACCCAAAATGTCATGGAAGGTTTCAGGTAGAAAGCTTAGGCCAGGGGTCGGCAATGTTTCAGAAGTGCTGTGATGAGTCTTCATTTATTCATTCTAATTTAAGGTTTTGTGTGCCAGTCATACATTTTAACATTCTTAGAAGGTCTCTTTCTAGAAGTCTATAATATATAACTGAACTATGGTTGTATGTAAAGTGTTTTTAAAATGTTTAAGAAGCTTCATTTAAAATTAAATATAATGCAGAGCCCCCTGGACCGGTGGCCAGGACCCAGCAGCATGAGTGCCACTGAAAATAAGCTCACGTGCCGCCTTCGGCACCCGTGCCATAGGTTGCCTACCCCTGGCTTAGGCAATGAGTTCCCCAGCTGTACTTCCCCTGTTTGCTGACAGAGGGCGGCAGAGTTCCTTCTCTGAGCAGTTTCTGTGTATGGAGTTCTGGGTAAACAGCTGGTGGAGCAGGTGTTGGCTGCTCTTTGCCCTCTTCACCTATGGATGGTGGCTATGAGCCATGTAACATCTGCGTTTCAGGCTGCCAGGCACACACATTGCCTGGGCTGGTAGCTGTGAGCTCTGCTACCAGCTCCACAGAGTTCCAGGTGCCATGGTGACTGACACTCATAAAACAGGTTTCAGAGTAGCAGCCGTGTTAGTCTGTATCTGCAAAAAGAATAGGAGTACTTGTGGCACCTTAGAGACTAACACATTTATTTGAGCATAAGCTTTCGTGGGATGCATCCGAAGAAGTGGGCTGTAGCCCATGAAAGCTTATGCTCAAATAAATTTGTTAGTCTCTAAGGTGCCAAAAGTACTCCTGTTCTTTTTACTCATAAAACAGACAAAGTGGGTGAGGCAGGTAATCTTGTACTGAATCTACTTTTCTGGCTTTCAGGTGCCATAGAGCTCCTCAGGTCACAAGACGCTCCAAAGCTTGTCTCTTCCACCATCAGAACTTGGTCCAGTAAAAGATACTACCTCACGTATCTTGTCTGTCTCCTCCTGGGACCAATACAGCTACAACAACTCTCCTGAACTGGGCAAGTGAGATTCTGTTACAGTGGCTGGATTGGTGCACAGTCTGAAAGAAAATTGTACAGGACTTTTTGGGCTAGACCTGGTCAGAAACTGTTAAATATTGTCCACAAACTTTTAAAGGAACAAATGACTTTCTGAGAAATCTTTGTTTTTTATTAAAAAAAAATTCCCTAAACTTTTCAGTTTTCAAAAAATTGAAATGTTTGGCTCTTGCAATTCATTTAAAATGCAACACTTCACTGACATTGTTTCCAAAATAACTTTCATCAGGAAATTTTTGAACAAAGCTTGACCAGCTCCACTGGAGATCAGGGTTCTCTCCTGCCTCATTTGAGCACTGGACCACTTGCAGCTTGGTACTCGGTCTGTTGTGAGGTCACTGGACCAGATCCACCAAGATATTTAATCTCCTAATTCCCAGGGATTTCCACAGGAGTTCGGGGCCTAAATAACTCTTGAGGATACAGACTGTCCCACTCTGATTCTTCAGTCCTCCAAAGTGCTCTGCCAAAACCAGAGTAGGAAAAATCTGCTATTTCAAGAATGAAATACAAGCAAGAAAAATCTTGTCCCAAGTCACAAACCCTATTCTGTTCCCTCTTCAGGTGAGCTCACAATGCCCCAGTGATGTAGGAAAGTGCAGGTAATCCTAGGTAACAGGCTGGGAAATGGACAGTGTTAAGGCTGATGGGAGAAAAGGACATTGTGTCTCCAGTAACTTATCAGTATCTTAAGATGCAGGAGACTGGTTCCAGTGTCAGTCATGGGAGGCAGTGATCTGCCAGCAACAATTCTACCTGAGGGCAAAGATGGCGGCTATTAAATGCCCAAGTGATGTTATGGGCTGAAGTGTCACCACCTGGAAACTGCTCCCCTCCCCTGTGGTCATGTTACATCCCAGCAGCAATCACAGGCCAGGGGCTGACTGACTTGGGCTCTAAGATTGGCCAGTCGGAGTGATGTGACTCCCCCCAGAAGCTATTGAAGGGAGGCTGACACAGCCCATGTAGGAGGGGAGTTTTAGCAACAAGCAGGCTGTGGAGCAGAGACCCTGGAGGACTCTGCAGCACAAATGGCATTTGTAGCTGCTGCTGGTGGTACCTCTTGGGGGGAAGAGGGGCAGAAGAGGCGAAAGTGATGGACTTTCCCTGTGCTAAATTCAGGAAGGAGCAGTGACTGGCCAATAAAAAGGGCTATTAGTTGAATTTCCAAAATGTCTCTGAAAAACCAGTTCTGTCCTGTCTCTAGAGGACCCTGCTTAATATTTCTGAAGTTTATTCAGGGCTCATAAAAAGGGGCTCCCTGACCCAGGCCGAGCTCAGGGCTCTGTAGGGAGGAGGTTGTATGGGGACCCAGGTAGAACCTCCAGGGCCAAGGTGAAAGCCGTGATCCTCTGCAGAACAGGAAATGGGACACCTGTTTTATGTTTCTTGTCCTGAGGACTGGAGATGCCCCAGAATGACTGGAGGCTGCAGGATGGATTTACCGATGGTTCAGTGACAGAAGGAGCAGCTGTTGGCAGAACATCAGGCCACTGGGGAGGGTGCCCAGCCTCTATCTGTCCTGTGCCTTTGTGCCGTCAGCCCCACTCTCTGGTGTCTGGTGGTGTTTGACCCTGGCTAATGCTTGGGGATGCAGTGTGTGTGTGGAAGTTGAATGCACAGTTAAGCTCTGCCCATCTCGATGAAGGGAGGGAGCAGACTGTGTTGTAGGTGGGACTGTGATCACCAATGCTGCAGAAAATCACATGTTGGGATCTGCGGTTTTAACTGGTGGTTTTATAATCCTGCAGCCAGTTCCTCCTAGGCAGGGTGTGTACAGACCTTTGTACAGTGTTTAGGCGAGGCTGAGATGGGCCGGAACCATCCCTCCAACTCTCCATGATCTCGGGGCGGTTACGAGAAAATAAAACCCTGATCTGATCTTCCTCTCTCCACCCTCAGTTTGGCTTCATTTTGCCAAATAGAAGCTGAAATGAGATTGTTGCAAAGCCAAGACCACGGCTTTCCCCATTTTGCTCTTCTCTGGTGTTAGGTCCCCTCCTGCACCACTGTTTGTGAGTGACACCAGTTCACGTGATATCTTTGCACAGGATATCGCATTCTCCCCAACCTCCTTCCCAAGGTACGAGTCACTTATATTGTCTTCACCTTGGAGATGCTGTCTTCCTGCAGGGACAATCGGGCCCTGGTGGCTTTCAGGCAGCAGGGTTTATAGAGTTTGAGACCCTACAACAACGTTTTGGGCATTGCCCTATGGTTGAGGTACAGCGTGTGGCTGGGAAGCTGATTGGGGAGGGGCAGAAAGTGGATGCAGAATAACATGTTACTGGCCCCTCTCCCTCTTCTCATCCCCTCCAGCCACGTGCTGCTAATACTGACCCTGTTCTATGTCCCCTGGTCATGCTCCCAGTCCCTC
Source organism: Gopherus evgoodei (assembly GCF_007399415.2). Classification (NCBI taxonomy): domain Eukaryota; kingdom Metazoa; phylum Chordata; order Testudines; family Testudinidae; genus Gopherus; species Gopherus evgoodei. Next base: position 7,675,242 of record NC_044333.1, on the reverse strand, counting down.
TGAGGCAGATCATGGAGATCTGATTTCCCAGAATGCCTGCAATGAGATCTACAGACCCGTGCTTGGCAATTCAGGGGGAATGAGCTCTTGCAGGCCAACCCAGCACCGCCCTGAGAGGTGCCAGACTTGGAGGGGGGTTAGAAGAGAAGAGGGAACAGCTGGAGCAGACTGCAGAGGACAGCTGAAGGCAAGAGCTTCCTGGATGCCCAATGGCCCCCTCTGGAGCGAGGGGCAGCCAGAGCTGAACCCACCCTGGGGGACTATTCGCTGCTAGCCTGTGAGCCCAGTTCAGGAGCTCAGGAATCGGTGGCCCCACCATTCCAATGGAAGAATTGCTCTGGGGTCACTGACCGCCCCTTTCAGAGCCGCTCTTTGAGGGGCTCTTATGACAGGGCAGCGGGGCAAAGCGCTTGGATGTGGCTGACCAAAGGCCTTGCCCTGGCCCCTCCGGGCATCCTGTGAGAGAAACATGGTAACTGCTGCTGTGCTTCCTGCTTTCCCCTTGACCGGTGCACCTGGCCATGTCCTCTCCGCATCCCTGGGAGCCTTGCACACGGCTTTTCCCTCTCTAGGACAGTGGGCTGGTCTCTCCTGTGCTGATCTCTCCTGTGCTGGGTCCCTGCTGGAGTGGGAGAGTGACATGGGGGCCATGCTGGCACAGATGGGGGAGCAGTGCACCTGGGAGGGACTCTGCCCTGCTGTGGGGCTGGGAGCATGGGCATGGCCAAGGGGCACAGGACAGGTTTATAGAACATTCAAAAAACGAAGAGACAAGTTCTCTCTGATGGATTTTATTGTCTATTGTTCCTAAATGGCCCTAAGGGTTGGTCCCTGCTCGATGCTCCAGAGGAAGGCGAAAAACCTCCAGGGCTCTGGCCAATCTACCCTGGAGGAAAATTCCTTCCTGACCCCAAACATGGCGATCGGTTTCACTCTGTGCATGCGAGCCAGGATCACAGTGGGGAAAGGACCCGCTGGTCACTATGGTTACATACCCTGTCCCAGGCCCCTCCAGGATAGTGTCTGTGTCCCAGCACTAACCCGTTTCCAGGGCTTTCTTCTTTGCTTCCATCCCAGCAGCAACTTTTGAACATTATGTGACAAGCAGGTTCACCACCTCCTAATAAAGATGAATCCCCTGACATCTGCCATCCCCCTCACGTCCTCTTAGATCCTGAGATGCATGATCAGCTGTAACAAACCCTTTGGCACAATATAAGTTATAACGAGCACTAAAAAGTTGCTGTGCTCATTTGTTAGACTTACCAAATGCTGCTTACCTCTCCTTAGCCAATCCTGGTGCTTTATTGAATGAAAGGTCTTTTTCCTGGTTTCATATTTTGAGATCCAATCATCCTTTCAGGTGTTGGATCTGTTCAGCTCCATTCCTATTCCTCCGTACTCAAATCCTGAGCATCTGTAACTCTTCTCCTGAAAAGACACATCAGCTTCACAAATGAGTCCCTGGGAAGCACAGCTGTGGCTGTAGAGATCAGCATGTGACAGGTAACTTGTTTGCATGATCTGTTCCATTTGGCAATAAGAGAATCCTAAATGCTCACCTCCTTGTCAGTGATGGTCTGCTGCATTGTGGGTTTGAGACGTGAAGGTGATAAGTGTTTGTCTTCCCATTCGAGTCAAGGAAGGCAACTTTTTGCAGGTCTGGCAACGTGTGTGTGTGTGCTTCAGTAATATGACTGCTTATAGTCCTCAATCCCCAGGAGATCAGATCAGCTGCATTTCTTTCTCCTGAAGGGAAACCAGATCCATCAATTTCTCCATTATGAGGGGAGTTCCTTACCTCTTGGCAGCAGTGAGGAGTTTTGCTTGTTTCCTTTCTGTAGATATCCCAGATCTTCTAGGAACTTACTGAAGTTTTCACGCCCTCAACGTTCAACTCAGCTGCATTTCTCTCATCTGAAAGTACAAGGATCTATTCATTTCCACTTGAACATTAAAGAAATGTGCTTTTTTTTGTCTCTTATCAACTGACATGCCCAGTTCAGCTAGCTGGATTTGCATTAATTCCTTCTAGAACACAACAGCCCTCTGGTGTCCTTCCATCTGGAGATGCCATGTGAGCTATTTATTTGGTCTGCAAGTGTTGCTTTAGCACCAGATTCATTTGTGAACCAGAGAAACTTAAATGCTTACCTCCATGTCTGTGATGTTCTGCAGACTTGATTCAGATTTGCAACTAGCTGAACTATTTGAAGTAGCTTTTTTTGTTTGTGTCTTTTTCCCTTGAAATAATAGCATTTTTTCATTGGAGTCCTCAATGGCTTGAGCAGCTGGCAAGTCCATGTTGCTTTGTCTTGTGTCTGCTTTTGACACTGTCCTCATGACAAGAAAGGTCATCCACAGTTTTTCTCCCTGAAAGTAAAATCCACACCACTTAATGTACACATGGATATTTGGAGACTGGTATTTCTTACCTCCTTGCCTGGGACAGCCAAGCCACTGAGCCTCATTTCTCCCTGGTAGGAATGAGCACCTGGTCTCTTCATATCTCAGAAGAGCAAAACCTGCAATCAATGTTTGACAGAATTATTTATTATTACTCATTGCCAGCTATGAAGAGTCATCAGTGGAGAAGGTTCCTTAGCATCCAGATCATTGGGCTTCTAGAGACCTTTCAGTGCTCACCTACTTGTCAGTCATGTTCCACCACAAGTCTTTGATTCTTAGGAGTACAGCCAGCTGCACCTGTTAAAACCTGAAGCGTATAAATGGCTGCTTGCCTTTTTCTGAACTGGAAGTAAAATGCTTTTCCCTCTAGCCAGGTATCAGTGCCTGTCTGACTATTTTTTTTCTTAAATTCAGCAGCCTCTTATCATCCTCCCTTGAATGGTAAGACCTTCATTTCACCTGAAAATAGAAACAGAGCCTTTAATTCCTGCCCCCGTGTCGTGAGGAGGTTCCTGACCTCTTGATAGAAATGTTCAGTTCCACTTATTTCTTGACATCTGAAAAATAAGCAACAATGATCAATTAGGCACAAATAGAATCAGCTGGACAACTCCTCTCTGCAAATGCAAGAACAGGCTCAATGCTCATCTTCACACTGTGGTTAGTTGCACTTCTTCTTTGAAATAACTTCCCTGTTACATCCTTGTAGGAACAACCAATGGCCTTCTCTGGGAAGGAAAAAGCAGCAGAGATCATCATCATTAGTTAGATTTACCAACTACTTTCCTTTCATCTGAATAAGTAGCTCCCATTTTTATTGCTTTATTCAGTAAAGCAACTTCTCCTGCTCTTAAGAGAGATGAAAATTGCATCAGTTACCTTTCGTCCACCTAAAAGTATGACAGAACCATTGACTATTATGGGAATAGTGTATTGTATTTCTTACCTCCTTAAAAGGATGGATCAGCTACTTCCTTCCTGTAACTTACAGCCATGTGTCATCCTTGCATCTCGAAATATGACCTGCTGCAAAGATCAATGTTTTACACACCATATTTTTGTCAGGCAACAAATGTAAATGAATTGTCATTGGATTCATTTTGTAATAGGGAGTATAAATACTCACCTTCTGCATGATGAATTGCTGGATTGGTTTATCTCTTTCTCTCCATACAATCAGCTGTATTGTTAAAATCTAGTAGGTATAAGTGGTTTCCTTATTCTTGACTAGAACAAGTAAATATTTCTGTAACCTTAGAAGCTTTGGTTATGTATCTTGCTTTATTCTTCTGAAACTGCTTGTAGCCTTTGACGGCAAAGGATAGATTCACTTCCTTCACCTGAAAGTACACCCAGATTGGTTAGTTTCCACTCCATTGCTAGGAGAAGGTGAATTCCTTAACCCTTGATAGTAAGAGAAACTGTTCCTACTTGTGACAGACAAGCTGCATGTCTTTCACCTGAAGGGAAACCAGATCCATCAATTTCTCCATTATGAGGGGAGTTTTTTACCTCTTGGTAGCAGTGAGGAGTTTTGCTTGTTTCCTTTCTGTAGATATCCCAGATCTTCTAGCAACTTCCTGAAGTTTTCACATCCTCAACGTTCAAATCAGCTGCATTTCTCATCTGAAAGTACGAGGATCTATTCATTTCCACTTGAATGTTAAGAAGGGAAAAAAGGTGCAATTCTTTACCAAGTGACATGTCTGGTTCGGCTAGTTGGATTTGCATTAATTCCTTCTGGAACACAACAGCCCTCTGGTGTCCTTCCATCTGGAGATGCAATGTGAGCTATTTATTTGGTCTGCAAGTGTTGCTTTAGCACCAGATCCATTTGTGAACCAGAGAAACTTAAATGCTTACCTCCATGTCTGATGTTTTGCTGATTTGATTCAGACTTGAGACTAGCTGAACTATTTGAAGTGGCTTTTTTTGTTTGCTTTTTTTCCCCCTTGAAATAACAACATCTTGTCATTGGAGTCCTCAATGTATTGAGCAGCTGGCAAGTCCATGTTGCTTTGTCTTGTGTCTGCTTTTGACACTGTCCCCATGACAAGTAAGGTCATCCACAGTTTTTCTCCCTGAAAGCAAAATCCACACCACTTAATGTACACATGGATGTTTGGAGAGTGGTATTTCTCACCTCCTTGCCCGGGACAGCCACGCCACTTAGCCTCACTTCTCCCTGGTAGGAATGAGCACCTGGTCTCTTCATATCTCAGAAGAGCAAAACCTGCAATCAATGTTTGACAGAATTATTTATTATTACTCATTACCAGCTATGAAGAGTCATCAGTGGAGAAGGTTCCTTAGCATCCAGATCATTGGGCTTCTAGAGACCTTTCAGTGCTCACCTACTTGTCAGTCATGTTCCACCGCAAGGCTTTGATTCTTAGCAGTACAGCCAGCTACACCTGTTAAAACCTGAAGCGTATAAATGGCTGCTTGCCTTTTTCTGAACTGGAAGTAAAATGCTTTTCCCTCTAGCCAGGTATCATTATCTGTCTGACCATTTTTTCCCCTTAAATTTAGCAGCCTCTTTTCATCCTGCCTTGAATGGTAAGACCTTCATTTCACCTGAAAATAGAAACAGAGCCTTTAATTCCTGCCCCTGTGTTGTGAGGAGGCTCCTGACCTCTTGATAGAAATGTTCAGTTCCACTTATTTCTTGACATCTGAAAAATAAGCAACAATGATCAATTAGGCACAAATAGAATCAGCTGGACAGCTCCTCTCTGCAAATGCAAGAACAGGCTCAATGCTCATCTTCACACTGTGGTTAGTTGCACTTGTTCTTTGAAATAACTTCCATGTTAAATCCTTGTAGGAACAACCAATGGCCTTCTCTGGGAAGGAAAAAGCAGCAGAGATCATCATCATTAGTTAGATTTACCAACTACTTTCCTTTTATCTGAACAGGTAGCTCCCATTTTTATTGTTTTATTCAGTACAGCAACTTCTCCTGCTCTAGAGAGATGAAAATTGCATCAGATACCTTTCTTCCACCTAAAAGTATGACAGAACCATTGACTATTATGGGAATGGTGTATTGTATTTCATACCTCCTTAAAAGGATGGATCAGCTACTTCCTTCCTATAACCTACAGCCATGTGTCATCCTTGCATCTCGAAATATGACCTGCTGCAAAGATCAATGTTTGACAGACCATATTTTTGTCAGGCAACAAATGTAAATGAATTGTCATCGGATTCATTTTGTAATAGGGAGTATAAATACACACCTCCTGTGTGATGAATTGCTGTATTGGATTATCTCTTTCTCTCCATACAATCAGCTCTATTGTTAAAAATCTAGTGTGTATAGGTGATTTCCTTATTCTTGATTGGAACAAGTAAATACTTCTGTAACCTCAGAAGCTTTGGTTATGTATCTTGCTTTATTCTTCTGAAACTGCTTGTAGCCTTTGACGGCAAAGGATAGATTCACCTCCTTCACCTGAAAGTACACCCAGATTGGTTAGTTTCCACTCCATTGCTAGAAGGTGAATTCCTTAACCCTTGATAGTAAGAGACACTGTTCCTACTTCTGACGGACAAGCTGCATTTCTTTCACCTGAAGGGAAACCAGATCCATCAATTTCTCCATTATGAGGGGAGTTTCTTACCTCTTGGTAACAGTGAGGAGTTTTGCTTGTTTCCTTTCTGTAGATATCCCAGATCTTCTAGCAACTTCCTGAAGTTTTCACACCCTCAACGTTCAAATCAGCTGCATTTCTCTCATCTGAAAGTACAAGGATCTATGCATTTCCACTTGAATGTTAAGGGGCGGGAAGTGCATTTCTTTACCAACTGACATGTCTGGTTCAGATAGTTGGATTTGCATTAATTCCTTCTAGACAACAACAGCCCTCTGGTGTCCTTCCATCTGGAGATGCCATGTGAGCTATTTATTTGGTCTGCAAGTGTTGCTTTAGCACCAGATTCATTTGTGAACCAGAGAAACTTAAATGCTTACCTCCATGTCTGATGTTCTGCTGATTTGATTCAAACTTGCGACTAGCTGAACTATCTGAAGTGGCTTTTTTGTTTGCTTTTTTCACCCCTTGAAATAATAACATCTTGTCATTGGAGTCCTCAATGTATTGAGCAGCTGGCAAGTCCATGTTGCTTTGTCTTGTGTCTGCTTTTGACACTGTCCCCATGACAAGTAAGGTCATCCACAGTTTTTCTCCCTGAAAGCAAAATCCACACCACTTAATGTACACATGGATGTTTGGAGACTGGTATTTCTTACCTCCTTTCCCGGGACAGCCACGCCACTGAGCCTCACTTCTCCCTGGTAGGAATGAGCACCTGGTCTCTTCATATCTCAGAAGAGCAAAACCTGCAATCAATGTTTGACAGAATTATTTATTATTACTCATTGCCAGCTATGAAGAGTCATCAGTGGAGAAGGTTCCTTAGCATCCAGATCATTGGGCTTCTAGAGACCTTTCAGTGCTCACCTACTTGTCAGTCATGTTCCACTGCAAGGCTTTGATTCTTAGCAGTACAGCCAGCTACACCTGTTAAAACCTGAAGCGTATAAATGGCTGCTTGCCTCTTTCTGAACTGGAAGTAAAATGCTTTTCCCTCTAGCCAGGTATCATTACCTGTCTGACCTTTTTTTTCCCTTAAATTTAGCAGCCTCTTATCATCCTCCTTTGAATGGTAAGACCTTCATTTCACCTGAAAATAGAAACAGCCTTTCATTCCTGCCCCCGTGTTGTGAGGAGGTTCCTGACCTCTTGATAGAAATGTTCAGTTCCACTTATTTCTTGACATCTGAAAAATAAGCAACAATGATCAATTAGGCACAAATAGAATCAGCTGGACAGCTCCTCTCTGCAAATGCAAGAACAGGCTCAATGCTCATCTTCACACTGTGGTTAGTTGCACTTCTTCTTTGAAATAACTTCCCTGTTACATCCTTGTAGGAACAACCAATGGCCTTCTCTGGGAAGGAAAAAGCAGCAGAGATCATCATCATTAGTTAGAATTACCAACTACTTTCCTTTCATCTCAACAGGTAGCTCCCATTTGTATTGCTTTATTCAGTACAGCAACTTCTCCTGCTCTTTAGAGAGATGAAAATTGCATCAGTTACCTTTCTTCCACCTGAAAGTATGACAGAACCATTGACTATTATGGGGATGGTGTATTGTATTTCTTACCTCCTTAAAAGGATGGATCAGCTACTTTCTTCCTGTAACCTACAGCCATGTGTTATCCTTGCATCTCGAAATATGACCTGCTGCAAAGATCAATGTTTGACAAATCATATTTTTGTCAGGCAACAAATGTAAATGAATTGTCATTGGATTCATTTTGTAACAAGGAGTGTAAATGCACACCTTCTGATGATGAATTGCTGGACTGGTTTCTCTCTTTCTCTCCATACAATCGGCTGTATTGTTAAAATCTAGTATGTATAAGTGGTTTCCTTATTCTTGACTAGAACAAGTAAATATTTCTGTAACCTCTCAGAAGCTTTGGTTATGTATCTTGCTTTATTCTTCTGAAACTGCTTGTAGCCTTTGACAGCAAAGGATAGATTCACTTCCTTCACCTGAAAGTACACCCAGATTGGTTAGTTCCCACTCCATTGCTAGGAGAAAGTGCATTCCTTACCTCTTGATAGGAACAGGTTCTCTTACTACTTCTGACAGACAAGCTGCAGTGATCAAATCAACAGAAATAAGAGATTACTTTGCAGTTGGTCCTGAAAGGTAAGAACCAAGCTGATGCCTGCTCTGAGCTATGGCCAATTGTACCCTTTTCATTTTGAATTGTACAAATGCCTGTATTGTTAACCCCTAGTAGCTACAACTGGCTGCTTTGAGTACAGCTTGACAAAGGCAATTGCGATTCTACCTGATGCTAAAGAAATCCATCTGGGTTTTTACCCCCATCCACTTCTGTGCTTCTCCTTTCTCTTCTCTTGCAGCCTCTTTGCCCATTCCTCTCTCTTTTTCCCTCTCTTCTCTCATTCCCCTTAGTTCCATGGTGCTTCTCACTAACTTCTTTGGTTCCCCCCCCCCCACACCCTCTTCTCCCTTATCAGTACCTCATCCCTCCCTCCCTGCCTTGTTTCCTTCCTCCTTACAAGAATACTTTCCTTCATCCTTCTGTGTCTCACGTTCCGTTCTTTAGCAATGTAAGCAGGTTGGTCCCAGAAGGCCCTGCTCCATCACCCTGGTCCCCGTACTCAGACCCAGAGACAGCAGCCATGTGCTCTGGGTGACAGCCTGGTGTAAAATGCTGCAGTCCCTGGGGGCTGACCCAACAATCACTGCATCACAACAGAGTCACGGGTCATCACCACCTTGTCATTTGGGCAAAGTGACCTAGCCCAGGTCCCTCCTCCCCCACCCCCCCGGGGAGCTGTAGGGGGAAGGCTCTGGCTGACTCTAAACTCTCAAATGAGTCAAATTACACTCCAGATCTGGAGTCACCAGCTGGGGCTCTGTTTGTGACAGTGAGTTCCAGGGTCTTGAATGGCTCCTTTCCCTGTGATTTGGATGGAGTGGGACTTACACAGCCCTCACCTATGGAAGCTTACATCCTAGTTCCCTTCCCCTGCCTGTCCCCTCCTCTGGCTTTGTCTAGGTCACCACCCCTACAGTGGAATGTTCCACTTCCATCACAATGGGCCAATTCTGAGCAGTGCTGAGCTCCTGCATCTCCCTCTGAAACCAGTGGGAGCTGCAGATAGGGTGACCAGATGTCCTGATTTTATGGGGACAGTCCCAATTTCTGGGTCTTTTTCTTATATAGGCTTCTATTACCCACCATCCCATCCCAATTTTTCTCACGTGCTCTCTGGTCACCCTAGCTGCAGGTGCCCAACCTCTCTTAAGACTGTGTTTCATGGCACCGTGCTGTCCTCCATCTTGTGTTCTAGGCTAATCACTGCAGACCCACCCAGGGACTGACAGTCAGCACCTCCTGTGCAAGGGTTTCAGTGTTAGCTGGAGATGGGCAGATACCAGAACCATCACTCCACCCTTCCATGATCGCTGGGGGCTCTGATAAAAGGACACCTGTTATTGGCTGTGTGGACCTATACGTTGTCCTAGCTTTGGCCAGGTAACTGGCCCTGCAGACCTCAGTCAAACTGCCTGAAAGACAATGGACTCATTTGGTGGCAAATGCGCTTGGCCAGGTTTGCTGCAAAGCACTTGTATTAGCACCCTATAGACTCTGCATGGACACTAGGACATGGAGGCCCATGAAAATGGACCAGCTCAGTCAGCAGTGGGATTTTCCACTGCCCCCTTGGCCAGATGTACCTTCTGTAACCCCTCTTTTATACCCTGATACAAAAAAGTTGTGTATTACCCCTCTCACATGCTTAGTTACCACCATACACCCTGGACCTGTTGGTTCGAACCCTAGGAGGGGTCAATGTGTACCATCTTCGGGGAGTGTATTTATTCTATAACTCTGTAGCAGGGTATTCTCGTACTACCCTTCTGGACTGTTTTTAGTGACTAGCTACTGCCTAGTGTTTATTAGGAATGTCTCTGTTTTAGCAACACCTGCCACATCCTTACCAAGTTCATGTACTGGACAGTGGTATTGTAAGCAGGGCCTGACTTGGTTCAGGCCTCATCTGGTACCAGGCTCTATGTTTCAGGCTTTTTCTGCTACAATCCCCATATCCAAATCACCCTAGGTTTGGCTTTGGTTTTCCCAGCAGATGAGTTTGCAAAACCAAGACCTGAACCATCTCCCTTCTGTTCTGCTCTAGTGTTGTTCTGTTCTGCTCCAACTTTGTTTGTGAGTGACATCCCACCCCACCCCCTGTAACTTGGGTTGCCTTGAACTCCCTGATCTGTTGTTCATCCTGACCTCCAGCACAGGTGCAACTCCCATTGATTTCCACTTGTAGATGCTCTTACCCTCCAATCAGCATCAGCTCCCAATCCTGCTGGCCTGAAGCTTCCAGAAGGTTGGGCTTATAGAGTTTGCCAGTGAGCAGAGTCAGCGCTGCAAACTAATTCCACTGCAACAATTTGCACTTCACTGGGTGGTTTGAGTTCAGTCTGTGATGGTGTAAGGGCAATGTCTGTGAGAACTAGAGATGTGTCAATAGGAAGTGGAGATGAAATAGTTGTTTAGCTATATTGTAGAGGGGAGGTTAATGAGAACTAGAACTGAAGGGAAGGGAGAGGGAAAGACAGATCTCTCGACTGTCTCTGATTAACTCCCTCAGAAACATAACTCCATAAAACATAAGCAGGAAAGAAGATAGAAGTAAGCAGAACACCACTTCTGTCAGTTCAGGATGTGCCCCAGTGTTCTTTATGACCAATTTATGGAAATATTGGACACCATGAGGTTGATGCATGGGGCATATTTATATCATTACCAAAATCCTTCACTCTGCAAAGCAATGAGTCACTGGAAGACCTGATGACTGTTGCATGAACAAACTCCAGAAAGGAAGAGGGAAGAATGGACAAAGGAAGGGGTGGATAAAAGGAGGAAAAAGTAAAAATGACTCACTTTAAACTCTCAAGGAAAACAACAATAAAACACACTCAGAACTGTACCAGATTTTGGTTCTAGCACTTGTGACAGGTGTTAGCCTGTAATGGTTGAACTGCAGCCAGCAGCTCTTAGCACCTTAACTCTTCTCCCGTTCTCAGAGGCGGCTGGAGCTCAGGGAGACTAGGAAGGTGCGGAGGCTGAGCTCTGACATGGTGCTCAGTGGACTCATCCTCTAAGTCCCTTGTTACTTGGGGCTTACAACACTGGGCAGGTAGCAAATTGCTGGCATTGCCCAGGGATGGTCCCTTGGGTTCCAGTTCCTGTCCCAGACAGGTTCCTTGCTGTGATCCCACCTCTCACACACGTAGGTTCCTGTGTCAGTTGTTTGCTTTCTTCAGAGGTGTGAAACCCTCTTCCAAATATCGAGCAGCTGTGACCTAAGCCCCTTTCGCTCATTAGCTCCTTTTCCTCCAGTTCCATTGTGCTTGTGCCATTCCACGTCTCTGGGGTTTGGGTTTTCTGGGGTCCTGAATCTCCACTCCCTTGTGAGATCTGACCCTTCCGAATCCCTGATCTTGGCTGGACTCTGATTGAACACGAGGTCTGTAATGTCTGAATCCTGACGGAGACAGCGAGGAGAGGAAAGGCTAAACAGGCTTCCTTGGGAGAGAGGGGAAGTACCAGACCCTCTCCAAAGCTTGGGGGTGGGGGCAGATGAGCTATCCATTCTAGGAGGAGAGGTTGAAATCTGAGCATCACAGGGAAGCACACTATTGCCAACCCTTGATCTTAAAAAAACATGAATCCACCTTCCCAAAATCATGATATTTGTCTTCATGTTTTTTACCCTGTAGGGTGTCATATTTTCAAGCTTTCCTCTGCAACCATGAGGGCTAGAAACCATGTTTTTTGGAAACAAAAGCAGAGATTTGCATGTAAACCCGTGACTCTAGGAGCTGGGCCTCTTACTTCATCCTATTTCAGCTCCTTCCCATTCATGGGATGGACCAACACTAGCTCGCGTGAGCTGCATCCTGTCACAGCTGGCTGCAGGATGAACTCAATGATTTTAGTCAGTTGTACATACCTGCAAGGCTGTCATCTGTCCTTTGCACCTTAAAAGAAAAGCAGTGGCCTCCCTTAATCTCTCTGTCTCTGCCTTCCCTGGGCATTAGTTCAAAGTGCCTGTAGTTACTGATTAGCACGTTGTGATTCCCTCCGGGATGCTTTACCTTTGTTCTTTGTTGCTTTCCCCAAACTAAAATGGATCATTCAGACTGAAACACTCTCTGGGTTTTGAAAACGTGACCTAGTCCACTGTGCAGGACCCAGAGCAGGAACTCAAGTGGCTCAGAGAGCCTGGGTATGTGCTAGAAACTTTGTTACAGAAACAATGTTTTGTCTCTATCTCTCCCCCCCACCCTGTGTGTTACTGTGGCATTGCACATACCTTCTGGAGTAGGGACAGGGGATGTTAATGCATTTCCTCTGTCATCAGCCCTTTGAACTCTCCCCCCTCGGAGAGGAGCACAAATACTACTTCAACCTAGATTCTCCAGGGACTAATAGACAAAGGGTTTTTGGAGAAATAGCCTGGTTTTAAACTGGCTCAGGACCTTCTTCCAGCCAATGAGCAGGACCCCAGATCCACAGAGGACCCTAGCTCTGAGGGAAGGGTTGGAAGGGCAGGGGGCTTGTTCTGAGCTGAAGCTATGATGAACAAGGAGAGCCCTTGGGTGGGGCCAGAGCCCATGTTAGGGTTGGGTGATTGCTGGGAAGCTTATTACCATGTATGTTGGTTCTTTCATTGTTTTTAATGTTTTTCCCTGGAGTGTTTTTATTTAAGAAGAAATAGATTTGCGTAGTATGACACCCCCAGGGCACAAGCAGTGTTCCCGTCGCTCACTAGCCGGGAGACCTTTGACAATGCTTTGCTAGTGAACAGTGACTAGCTGCTCTGTTCACTCTCAGCCACCAGCATCCAAAATGAGGCCCAGCTGAATCCACGAATGCTACACCCAGCTAGTCATGAATAGACACAGGGCGGCACCCACATATCCGTCAGTCTCAGCCTTGCACCCCAGAACTGTGCATAATGTACTGCTCAGGACCTCCCATGCCTGAATGGTGTCAACTCATTAGACATCTGTCATTCCATCAAGGGATGATGAACATGCCCCAGCCTTTAACGTGCGTAGAGATCCCCCAAACACTCCAGTCAAAAGCAAACTGGCTTAGAAAAAGAATGAAACAAGCTTATTAACCAGAAAGAGATTTTAAGTGAGAGCGGCATAAAAGTCAGCACTGGTTAGAAAAGAAGAGAAAAGATTGTGGTTGTATCCTAACTCCTCAACTTTACCAAGCTGAATAAGATTTGAAAGCAAAAAGGTCTCTCTCTCCCCAAAACTTTCCGCAGGCCATACTAACTGGAAGGCTTTCCGGCCAAGTCCCCTTCCTCCCCAGTCCCCTCCCACGCACACTTCAGTGATGGTTCCTTGTCTTTCACACACTCCTGCCACCATGTGTTGAGATAGGGAGGACAGGGTGTGGGGAAGCCATTGTCTCTTATTTTATGCCCTTCTTTCTGTGAGGATTACCTGCACCCCAACAAGGAGAGGAGACAATCAGCCTGTGGTTTATGGGAGATTTGAAGCATCTTCCAGGTGAACTGTAAATCTTTTGTTCACACTATCTTTGTACGTGAGGGATGATATGCAAATCTTTTGTTTACAGTCCCCGCTGCTGGCAAATGGTTGCTTCAATAGCTAATAGTTTTCTAACACCTGTGGTCAGTCCTTTGTTGATGCTGGGAAGCTAGTCTGTGAGTGTTCCCCAGAATTACAACATGTTTCAGTAACAAACATATAGCAAAAGTTGTATAATGCCATATCCAATACTGATGCACACATTTAACAGGACAATTATGCTCAGCACATTATGAGTTTTCAACTGATATCTCACAAGGCATACTTTGTACAAAATATATCAGAACCCTATAAATGTGGTGAACATGGGGTATAGGGTCTCACACAGGCAGTGGTGCATAGTACCTTATAAGTGTAGCAATTACACCTATTAACGTCCTCTGAAAGGAGACAAGCAGGTCTCCTTGCCCAACCTGTCTGTCGTGAGGTAATATAGTGAAGGCAGGAAATTGCACAGCCTGGAAATACCCTGGTCAGAGGGGAGAGGGCTGCAGTCTCTGCCCAAGAGGTGACACTGGGGAGCTGGCAGCCTGGGAACAGGTGCCCTTGCTGGCCACTGAAGTCTAGGTGCAGTTGCCCAAACTCTGACACTGCAGATGTTGTTGGTTGTTCTCAGCAGTAAAGTAACCCCGGGCTGAACCCCGCTCTCTCCATGCTCCCCCAGCAGTGCTGTGTCTAGCTAATTCTTCTCTTTGGGAATTTCTACAGGCTGATTCTGTCTTCTGCAGCTTGGTTTCCTGTTGCCTTTTACAGCATCCTGTGCCCCTTCCAATTTCTCTCGGCAGGGCTGCACACTGTGAAAAATTGAACCCAAATCACGGGGCAGAGCAAACTTTTGCTGCTAAACTTCTAAAGCTTCCTTTCTTCTCAGTGGGATCCTGCATGAACTCAACTTTCCCAAAGCTTAATGGGATCAGGCCATCCCTGTGCAGGGCCCTGATTCTCTTCCCCCACGTTACGAGTAATCCCCATGCAACTTGTGTCCCAGGGACTATGGGTAAAGACGAAGCACACTGCTCACAGGTACAGTGTGTGTGGGGGGATTTTAATGCTAAAGAAGAGAAAAATGATGCACAGCCCTAGTTTAGGTTTTTCGTAAGCTCAGCATTAGCTAGGCTCTTCGTCCCATTTTATCTGCCCACCCAAAGCTCATGGGGGCTGGGGCTGGATGGGCTGGTTCTGGGTTTGGCCTCTCTGTACCCAATGCTGACATGCTGCCTGCACGCTCCAGAAGGAGCTGGCCGCAGCAGTATGAAATCTGCAGTTATGATCACAGATTCCCTGAAGTGAGCCACCTGCCGCCGCGTCCAGGCGATAAGTTACAGGTGCCCAGACAAAGCTGGCCCCCCTCAGACAGACTAAGTTTTGCATATTCAGTGACTGACCCATAAAGGAGAGAGTTTGCTCTGTTGAACGAGAACAGCGCCGCACCCCCATGGGTAGATAAGCAATGCCCTGGAATGCAAGGGGTCAAACTTGGGAAGGGAGGAAAATAACTGGTTACATTCTCAAGGGATCAACAGCCTCAGGCTAAGCCAGGACCCTTCTTACCCCATGGCCTGATGCATCTAAATGCTGTGACAGGGTCCCTGGATGCTGCAGTGCTCAGGGGTAGCAGGTTGGAAATCCCTCAGCTTCTTCAGTCATGTTTTCCTGAATTCAGGGTGAAGGGGGGAATGGTGTGATGCTTTTTTAGTGGAAACTTAGAGGCTGGAGCACAGTTCTGCAGCAAGGCGAGGGCAGGGCTGGAGTCTGTGACTATAGAAGCAGGGGATAGACAGGGACCTGGACACAGCCGTGGTAACCTTGGAGATATTTTTTGGTCTGGGTGGGGGAGAGGTTGAAATTAATGGGAGCAGGATCTGGCCCAATATCTGTACAGAGTACAAGTTAATATAATCCTTGTGCCATGGGACCTGGCATCTGTGAAGCCACTTAAAATCATAGAATATTAGGGTTGGAAGAGACCTCAGGAGGTCATCTAGTCCAATCCTCTGCTCAAAGCAGGACCAACACCAACTAAATCATCCCAGCCAGGGTTTTGTAAAGCCTGACCTTAAAAACCTCTAAGGATGGAGATCCCACCACCTCCCTAGGTAACCCATTCCAGTGCTTCACCACCCTCCTAGTGAAATAGTGTTTCCTAATATCCAACCTAGACCTTCCCCACTGCAACTTGAGACCATTGCTCCTTGTTCTGTCACCTGCCACCACTGAGAACAGCCAAGCTCCCTCCTCAAACACTGAACTAGCAGAAATCTTTCTGGTTAGGATGCAGAAAGAATGGGATGGTGAATAATACAAAAAAAAAATTATAATACTTTTATATACAGCCATGCTGCAGCCTCATCTGGAATATCATTTCAGTCTGGCTCACCTGCTCTCAAAAACAATATTGTAGAGTTCAGAGAATAGCGATGAGGGAGATCAAGGTCATTGAAAAACTCTACTAGGAAGAGAAATGGAGAAGACTGGGATTGTTTACCTTAGAAAGGTGATTGAACAGGAGGGAACATGTAAAATACTAATTGGTCTAGAGAAGGTAGGTTGGAAAGTTCTGTTCTCCCTGTCATGCAACATGAGAATAAGGGGAGATTCAACTGAATTGGAAGGTGGGAAATTCAAACTGAGAAAAGGAAATACTCTAACCTAATGTGTGATTAAACAGTGGAACTCACTGCCACAAGAAATCGGTGCGAGCAAGAGCACAGAAAGATTAAAAAAGGACTGTGTATTTATAAGGACATCAAGAATAGGCAGAGTTATCAGAATTGTATTAAAACACTTTGGAAGTGCATAGCCTTAGCCTCGGGTGTAAGACAATCTAACTATTAGAGCAGCATGTGTAAAACAATTAATAAACCCAGTTATAAAAACATGGTCCTTTATAGAGGCTTCAATCCTGCAAACGCTTAGCATGTGCTTAACTGTGCGCCAGTTGACTTCAGCAAGGGGGTGTCTGAACCCACGGAACAGCAATTCCCAGCAGATGTTTCCATTTTCTCTTTGACTGACAAGCAGCTGAACCAATTATAGGGAAGAGTTTTTGGCCCCCGTTCTGAGCATGTTTACTTCAAGGGTTCCATGAGCCGCTAAAGTGATTGCTAGGTAGCACAAAGGGGAATCTTTAGGTGACAGAAATGTTCATCTCCTATTTTGCTATGGCTCAGAAGCCACTGAGACTGCCTCAGCCATCAGCAATCACCGGGTTCTGCTGCCTCAAAGAGGGGTGTCAGAGAGGAGTCTCCTTATATTGAACACCTGTGAACCTCCATTCAGTTCAAGGTTTATTTGCAGGTGCAGAATCTGGCAGGCAGGATGATCAACACGGTGTTGGGGGGATGCCTTGGTACCAGGTGTCTGAGATCTCCATCTCCAGATGTACGCTGTAACAGCTGATCCTCATATTGTGTGATTGACAGCAGCTGTGGGGAAAAATCACTCAGTAAGTTAGAACCTAAAGAATACGCCTGCAGTACGTGCATCACACTTGTCCAAGTGCTGCACTAGCCCCGTGCATGCCAGCCAGCCAGAGATAAACAGGGCACGTTGGACAGACACAGCGATAGGAAATGGTCATCGGTGCTGTGAAAGGGAGACCTGAGAGGTAAAGACCTTCAGGAACCTAAACTCTGTGCTTCTAATTCTGAAATGCAGTGATTTAGTGTTAGACACAAACTAGAACAGCCAGGCCAAGAAAACAGTCTCAGCCAGGTCTGAAACAGCTTTTCGATTTCAACGCACTGGGACTGGGAGGTTGCCCAGAAGGAAAAGGCAGAAGGACCTCATGTGTAACTTGAACTCTGTGGCTGACACTACACAGTGACTGCATTGCAGACATTTCACTCACCCCTCTTTTCTGAAATCACGCACTCTGTAACAATAATCACAGCCAAGATTACAACAAGGGCCCCGAGAACCATCCGGATGATGAAAACAACATGGGAGGCATTGCTCCTTTTATCTGAAATCAAGAAAAACTTGTCATTGTGGGATGCAGGGATGGAGAGAGGGACAGATTTGCCTCTAAAGGAGGGACAGAGGCTGATGGATAAATAAAGGGACGGCAGAGACAGTATAAAGATGAAAAACTGTTTCTCCCCCCACTTAATATTCCACTCCCTTCTGTGTCACAGGCAGTTTCCTTGGCCTCCCTTTTTCCCAGCAGGTTCCTCTTCCTATGCCAGCTGCTGGGAGCTGTGGGGTCACCGGGCCGGGTTCAGCCCTCTCCTGGGGAACCTTCCCATGAGGCCAGCCAGCCCGCTGACTCTGCTGCAGGAGTAGGAAATCCCTAGCAGAGCAAGACACTAGAGACTTGGCCAGAGCCCTTACTGAGAGCAACATTCTGCTAACTGACCCCATCTATGGTTCCCACCCTAGACTCATGAAACCTCTCCCAATTCCCCTCATCCCAAGGGAAATGGCTTCATTAACCCTGCCCCTGCCAATCCACAGGATAAATGGGACTCCATACCTAGGCTAGGGGCATGGATCTGTCACTGGGCAGGGACTGGCTCAGTAGGGGAGGAAGGAAACCAGAAACCCTACAAGATTTATATCTCTTAACATAACAATAGAATTTACATATAGATTCATAGATTCTAGGACTGGAAGGGACCTCGAAAGGTCATCGAGTCCAGTACCCTGCTCTCATGGTAGGACCAAATACTGTCTAGACCATCCCTGATAGACATTTATCTAACCTACTCTTAAATATCTCCAGAGATGTAACAGGAGGATTCTGAAATGTACAAATTATGTAAAGCTCCTTGCCAGTGGTCACCATTACAAAATCAGAATTTACCCCAGTCAGCAGTGCTCAGACACCACACTGCATCTTCACTTTCAGGGTTCCATGAGCCTCTAGAGTGTTGTAGAATAATAGGGTTGGAAGGGACCTCAGGTGGTCAGCTAGTCCAACCCCCTGCTCAAAGCAGGACCAATCTCCAAATAGATTTTCACCCCAGTTCCCTAAATGGCCCCCTCAAAAATTGAACTCACAACCCTGGGTTTAGCAGGCCAATGCTCAAACCACTGAGTTATCCCTCCCCCTTATCACTTGCACAACCTTAATTCTGCCTCCATGTGTTATGTAGAGGCTCTCAACCTTTTTCTTTCTGAGGCCCCCCCCCCCGCCTCCCCCCAACATGCTATAAAAACTCCATGACCCACCTGTGCCACAACAACTGATTTTCTGCATATAAAAGCCAGGGCCAGTGGTAGGAAATAGCAAGCAGGGCAATTGCCTGGGGCCCGCACGAAGCTACATTGCTCAGGCTTCAGCTTCAGCCCTGGGTTTTTGCTTTAACACAGGATGTTAGGAATCATTAAAAAAGGGATAGAGAATAAGACGGAGAATATCTTATTGCCCTTGTATAAATCCATGGTACACCCACAGCTTGAATACTGCATACAGCTGTGGTCTCCTCATCTCAAAAAACCTATACTGGCATTAGAAAAGGTTCAGAGAAAGGCAACTAAAAATGATTAGGGGGTTGGAATGGGTCCCATATGAGGAGAGATTAACGAGGCTCAGACTTTTCAGCTTGAAAAATCATGAGTGGTGTGGAGAAAGTGAATGAAGAAAAATTATTTACTTGTTCCCATAATATAAAAACTAGGAGCCACCAAATGAAATTAATGGGCAGCAGGTTTAAAACAAATAAAAGGAAGTTCTTCTTCACACAGTGCACAGTCAACCTGTGGAACTCCTTGCCTGAGGAGGTTGTGAAGGCTAGGACTATAACAGGGTTTAAAGGAGAACTAGATAAATTCTTGGAGGTTAAGTCCATTAATGGCTATTAGCCAGGATGGGTAAGGAATGGTGTCCCTAGCCTCTGTTTGTCAGAGGATGGAGATGGATTGCAGGAGAGAGATCACTTGATCATTGCCTATTAGGTTCACTCCCTCTGGGGCATCTGGCATTGGCCACTATCAGCAGACAGGATAATGGGCTGGATGGACCTTTGGCCTGACCCAGTAGGGCTGTTCTTATGCTTCCTGATGCTTGGAACTGGCACCAGATTGCAGCACTAACTAGAACCTTCACTGCCTCCACAAAACAGTAATTCTGTTGACAACTGCTGAACATCTGTATTTACACAAGCATCAAGTTCAGCTGTGGGTGTCAGTTAAATGCTTTAAAAAACCCCACTCTAAATGCTGCACTGCACACACAATTCCCCTTCTTGGGAGAGGATGAGAGAGAGAAAGGACCACACCTGGCAGGTGCTAGTCACATTGTTTGATGCATGGCTCGAAGCTGCTCAAGCCCATATTTTTTTTAGAAGGTATTTACATGTTGCAGTGCTGAGTGGAGCAGCCAAAATTTCATTTTCAAAAATGATTTAGTGCCCCATTGACTTCCAATGAGAGAAGCTCCTAAGTCACTTAGGCCTTCCAGTGCTGAGTGAAGCAATGCCTAAATACCTTTGTAAATCTGGGCCTCAGATACTATGATGATCAGGGGCAGTAAAAGAATCAATGTAGAAAAGAGGAACAGATTCTCCGGTGCACCGAGTGTTGCTCCAGATGCCTTATGCCCTGCCCTGCCCAGTCTTTGGGGGCTGTCATAACGAAGCTCAGTCCTGGGCATAACATAGAGCAGCTTAAAGGAATCCTTGCCAGTGATTGTCTCTGGTTCTGTGTCTCAGGCAGTGCTTAATTTGTAGTGAAAGAGGTGCCAGGGCTCAAGCAATGTTTTTTTTACATTCATAATTGATGCAGCAAGCCCAGGAGTGCCGGGGCTATGGATTGCCAAGCCTGGCAAGCCCTGGCACAGACTAAGCACTGTTCTCAGCACGGCTTTCCCTGCTCCTGCTCCTTCGCTCTGTAGGAAGCTGATAGTATCTGGATCTCATAGAATAAAACACGTATGAGGCTGCTGATACTTACTGATGGTCACCAGGGTTCCAGCTCCTGACACAGACAGGTTCCTTGCTGTGATCCCCACCTCACACACACAGGTTCCTGTATTAGATGAATTCACATTCTTCAAAGTGAGAGAGGCAAACCCATTGTCCAAATGCAGGGTTGTGATCACCTCGCTCTCATTCACCAGCTCTTGCTTAAGTCCCTTGGTCCCATAGTTATACCATCGCACATACATGGTGCTGTGGTTATTGACTGTCTTGAATGTACAATTCATGGTAAGTTGTGAGCCTTCTAAATCACTAACACTGGCCAGGGCTGCTGAGAATAGTTCTTTAGTTGTAGGCATGGAGACTTCTCAGGTATTCGTATTGTCCCCTCAGTCCCAGCAGCTCCTTCTGGTCCCTCTGAGGTTCCCACTTAGAGGTCAGTCATCACTCTGAGTCTGAGAAATGGGGGATGATGAACTCACAGATTCTTTGGGTCCTGAACTCCCTGTGGGGGGACGTACCCAGATACTATGGGTAGGCTTGTGGATGAGACTAAGGAGAAACGTGGAGTAGAGGTGGCAGATTAGTTTCCTGACCTTAATCTGCTTTTGTTGTCTGCTCAGGATGAGACATATCCCTGTGTCTGAGTTTGACAGATGGAAGCAGTATAGATTGAAAACACTGACCACCAAAGTGAATGTCTCTTTGATCAATGGGAATGTTGGGAATTAAAGGATATAGGAGAATTTGGTGGTTTTGTATGAGGTTTGGCAGCTCTCTGAATATCAATGGGTGCAGAAACATTTAAAACATTTACGTCTCTTTATCCCAGAAAAACGGGAACATTTCATTTTTTCAAGAGACCCACACAGATGCTGGCAACTGAATCGATGTCTTGCTGATTGGAGAGGGGAGACTTTTCGGATCGGATGAAGGATAGGATGAAGTCTGATTCGATGGCTATTCAGGAAGTTGTTCCAGGCTGTTTATTGATGGTTTGAGCTACTTAGAGCAATCTCATCTGTTTTTGATTCATGTCTATTCTCCTACTATAGGGAAAGACTGGGTGTATTGTGTTTCAGAGAGCTTGGAGGTTCTTTTGATAAATTGTTTGACAACTGATATTTTAATTTTGGGGGGTGATTTTAATTTCTCTCTTAATGAGAGATTAGGTAGGTATCATCTGGAACTACATCCACTGAGTGCTCAGGAATTCTCTATGGCCTGTTTGGACCATTTTTCTGGTTTTACTCATCACTTGTCTCATTTGCTGTCTAGTTGTATTGTCCCTACTGGGATTTCAGATCATGGTTTGGTCTTATTTGTGTTGTTTCTTCCTTCTGTGCCAGACCACTGTCCATACTTACATTTTAACACTCGCCTTTTACAAGATGTGCACTTTCAGCAGCCTGGGTTGCCTCAAAGAATGTTTCCCCTCCTTGTGGCAATGGTGGGAGGTGGGTAAAATTAATATTTAAATGTTTTTGTCAGCAAAACATGCAGCAGACAACCCTGGGCCTTTGCCAGAGTATGGAGGAGTCAGGGTTGGAGATCATGGAACTGGAAAAAGCCTTTCGTGGCAGTAATGATGCTGGATTGCAAGAGCTTGAAATACAAAAACCAGCTTTTGTGGGACCTGTTTAATAGCCAAGTTCAGGGTGCACTGTAAGGAGCCCAAGTTCAGGGCCTTTCTCAAGTGGATGCACCTGCTCAGTTTTTCTTAAGCCTGGAAAAGGAACATGTTGGACAGAAGATGATTGGCCACCTCAAGACGTCAATGGGCAGAGAGGTTTCAGATCCTGTGGGGATTGGGAACTTTGCTGTGACTTCTTTTTTCTCAAACCTGTATGCAGCAGAGGCAGTGTCCATCTGAGACTTGATGGTTCCTGAAGTCTCTTCCTAGGATCTCAATGTTGGATGTGGACAGACTTGAGCACAACCTGACCCTCTCACAATTGACTTCTGCCCTAAATGGCTTTGCTCCAGGGAAGGCACCTGGTACTGATGGTTTGGTGGTTGAGTTTTATAAGGCCTTTTGGACTCTTCTTGGGCCTGACTTACTCCAGGTATTTCAAGAGAGCATCAAAGAAAAGATACTGCCAATCAGTTCTCATCAAGTGATTCTTACCCTCTTGCCTAAGAAGGGGGACATGGGGGAGGTGGAATAATTGTGGATCTGTGTCCTTGCTTTGCTTAGACCATAAACTTTTTTCAAAGGCCTTGACAAATAAATGAAAACTGTGATTGGTTTGGTCATGCACCCTTATCAGACCTATTGCATCACCAGCAGGTCCATTTTTGATAACCTTTTCCTATTGCTAGATGTAATTTCAGCCTCAAAAATGTATGATTTGCACATTGGGATGATTTTTCCCTTGATCAAGAGAAGGCTTTTGACCAGGGGTGGCTCTAGGTATTTTGTTGCCCCAAGCATGGCAGGCAGGCTGCCTTCGGCAGCTTGCCTGTGGGAGATCCCTGGTCCTGCGAATTCGGCGGCATGCCTGCAGGAGGTCTGCCAAAGTTGCGGGACCAGCGGACCCTCCGCAGGCATGCTGCCAAAGGCAACCTGCCTGCCGCCCTCACAGCGACCGGCAGAGCACCCCCTGTGGCTTGCCGCCCCAAGCATGCGCTTGGCGTGCTGGTGCTTGGAGCCACCCCTGCTTTTCATCATGTAGATCATGGATATTTGTTTCATATCCTTTGTGCTTTTGGTTTTGAGCCCACATTAGTCTCCTGAATTCAGGTACAGTAGAACCTGAGGGTTATGGACACCTGAGTTATGAACTGACCAGTCAACCACTTACCTCCTTTGGAACCGGAAGTACGCAATCAGGCAGCTAATTTGAGATGGGTCTCATGGATACCTTGGCTGTCAAGCTCAGTTTTCATTCAGTTCACTGGGTTTCTCAATTTTTGTCAGAGATGGAATCAGCCCTTCCTAGGGGTGGGACTGCCCATCTGTTAGGCGCCTCCTTGAGCGAGCCGTTCCTGATGTTTCTCTTTTCTTGCGTGTTGCTCCTGCTGTGGGTTGGGATTGACAAGCCTGGGAGTTTTCTTGCTTTCAGCGAGTCTTCTGAATTTAGTTTTAATAGCTCAGGACATAAGTCATCCTATATGCCCGCGGTAAAGATTCATTATTTTAAAATGCTTGTTGATTAATCCCATTTTGGTATGGAGAAGACAGCTTCTGGTTGTATACTGTATCCATCCAGCCTGGTGAACTGGCCACAAGCTTCCAATTGCAAAGAGGATGGGTGACCTCCAATGGAGAATTCTTCACAGGTCTATTGCCATACATGTATTTATGCATCATTTGACCTTGTAGGCGTCCGTGTCACATCCTTATTGTAACACAGAGGTAACTGTTTTTCGTGTTTCTGTCTTGTTCCAAGGTACAGCCATTATCTGTATTACTTTAGGGTATTTTTCAGTCGTTGGCTCTTGATTTTTCTTTTACGGTGTTTAATTTTACTGTTAAATACAGGTTCACAAGTAAATCGGTGGTATGCCTTGCAAACTGTATTTTGGCTCAAGCAAAGATGGCCATTTTAAAAAGTAGATGATGATGTAAATTATTTGATACTGGGGTTGCCAATATTCTTTGTTTCTTTAGATTTTTAGTGGTTTTACACCTTTATTGGGAGTTTAGCTAATATTAGCAATTTGGACCAGTTTATTCAGTAGTGGGCTATTGGAAATGCATTTTGTACTAAGTTATTTTTGAATTCATAATTCATTTTCCCATTTTACTGTATTTCTGCACTGATTGTATTGAAAATGTTTTAAAGGTCAAAGTCTCTGTCTTTCCTCATCCTGCTGGTCTGTCCATGGAAATCAGGCAGGAAACGCCAGGTGAGGATCATGATGCAGCTGTTATTTTGGGCTGGGCTCTGCTTATAGGATAGGGAAAGTGTGTCAACAATTCTTTAGCACAGATTTTACCAGTGGAAACCTAAGTACCCCCAGGCTAGCTGGCAGCTGAGCAGGAGCTTTGAGGATCACAGTGGCACCTAATGGATGGACTAGGGCCTAAATCTCTTTGTGGATGTAGCCTTTAATCTCTCTCTCACTTCCCAATCTACCGTTAGTACCTCTGTCCATTTCTCCCGCCCTTTGTCTATTGACTTGCCTATTTCGATGGTAAACTCTTTGGCACGAGGACTCTCACTACGCACAGCGGAGCTGATGGCAAATTATCTGGAAAGACTTAGATTTGTTGGGAAAAGCCAAGGCATTGAAGCAAAAGGTTTCACCGAATCTATTACCAATTCATCTAAATGTTCACTGCGCTCTGTGCGCACCCCTACCCCCCTTACCTCCATCCCAGGTTCCTCTTTTCTCCCCCTATGCCAGGAGTTTTGTTTGCACCACCATTCCATCCGTACCCCCATTCCAGAGTCACCCATGCCCAACCCCGAAGACATGGGCTCTGTGACTGCCCTTCGGCCCTTCCTCCACCATTATTATTTCTCCTCTTTCTGGCTGGGAGATAAATCATTCAGGGTGGCAACATGTTACACTCCACTGGGGGGTGAGCAGAGATGAGACAGGAATGTTGTTCTACTGGAAAGTGTTAATTGGTGCCATCAATTTAGGGTGTCCAGATGTCTGGACTTTATAGGGACAGTTCCGCTATTTGGGGCTTTGTCTTATATTGGTGCTTATTACCTCCCATCCCACTCCATCCCAATTTTTCACACTTGCTATCTGGTCACTCTACATCAACTAATTCTTTGATCTAGACAGTAACAGAGGTGGCTTTGCTGGAAGCTGTTGGTCTGCTAAGCAGAGCAGGGGCTCCATGTGTCCCCCACTACTTCTCTTTGGGTTGTCTGATTTCCCCAATATCAATAGAGTTCTGCCCACTGATGCCTCTATTTCTTGAAATTTTGGAAGTGATTGCATGTTGCGTGCAAAAGTTATTGCATTATAGACAAAGAGAGATGCCATCAACTTGAATGAAGGTCTCACAGGATCACCCAGTTAGAAACCTCCCCTCACCCCATCTCAAAACAGTTTTTGAATATCTGGGGCTTGACCCTGCATTCCTTGTGCAGCCAAACCCCCCACAGAAATCAGTGGAATGCAGGATCAGGACCATTGTACGCACCACAGAATGTCCCCCAGTTCTGCCCACAGCTCTGCTCTTTACGCTTTGTGCTGCTCCACCTCCCCCAGCACCACCTGGCCCAGCTCCCTGGAACCAGCCCAGTGTCCTGAGCTCCCCGAAGGGTTTTGTAGAACAGAGAAGGAAATGCTGGTATTTACCTTCAATGGTCACTTGGGTTCCGGTCCCAGGATATATCACATCTTTGCTCCCAACCCTACACACGTAGGTTCCAGAATCAGTGACGCTGGCTTTCTTCACAGTGAGGGAAAGAGACCTCTTTTCTTTATCTGCTGATGTGATTCGATCTGTTCCATTGGACACCTTTTCTGTTACATTGTTTCTGATTTTATTCCATTCAACAAACCACCTGGTTGAATTATTGCTTGTGTTGAATGTACACTTGATGGTGAACTCTGACCCTTCCATTGCACGGATAGAAAGAGGTGTCTGATTAACCACAATGACAGCAGCAGTATTTTCTGTGGCTCCTGAAAGACAAAGTTCAGTGTCACTATTTGAAATTATTGCAACAGGAGGAAGAATTAAATCAAACAAAATTGTTTGCAAATGATCCACTGCAGACTGTTTCCATTTCTCTAAAAGTGCACGAGCAGGAACTCTCTGCTGAAGGTCATGGCATGAAGTTCAGAGCGGTGAGTGGGGAGGGCTCAGACTGGGCAGTTTGCACAGGCCCTCCTGGCACTGTTAGCTGACCTGCCCCACTGGCTCCAGCCTGCCATACGGGTTCCATGGGGCCTCTCCCTAAGTGCCAGCCAGAGAGCACTGGGTGGCTCCTAGGGATCTAGAGAGAAGCCCAGATGCAGGGAATTGGGCCTGCAGGCCCCACAGTGGAGTGTTTGCTCCAGAGAGGCAAATCTCAACAACAATGGGCCAAACAAAGAATTGGGGGGGAGGGTTCAAAGAAGGGAGACAAAGATGAGAGACACAAGACAAAAAGCAGGTGATGGCGGGGAGAAGATTGAGGAAACAGAGAGCTGGGAGTGGAAAAGAGAGGATGGGAGAGAGAGAGTGTGTGCAAAGCAGGGGAGAGGGCAGGACCGGCGCTAGGAGTTTGAGCGCCCTAGGCGCACGGCAATTTCGCCGCCCCGCCCGCTGGTCTCGTGGCTCCGGTGGAGCTGCCGCAGTGATGCCTGCGGAGGGTCCGGTGCTCCGCGGCTCCGGTGGAGCTGCCGCAGTCGTGCCTGCGGGCGGTCCACCGGAGCCGTGCGAGCAGCCGACCGTCCGCAAGCACGATAGCGGCAGCTCCACCGGAGCCGCGGACTAGCAGACCCTCCGCAGGCACCACTGCGGCAGCTCCACCGGAGCCGCCTGCCGCCCCCTTCTGGGCAAAACGGCGCCCACCAATTATTCTGGTGCCCTAGGCGATTGCCTAGGCTGCCTAAATGGTAGCGCTGGCCCTGGGAAAGGGATAGAAAGATGTAGGGGGCCTAAGGAAAGGGGAAGTAAAATACACATGAGGCGAACTGAGGCAGCCGCCTCAGGTGCCAGAGAGGGCGCGAGGGCGCCACTAGGATCCAGAGTGTAGAAAATTGTGTCTGCTGCTGGTGCATCTGTATTCTCTCTGCTCTGGATGCACAGAGATGGTGGAGTGCTGCGCTGGAAGAAGGAGGGCCCAGGAGACATAACAGGCAGGCAGAAGAAAAGAGAATAACAGAAAGCAGCTGGAGCTGCAGGGAGAGAGAGAAGGAGAAGCCTCTTATGTAGCACCCCCAGGAGCCTGGACTGATTCACACCAGCTTCTCAGGGAGCTTCCTGTTTCCTGATGCTTTCCTGAACCCGCTTGAGGAGAACAGGCAGTCAACTGAAGTAGTAGGAGCCAGTTAGGCCCTTAAGATGCTGATATCTTCCCTCACTCAGGCCCTGCTACCAGCCTGCTTATTTGTCCTCTTCAACTGAGTGTTGAGAGCCACTATAGCTGGCACAGAACAGCAGTCATGAGTGAAAGAAGAAAACGCCCCTCTGGGGCAGCATACAGAAAAAGAAAGCAAGCAAAGGAAACTTTTCTATCTAAGCAGGAAGGAGCTCTCCTGAGATACACAGACACAAATGTTCATGGTGAGCCTTCCGGCCCCAGTGAGGATGTGAGTGGTGAGGAGATGCCTGATCTTCCAGTTAGTCAGAATGCAGGTGACCCGACAGCTACTGCAGCAACCACATCGCCATCTCAAATGGATGTAACCATGCACATTCCTGAAGAAAATTGTAGCTCAGAGAAGAGTGTGGTGGAGGCACAAGAAACAGCTGCTGCTGAGTTTAGTTCCTTAAGAGTAGATAATCCAGGACTGTGGACCCACTTGAGCAGCAGCCTGAGGGACTTCCTTGTACTGCATGGGCCACAGCAATGAAAAACTTCACGTTCCCCAAAGACAATGAAAATAGCAGTTTCCATCCAACACAGTACTGGTGTGAAATCCCCAATGTTGACAAAGCGGAGAGGCTATGACTTATGTACTCAAAAACCCAGAATGCTGCATACAAAGAGCAGGATGATGTATTCCTGTCTTACAGTGCTGATGAAATAGTTTCTATTCCATCAGTAACTAGGTGGGATGTAAATTAGCAATGTTACAGGTAAACTTTTTTTATTCTGCAGGACTGGATAACTTGCACCCAAGAGCATTAAAAGAATTGGCCAAGGAGCTTGCAGAACCATTTTGTTTTTAATAACTCTTGGCACAATGGGGATGTTCCAGAGAACAGGGAAAAAAAGCTACTGTTGTGCCAGTATTTTAAAACGGTAAACGGGTGACCTGAAAAACTATCAGCTGGTAAATCTGACTTTAATCCCAGACAAACAAACTTGATATAGTTTTTTGATGATGAATTTGGTTGATGAAGGTAACTGAAATGATATACTTGGGGCTTGTACACACTACCACTTATATTGGTATAACTTATGTCGCTCGGGGAGGTGACTGGGCAACCCCTGGAGCGACGCAAGTTACACCGACCTAAGCACTGGTGTGGACAGCGCTATGCTGGCAGAAGAGCTTCTCCCACAGACACAGCTGCTGCCTCTCATGGAGGTGTATTTATAGTGCCAGTGGGAGAGCGCTCTCCCGTTGGCATAGAGCATCTTCACCACACATGCTATAGTGGCGCAGCAACATCTAGAGTAGACTAACCCTTAGACTTCTGTAAGGCCTCTGATATTCTGATTTTGTATGGTGCTGTTTTTTAATCAACATAGAATATAGAATTGTAGGACTGGAAAGGACCTAGTCCAGTCCCCTGCACTCATGGCAGGGGTAAGTATTATCTAAACCATCCCTGACAGGTGTTTGTTCAACCTGCTCTTAAAAATCTCTAGTGATGGAGATCCCACAACCTCCCTAGCCAATTTATTCCAGTGCTTAACCATCCTGACAGTTAGGAAGTTTTTCCTAATATCCAACCTAAACTGCCCTTGCCACAATTTAAGCCCATTGCTTCTTGTCCTATCCTCAGAGGTTAAGGAGAACAATTTTTATCTCTCCTCCTTGTAACAATCTTTTATGTACATGAAAACTGTTATCATGTCCCCCCTCAGTCTTCTCTTGTCCAAACTACACAAACCCAATTTTTTCCAAACTTCCCTCAGAGGTCCTGTTTTGTTACTCTTCTCTAGACTTTCTCCAATTTGTCCACATCTTTCCTGAAATGTGGCACCCAGAACTGGACACAATGAGGCCTCCAGTTGAGGCCTAATCAGCATGGAGTAGAGTGAAAGAATTACTTCTCGTGTCTCGCTTATAATACTCGTGCTAATACATCCCAGAATGTTACACTTTTGACTCATATTTAATTGATAATCCACTATGACCACCAGATCCCCTTCTGCGGTGCTCCTTCCTAGGCAGTCATTTCCCATTTGTGCAACTGATTGTTCCTTCCTAAGTGTCCTTGTTGAATTTCATCCTATTTCTCCAGTTTGTCCACATCATTTTTAATTTTGATCCTATCCTCCTAAGCATTTGCAACCCCTTCGCGCTTGGTATCATCTGCAAACTTTATAAGTGTACTCTCGATGCCATTTTTTAAATCATTGATGAAGATATTGAACTGAACTGCACCCAGAACTGATCCCTGTGGGACCCCCACTCGATATGCCCTTGCACCTTGACGATGAACCACTGATAATAACTATTCTCTGGGAATGGATTTCCAATCAGTTATGCACCTGCCTTATAGTAGCTTAATCTAGGTTGTATTTCCCTGGTTTGTTTATCAGAAGGTCATGCAAGACAATATCAAAAGCCTTACTAAAGTCCAGATATACCACATCTACTGCTTCTCCCCTACTCACAATGCTTGCTAACCTGTCAAAGAAAGCTATTGGGTTGGTTTGACATGATTTGTTCTTGGCAAATCCACGCTGAATGTTACTTATCACCTTATTATCTTCTAGGTATTTGCAAATTGATTGCTTATTTGCTCCCTTATCTTTCTGGGTACTGAAGTTAAGCCGATTGGCCTGGAATTCCCCAGGTTGTCCTTATTTCCCTTTTTATAGATGGACAATAGATTTGCCCTTTTCTAGTTCTCTGGAATCTCTCCCGTCTTCCATGACTGTTTGAAGATAATCGCCAATGGCTTAGTCAGCTCCTTGAGTATTCTAGGATGTATTTCATCAGGCTCTGGTGATGTGAAGACCTCTAACTTGTCTAAGTAATTTTTAACTTGTTTTTTCCCTATTTTAGCCTCACATCCTACCTCATTTTCACTGGCATTCACTGTGAGAGACGTCTAATCACTACTAATCTTTTTGGTGAAAACTGAAACAAAAAAGTCATTTAGCACATCTACCATTTCCACACTTTCTGTTACTGTTCCCCCTTCCCCCTCCCGCCCCGTTGTTAAATAATGGGCCTACCCTGTCCTTGGTCATCTTCTTGCTTCTAATGTGATTTAGCTCAAAAAAGTTCTGGGCTTGATGCAGGAATTACTAAGTGAGATTCTGTGTCCTGTGTTATGCAGGAGGTCTGTGTAGATGTTCATAATGATCCCTGCCTGGCCTTAAAATCTATGAAACTATGACAGCCTGAAACACAGGCCGTTATTCTGCTGCACCTTGTGCAGCCAGTTATACTGTGCAAAATGTGTGTAAAATACAGCAATTCTGCTTTGTTTCCTTTGTACAGGTGCAAATGATGATACAAGATGCAGGCTGGAGGGAAGGGGTGGTCAGGTGCACAGTCTTAAATAGAGACCATCCATTTTCACTAGCATGTTAGACTCAAGGTTCTTTTCACCTTCCATTACTAACCTCTGGTTCTACAGGGAATCAATCTCAAGTCCACCAAGAGACTATAAGTCATATCCAAAATATCTGGAGATGAGAGCTTGCCTGGTCTCCCCTGTATTCTCGAGAGATTCACTGCACAGCTGTCCTCCTGCTCTGCAGATTCAGCTGTCCAGTCTTCCCTCTGAACCAGAGATACAGACTGTTTACTCAAAGAATCAATACGGAGACACTCCTGTCCCAACACCATTGTCTCTTCGACAAGCTGGTTAAGCTTATAGGGCTGTTTAAACACCCTAACAATTTTTATTCCATCTGAAATCTCCTCAAAGTTCCCCACCAGGGACTTTTTCAAAGCAAATTCAGTGGATTCATTTTCATTTGAAAGACTTTTGCCACTAGGCACCAAAACACTTTCCTCAGAAGAGAGATTGTTTACTATTAACAATGGCCCATTAAGAGTCAATGGAAACAATTGCTTTTCCCCCCACTAGGCACAGCTACTGACTTTTCACAGACCTCAAAGACTTCACCCAGAAATCCCTTTCCTTCTGCAATGTCATGCACTGCAACAGGTTCTTGTTGAGCTTTATTTATGTCCAGAACCGACTTTGGCACAACAGACAAATCACCAAACTCCTTCTGAGTTTCACATACATCCAGTATCACCTCTGGCCCATCAGGAGGCTTTTCACAAAAAACCCTTTCAGGTAAATGGCTAGACTTCATAGTCACAAAATTAGAAACACTCTCTTCCTTGTTACAAGTTTCCACTATGGGTACCATAATCCAATTATCTTCATGCTTTCCTTGTGCCCTAGCTATATCATCACCCTGATCAGACAAGGCTATCATATCTTTACCCAGCACCACACTAGCAACAGGTAAAATAGAAGCACCAGAATTGCTTGGTCTTTGGGAGCTATTTATGACATCAGTTGGATGCAACCTACCTGCAATGTTATCATCCCTAGCAGACACAAATTTAGGACCATTTCCTTCCTGGGCTTTAGTTGTATCCAGAACCAACTTTAGGTTAACTGACAGATTTTCAACTATCATAGGCTGACAGGCTGCTTCTGTCTGCTCTACAAACAGAAAAGAGCTGGAGAAACATTTCCCTCAAACAGACAAACAGTTTGGGATATCCTTTCCCTTGTCACAGCACACATGGCTGTTCACAGACCATTACTTTGAGATTGGGATAGCTCCCTTCATGCGCAAATCATTACTCCTAAGGAAATGTTCCTATGTCTCTTCACTGTTACAATTCTCCACACTGGAAACAAGTAAGGTGCAGGGATACTCACTTTCCACTAACCTGGCCTTCCCAAACTGCTGATTAGACAAAGCCATCAGCTCAGAAGGCTGCCTCTGCTCATCTAAACTTTCTTTGCCTTCCCCTCCCTTAACAGATAAACTGCTGTGTCCACAAATAGTGTCTTATTACACTGAGCTACTTTAAGCCCATCACTTTTACCTGGCTCAGGCTGACTTTCCCAAGCTTTACTAGCCAACAACTTATCACTCACCACGACTATACCCCTTCCTTCCTCAGTTAGGGCTTTAATCCAATCACCATCAATTTGCTCTAGAGAAACATCTTCCTGAGCCTTATCTAACACCAGATTCGCTTCTGAGATACCAGATAGACACTCAGAAATTTCTTCTATACATGCATTGCTTCTTTGCACAGATAAACAGCTATCTTCCTCATACAAACATTTGAAGAAACCCTCCACAGGCAAATCCTTGTCCCTAGTAGACACAGGTACAGGACTATCTCTTTCCTGTGCCTGGTTTATGTCAACCTGACTGAACAAAGCTTTAATGTCATCCCCAATGAAAAGATCCTTAGGCAATAACTTTCTTACATCAGCTATAATGTCATGTGTAACACCATTCCATTGGAGCTGGGTTCTGGCTAAAGGCACACTTACAGTAAACTCATAGAGGATTACAGTATTCACACTCTGATTTGGTAAGTAATCTTCCTCTTTGGCAAGATCTGCTTTAAAAAAGAATGATATTAGAAGCTGTAATTGGTCCTGAACAGCTTTTACCCTTGACTTTTACATTCTCTGCACAAGTTATGGGGTTACCTTCACCCAAGCTGTCAGCAAAAGCATTTACATAAAAGGTGTCAGTGTTCGGAAAAATTTGGTTACACACAGACAACTGCTTAGTCAAACAAACCAACATTGTTACAAACTGGATAGATTCTATCTCCATGCTCGCTGTTGAGAGGAGCTGGCTTTCCAGGATGATTCAGTTCCTGTTGTTCCTATGTTCGTTTAAGTTAGAGCTCAAGTCTGTCCATTTTTGCCTTAGTTTCCAGTTCCTGCAGTCGAATATCTGCCATTCTTTGTTCACGTTCAAAATGCAGGCGTTCTCTGCCAGCAGCTTCTCCTTCCATAGCAGCTATTTTTGCTTTTGTTCAAGTTCTAGCTGCTGGTTTCTCACTGCAAGTATTTTTGTTGGGTCTGCTTCCTTATCACTGACAATTCACAGAGTTTTCAGTTCCTGCTCTGGGGTCTTTATCTTAAAAGACAGTCCCCTCTGTGAGCACAATTCTTCCAGGATCAAGATCCTGATAGAAAAAACCTAGGTCACTCACAGTAACTGATTTTTAACCCTTAAACTCTCCAATATCAAAATTAATTTTTTTGACAAGTGTGTGGTTCTCATCCAAAAACCCAATTAACCTGTGGTAATGTGTATCCCAGCACGACTGCGCCACTGTGACCGGGGTCCTAGTGGAGGCCAGCTGTGGTCACTCAATTAGGGTGAACTGCAAAGAATAGGGCTCCAAACCCCCAAAAGCTGGTGGGTATTCCAATACTTAGATTCACCAACTCAGCATAAAACAGCTTCTTTATCACCTCACTGGTTACTCAGACCTTAAAGTGAACCAGCCTCAGGCCTCCATCCAGGTACCCACGTCAAATACGATGAAAATGTCTGTAAATCTTATTTCATCATAGAAAAGAAAAGGTTCTACCAATCCCGAAGGATCGGACACATTACCTCCCAGGTTAATGAATGTTTCAGATCTTACCCAAATACACGCTACAGCTAATTCTTATTAATTAAACTAAAATTTATTAAAAAACAAGAGAGTATGGTTAAAAGATCAATATACATACAGACATAAGTTCAGTCCATTGAGGTGCAGATTCACAGCAGAGATAGTTGCAAAGAGTTCCTTTAGAATTCAGTTCATATGTTATAGTCCAATGTCCAAATCTCATATTCAGGGCGTATCAGCATAACTGGGACCTCAGTCTTGCGACTCAAACTTCCCCTGATGAAGCCTAAGCAGATCTGAGATGACAGAATCAGGACTCTTTGACAAGTTGGGAGTTCCTCAGGGAACAAAAGATAATTAGGATGACTTTGAAGGAGGTCTATCACTGGCACAAATTTACATAAGGCCATTTCATTTTCCTCCACCATTCACAGATTTTTTACTATACATTTCAATGAGAGATAAATACTGAGATATCCCATGTTTACAGTTCATTTAAATCCTAGGATCTTCTTTTGACCTCTGAATTATCAGAATACAGCATGGATTGCAACTGTTGATTTCACTGTTGACCCTACTTATACATCTGTAAATACACACTAACACGATCTCCCCACATGTCTTCTGTGGGTTATTTATTTTGCAGGATGGTTAACCCTTTCTAGCCATGCATCACAGATGGTGTCTACAAAACTGTGTGAGTAGCTGCTGGCACTGGGGATCAACTGGGCTGCAGAACAATGCGGAGAGGGAACCAAGAGGCCGAAGATAGATGACTGCAAAGTCAAAGATTCTAACTGCACCTCAGGGGATGCCTCATCTCCCTGCTTCTCTTACAAGAAATTTGACCAGATAGTGGGAACCATAGCGAGTGCAGAGCTCACAGCGCTGCATGGTGATCTGCTGAGTGGGGATTGGCACTCCCCCACATCAGGAGAGACCCAGCTGCCGGGTGAAGGGCAAGAGGTGACCTGGGGTGAAGCGAGTAATTGAAAAAGGCTATGCTGCCAGAGCAGCTACAGCACCTCCTGGGTCCATTTATAATATATATGGAGAGATACCTATCTCGTAGAGCCGGAAGGGACCCTGAAAGGTCATTGAGTACTGCCCCCTGCCTTCACTAGCAGGACCAAGTACTTATGTTGCCCCAGATCCCTAAGTGGCCCGCCCCCTCAAGGAATGAACTCACAACCCTGGGTTTATCAGGCCAATGCTCAAACCACTGAGCGATTCCTGCAGAGAGGCTGTTTGGGGATGGCCCTGGGGAGCAGCGCACTGCAGAACCAGCATCACAGCAACCACCGGAACTGGAGCTGGAGACTGGAAGTTTCTGCCGCCGTGTCTGCTGAGGGCCAGTGCAGGGCCTCATTGCTGGCCTGTCTGAGAGGAACGGAGGAGTGAGGGCTGCTCTCCTGTGGAGGAGGAACTCCCAGCAGAGAGGCGGAAGGGGTGGGTGGCTGTCCAGGCTGAAGGATAGAAGAGGCCGGGTGTCATGGTGATGCCAGAGCAGGATGTGTGCTATGTCTCTAGAAGAGATGGTGCAGGATTTGAAGGACTGTGTGCACTGGGGGTAATAAATGGACCGTGTGTTGGGGTGTTTGTTATAGGTCAATACCCGATGTCTGTGATATAAACTGATCCCAAGGAGGGCGGTACTGAGGCCAGGGAGCCTGTCATGGAGTCCTTAGGGCAGTGGTGCCCAAATTGTACAGGACTGTGCGAGAGGTGGGGGGCACGGTGGGGCCAAGGCCAGCCCCCTTGGGGGTTAGGGAGGGAGCTCTCCCCAGCCACACATAGGGCCCTGGTTGCAGCCCCACTGGCAGCCCCGGTGGTGGGTCCACTCCTAGCCTCATCCCCAGCCGCAGCCCTGGTGTCAGCCCCCAACTCCCGGTTCTGCTCCTGGCTGCCGCCTTGACCACAGCCATGGCTCCACACCCAGCCACAGCTCCGACCCCAGCCTCAGTTCCCAGCCCCGACTGCAGCTTGGCTCTCCGCTCCCAGCTGCGCCTCCCAATCACGGTTCCTGGAGAGGCCCCAGACATGTTCCATTATGGGTAAGGGGGGCATGATGGAAAAAGTTTAGGGACCCATCTTAGTGCGCTGGCAAGGGAAGTGGGATGGGAACCCAAGAGTTAGCTGCCAAAGGGGGCTGGGGCAAGGTGCAATCATTCCCAGTGGGGCTACTCAGCACGAGCAGGGAGGGCAGAATCTAGGGCGACCATAAAACAGCTTCTTTACCAGCTTTGCAGCCAACATCTCCACTGATTTGTTCCCATAGACGGCAGTGGAGTTCTGCCAGCCGTGAATTCAGATCAGTCCATTGTTGTCTAAACTACGACCTGATCTGTGCTAGAAAAGCTTTGCTACTCTAACTACACCGGGAAGCCCTCCTCGAGGAGACACAGCTCAGAGCAGGGGAACAGTGCTCTTGCTTGTACAGCGTCCACCTGCTCCTTCAGCACAATAAGCTACACTGGCCACAACACTTTCCAGCTGGTATCACATCTACACTGGGGCTTTTGCTGATGCAGAACATCATAAAAATCACACTTCTCATCTCAGTGACAGGACTGTGCTGACAGGAGTTTCTAGTGCACACCTGGTATAAGAAGAAAATGCTGTAAATTGATTGTCAATGATGATGCTTAGATCAAAACTGATAACACAGTCGTTACCTCTCTATGCCCTTTAATTCCACAGAAAGGTTTGTTACGGTTCATCCCTCCTTCCCCTGAAACACTCTCTTCTCTGAAAGAGTCAAACCCCACAAACTCACCCATCCACAGAGACAGGAGAAGTGGCCAAAGCAGAAAGAGCCTTTCCAGCTGGGCTCTCATGTTCCTTAGAGAACCTTTCCCTGGGCACTGCTGCCAGGGGCTCTAATTGAGGAGGTGTCAGATCTGCTGCTAAAACAGCCAGTGCTCTTAGTTCTTGTAGCTCATTGGCTGAGGTAACCCCAGAGTTATTGCTGCACACTCTCTCCCCGTCCCCCTTCCGTGCTGTCTCTTGAGAACTCTCCTCTGCTCGATGGTATTTTTATCTGCTGATTCTTTGTTCCATGTGTGAGTTTCCTGCCAGTATCCCCTGCCCACTTCCCTAATGTTTTCTCACATTCTGTCACACTGAACATTTCAAATCACATGGTGAATTTAAAAATATTGCTGTTGAATTAATTTTTAAACTTCCTCTCTTCTCTATCAAATTCTACACTAACCCGGCCTTTCAAAGTTTGACAGGATCAAACCAGCAACGTTCCTGGCCCTGAATCTTCCTCTTCAAGGTCTGAGTCATTTCTATTCCAGTTGTATCCTCTCAGAGGGGGTGTAGATCGGGGTCCACAATAACAAATATACCATGTAAAATACAGGTGTCATTCCCAAAGAGTGGTGCAGTGGGGTCGTAGTACAAAGAGTGAGCAAAATGGAGGGGCAGTTTTATCTTTGCTTTGGAAAATCTCATCAGGTTCTATTCCCTTCTGCAAAACTAAACCCAAATCCAGCCATGGATCACACCTGAGTCCTATTTTATCTGAGCCCCCACAGATCAGGAAGGGTTTTGGTGGGCAGTTCTGCTGTTGGCCCATCAGTCCCTCATACTGACATGCTGCCTGCATATGGAAGGCCTTGGTAGCTGCAGTATTAAATCTGTGATTAAAAATGAAAATCCCCAATGCCTGATACATGCTGCCACATCCAGGAGATGGCAGACCGAGGTGCACAGATGTGATGTCCCTTCATACAAAATGATGTAACTTAACTCTGCACAGGAAATGACCCACATCTGGCAATCTAAGTTTAAAAAGAAGACTGTGTTTTACTTAACCAGAAGAGCAGTGCAGCATCCACTGGTAATAAGCAATGCCCCAATGGAGAGTAAGCAAAGCAAGAGGTCACACCAGTGACGGAAGGAGGAGAGCAGCTGTACCTGGTGTGATAAGGA
Source organism: Gopherus evgoodei (assembly GCF_007399415.2). NCBI lineage: Eukaryota > Metazoa > Chordata > Testudines > Testudinidae > Gopherus > Gopherus evgoodei. The sequence continues at coordinate 7,637,453 of NC_044333.1, read as the reverse complement.
ATGTCCCTGGTGATTGTGTTTGGGAAGAAGGCAACAGTGTTGGCCATACATGTCTAGGTGTGAGCAATGCAACAGTTCTCAGCTGTCATGATGGAGGCAAGGAAGTATGTCACACCTGCCAAGAGGAAGGCAATGCAGATGGGCAAAAGGAAATCTCACAGTTCTTCAGACAGGCTAAGGTGAGATTTACGCTAGTGGCTGTATTCCATGTCTATGTGTGTGGTTGTGCAATCACCCCCCATTTTCCCCCCAGAACGAAGTGTCTGCAGGCAAACAGAGAGGGAGGGAGCTAGGCCACCTAAAGGGTGCGGTGTTCCTCCCTCCGGCTGTGGCCGGGCCCCGTTCCCATGCCAACTGGCACCATGGATGGGGTAAGGGGAGTGTACCAGGTTTCGAGTTTCAATCATCCTCCACCCCCAGTCCCATAATGTTCTGAATCCTTTTCTGCCTGGTCCTTTCCCAATCTATAAAGGGCCGTGTCCCCCATTTTCACCAGTAGACATGAATGGCGCTGACCACATCAGAACAGCTTTCTGCTGTGCTCTTACTACTCACCTACAAAGAGGGGCTGCACAGAACAGGGCTGGATTCTGGGGGTTAGGTCCAGGGAGGGGAAGGGGACACTACTTATCTGAGAAAAAAGTTAGTCCTAGCAGTATCAGACTCAGAGAGACTTTAAAGGTCAGAAGGGACCATTTTGATCATCTAGTCTGACCGCCTGCACAACGCTGGCCACTGAATCTCACCCATCCACTCCTGTAACAAACCTCTAACGTATGTCTGAGTTACTGAAGTCCTCAAATCGTGGTTTGAAGATCTCAAGCTGCAGAGAATGCTCCAGCATGTGACCCGTGCCCCAGGCTGCAGATGAAGGTGAAAAACCTCCAGGGCCTCTGTCAATCTGCCCTGGAGGAAAATTCCTTCCTGACCCAAATATGGTGATCAGTTAAACCCTGAGCATGTGGGCAAGACTCACCAGCCAGCACCTAGGAAAGAATTCTCTGTAGTAACTCAGATCCCACCCCATCTAACATCCCTTCTAACAGTCCTCTCTCCTTTGGAAGATGACAAAATTCTACTATCCCTGGCCCTGGGGGCTGGCTTCTCCCCGCACTGTGCCATGCTGCACAAGTTCAGAAATAAGGGTGCATAAGGAAGCCGATCTGGCAGTTGGATAAACACAGTGTAATGGTGTTTTGCTGTGGAGAGGTGAGGGGCTTGTGGTGTTGCTCTGAATCTCCAGGGAACCAGATAAAGGGGCAAAGTCTCTTTCTTTCCCTGTGCTTTTCCCTGTTAGGCAGGCACAGAGGCAGGATTTTCTGGTGATGCTGGGGCAGGGTGGGTCAGGAGGTGGTCATAGCATGGAAACTCCATGTGCTTGATGAGGATATAGTCAGTTTCCAGTCGATTTGCCTCCCAGTCCTGTAAGCACATTTCAACAAATTTGTGGTGAAGCGGAAGCTGAAGTTGGGTCTGAACGATCAAGGGCAGTACATATCTGCTTAATCCACCCTCACAGCCGATCAAACCCCTCCATTCAGTGACATGTAGAGGGGTGACCATTTGCAGAAACATCTCTCTGGCACAGAGTGCCGGATCTCCTCCACTGCGTTGGAAAGCCATGTCCCTGTTCCATGCTCGTACCTTGACAACCTCTGTTTTCTCCAAATGTTGGCTGGCCTTTAAAGAAGAAATTGTAAGCTGGTAGCATTGCCCCTGGTATGAACTTCCACTCCCCGGCCTTCTGAGAGTCTGTGAAAATTCTAAATTTTTAAAAAACCTTAGTACATGTATCTTAGTACCAGTAGCCTCTGTTCCTTCCTAATGGGCTGCGAAAGCTGCCTGGGAACCAAGGATGATCTAACAGTCACATTCCTGGAATGCTGAAAAGTATCAATATTGTGGCCTCCTTCAGCAAATTATGATAAGGGGGAAGATTTCTTGGGTTTTTTTCCCCACCCAAAAAAACCATATAATGCTACCCGTGTCTCTGAAATGGTAGGGCCTTCAGTTTCCTGGAGGGAAACCATTCTGCTAGAAGGGCAGGAGCAGCACCCCAGAGACAGACGGAGTAAGACTCTCTAGCACCTGGTTATTGGCATGGACAGGAGGAATCAGGAGCAGTTTGAGTTCCTCAGGGCACCAGAGGATCTGACTCTTCAGAAGCAAAAGACACCATGTGATGGGGTGGACTGCTCCAAGAGGCTGCTTGCTGGAGGCCTCAGTGTCCTTCCACATCCATCCCAGGAAAGGCGCAATAGAGGAGACCTCCAAGCAGCCTACAGTGGCTGCAGGTGAAGTAGCCAATGAGGGCCCAGGAGGGCCCTGTAAAAAGGAGCTCCCTGGGCTGCCTTTCTGGCTCTCTCTGGCTGGGTGCGGTGAGCAGCTGGGGAGAGGAGGGAGACCTCAGACGGCAGGTCTAGTGCAGGGAGACACTCAGCCAAGAGGCCCTGCAGGCCAGACTTGGAGGGGGATCGTAACCCTGGATGCTGGGAAGAAGGGTCCTGCCATCTAGAGCCTGAGGGTGTGTAGCTACCGCCACAGCAAGTGTCCGACCCACAGTGTCCCCGCAGCACAGCCAGGGCCTGGGCAGGAGGCCTGGGTCGTGTGAGGAACAGACTGAACTTCCCTAATGTCCCCGTGCCACAGAGCAGGGTGACGGGTTTTCCTTTCACCTTTCCTGTGTTTTCCTTATGTTATTTTAATTTACTGCTGGGTAAAGAAAGTGGGAGTGAGGACTCAGATCCTTTCGCTAGCCCATTTCACCAGGTCAGTGTCTAAGCCAGGAAAGTTCCCCACAATAGCAGGACCATTCCCCACTTACACATACATTCTTGCAGGAATAGTCCGTCTGCTCCCCTGATCTGTGAGTTGCCACACTGCCCAGTCTCTCTGGGCTTTTAAAAAAATATTTCTTCAAGACTCAAATAAAGACAGATTTAAAAGGATCGCCGTGAGATGAGTTAGTTTCACCTCCTTCCTATAAATGGAAGTAACAAACCTTTCAAAGTAACAAACTGTTTTTACTCTCAAGTCATGAGTGGAAAGTGGTGGCTTACATAATCACCCAAATAGGTTTTAAAGGAGAACTGAAAGCGCTTACACCCTGCTCAGTGTGGAGTTCGGGACGCTGGGTTTCTCCTGCATGTTCTTCTGTCCTTCCACAGCCACCAGCAATCTGTGGATGGGAGGTGCTTTAACACTATAAACTGATAAGAGTTTCCTCATATCTCACTTAAATGATCATATCCTCCACATAGCCCCAGTGCTGGTGGCACGTGAAACCCTCCAGTGCCACGGCTAAGCCCCCTGTCATAGTTAATGCTGGGGGCTAGCTCCTCGGCTGGTGTGAAGCAGGGTAGCTCTATTGACTAGAATGAAGTCATACCAGTTTACACCTGAAAAGAATTCGACCCCTTCTGTCTTAATTTTACTGACTTAATGGTTTCTCCACCCTTAAAAAAAAAAAAAAGACTTAAATAGCAAGGTCACCGAAAATAGACGCAGAGCCCTCGGAAAGGCTAAGGGCCTCGTATGTGACTGTATTCAGGGTTGACACAGGAAGAGACAAAAATAGGACACAAACCAATGCAGAAGTGAACAAGCCCCTAGCTCTCAGACTGGAGCTCCTAGGTGACGTGCTACAGGGTAGCTCTGCGGAGGTGGATGTGAAGGGTGGTCACCGGTTACGCTTAGCTCTATTAAAGGGATTTGCGGCTGTGGCTAGACACTTCAGGGCACAAGACTGCAGACCACACACTCAGTAATGTGCTCGGAGAGGAAAAGGGGGAAGTGAGAGTTTAGAAGCTGTAAAGGCTGAGCAAGCAAAAGACTCCATCTATGTCTACCCAGCAGTCTATGTCAGCCTAACTTATGTTGCTCATGGATGTGAATAAACCACCCCTTTGAGTGACACCAGTTACACCAACATAAGCCTTCGTGTGTACAGTCACCAAGTTTCTCCCGCTGTACAGGGAGGTGGTTTTTTCATGCCGACAGGAGAGCTCTCTCCCATCGGCCCAGAGCATCTTCACCAGGTGTGCAGCACCGGCGCAGTTACGTTGGTACAGCTGCGCTGCTGCAGCGCTATACATGTAGACATGGCCTCGGTCTGATGTCAAAGTGCTGAAGAGAGAGTCAGTGACAGCAGCAGTGAGGGTGGGAATTGGAAAAGGGGCACATTTTTCTTAACAGCACTTCTTTGTGTGTGCGCAGGTAAGAGGTCTGCTCCATTCGCCTCTTCACTGCAGTCCTGGGCCTGGCGTCATGCCATTTTAAGAGGCAAAATTCTCTCCTCTGAGCCATGTGACACATGGGAAAGAAACACCGAGGTGGATTAATGTCAAAGGGTTACAACACTCCACACTAAAAAGGCACTAAACTCGGACTCAGGGGATCTGGATTCAATTCTCTGCTCGCTGTGTGACCTTGGGCAAATCATTTTGGTGGAGGTGAACTAATTTTAATATGAGTTGCGTGTCTAAACCTTCTAGCTACCTTTGAACATCTCAACCTTCATCTCTCTCGCTCAGATTTCACAAAGGGATGGGAAGCACAATTAGATTCCTTTTTCCTTCCAGGTGTCTGTCTTATTTCTCTAGATAGTACTATAAGCTCTTTGGATGCACAGATGGATTGTCACTATATGTTTATACAGGGTCTAGAATAAGATGGCCCAGATCTTAGTAGAAAGCTATAGATGTACTGTAATGGTAATATTAATCTATTGCAAAGCTGGTCTAAAACCACACGCATTTGTGTTTCTATTTTGCAAGGTTCCAAGTTTCTGCAACACTTTTATCCATATTTTTTAAACTTTAGGCCAAATGTTTGAATTTGTTGGCAAACTCTGTACTGAACATGGCTTTTTTCATATACACAAATGAAAGATTTTTAACCTGAGTTCCCTGAAATTTCTGATTTCAAGAAATAGACAAAAATGTTACAAAAACTGCATAAAAAATAATAATTTTCAAGATGTCAAAAATTATCACAAAAAGTTTTCTTTTCAAAAAAGCCCCCCACCCATCACCTTTTTTTTAAAAAAAAAAAGGCAGAAAATATTTTTGTGCAAAAAAATGTGACTGGGTCTCAGAAAAAAATAATCAGTAACACTGGGCAGCAGGGGATGCAGTCACATGCAAGTGTCAAGATGATCCTCCCTGGGAGTGTAAAATAGTTTTCAGTTGCACAGCGTGGAAAACCGCACAGTGCCCTGTTTTGTTATTAAGCTAAGCTCCCACACCATCCCTGTTTAATCTCTGGAGAAAGTCCAGAGAAGAACAACAAAAATGATTAACAATTTAGAAAAACATGACCTATGGGGAAAGATTGAAAACATTGGGCTGTTTAATCTGGAGAAGGGAAGACTGAGAGAGGACACGATAACAGTTTTAAAGTATATAAAAGGTTGTTACAAGGAGGAGGGAGAAAAATTGTTCTCCTTAACCTCTGAGAATAGGACGCTATAGATATGCACAGGAGGCAACTCAGGCCAGTAAGAAGGGGCCATTTTTGTAGTTACTTTTTAAGCTTAGAATTGCACTTTAAGAGTTCGATTTCAAAGTGATCCAGCCACTCCCAGTCCCTATTCCAGCCCAAATGAATGGTGTTAAGTTAGCGAATCAACTGTAGCTCTGCAGTTTCTCTTTGAAGTCTGGTTTTGAAGGATGGCTACTTTTAAATCTGTTATTGAATGTCCAGGGAAATTGAAGTGTTCTCCTGCTGGCTTTTGTATCTTACCATTCCTGATGTCTGATTTGTGTTTAGAATGCAGGTGCTGTATGGCTGTCTATGAGTTCTGGTTTCTCATACCAGGCCCATCTGTGTTAGACACCTTGTGTTAGACACCACCAGCGCGCTGACTATATGATATTGTTTAACATTTACACTGTAGTAGCAGTTAAAGACCTCAGTCAGGTTGTGCCCCATTGTACAAACATATAATAAAGAGCAGTCCCTGCCCCCAAAGAGTCCTAAGCACGTGTAGTAACACCAGTGCACCAAGGGGGGGGTGGAATTTCTGCCAGCCAACATGCAAGGTTCCCCTCACATCCTTACCTCACCAAAACCCCAAAGACACACTTACACTGAAAACCCTAACTGAAAGGAACACTGGAAAAAACACTGACGGGGAAGAAAGACCAGTATCTAAGCGCATGCTCTGGTTCAGGGAGGAGTTGAAAGACAAAATGAGTATTGAACAAATCGGACTGTCTAAACAGAAGCTGTGGTATGATAAAAATACTTGGAAATGCCTCCCTGTCACAGACTTGCTGTCACTGTTAAGTCTCATAATACAGAGTTTGTTGCTCGTGGTAAACCTGATGAGAAAGAATTTGGTACTGATGGTAAATCCCATGAAAAGGTGCAACATGCACAATTTTTGGAAAAAAACTTTTAAACATGCTAGGACTAGTATCAAGGAAGCCCTAGAAGGATACTGCTTCTCAGCTAATACCTGTAAATAGGATTAGAGCTTGACACAGCAGGGCAACCATAACAAACCTAGCTTGCTTTGTGGAAAGGGAAACTGAGGCACACTGCCTCATGGTATCAGTGGCTAAATGCCAAGACACCTACACTCTAAAACCGTGGTTCTCAAATTTAGCAACCCAAGGACCCTCATTTTTATTTACATTTTTTTCCACAGGCCCCCAAGCCTCCTGCTCAGCCTCAGACTCTGCCCCCACTCCTTTCCTTCTCCTAAGGTCCCATCCCCACCCCACCTCTTCCTGCCCTGCTCCACCCCTGCCCCTCCTCCTCCCCACCTCTTTCTGCCCCCTTCCCTGAGTGTGCCCTGTCACCACTCCTCCTCTTCCCTCTCAGCGCCTTCTGCAAGCCACGGATCAGCTGTTCCCAGGCATGCAGGAGGCACTGGGAGGGAGAGGGAGCAGTTGATCAGTGGGGTCAGTGGCCCCAGACATGATTCGAACTCCTCCCCCGAGCACGCTCCATCCCCGCTCCTTTCCCTCCCTCCCAGCGCCTCCTGCACACTGCTGAACAGCTGTTCCCGTGTGCAGAAGGTACTAGGAGGGAGAGGGAGGAATTGAGGGAGGGGGAAGAGTTGATCAGCATGGCCCGCTGACCTCCTGGAGTACCTTCGCAGACCCCCAGGGTCTCATGGACCCCAGTTTGAGAAACGCTGCTCTAAACATAATGCAAATATCCAACTCTTTAACAATGTTACACAAAAGAATGCTTGCAGGCAACATGGAAAAAGAAAGACAGAACTTTGCAAGAACACCTGTGAGTGACACTACAATGTTTGGTAACACTTGGAAGTTGTAAAACCAAAACCTGAAGAGAACCTTAGGCAAACAGCCCCCACATTAATCAGTGACTGACCCTCTGGCAGTAAACTAAGCGGGGAGGTATGACACTGCACCCCATATCCTTCGTGGTTGATTATGATATGATTATGGCATAATTATGATGCATTTTGTACAAAATGGGTCATGTAACGTGTCCCACTGATCATATCCCCCATATACAACACCCAGGCCATAAGGAGGGGGTCATGTTATGACCCTGGGCCCTTAGCTTTGGCTAAGACACTTGTCACACTTAAAATCTTGTTCCAGATCCTCATCCGCTGTAAATTGGTGTCGCTCTGTTGAACCCAATGGAGTTGTACCAGTTTACACCCAAGGAGGCTCTGGCTCCATGGCTCTTCATTTTACTGACCAAATGGCTTCTCCAAATACAGTCTCAAAAAGATTTAGACTAACAGGGACATCTGAGTGTAGCCAGACAGAGCCCTGGGAAAGGCTACAGGCCTCTGTAAGAGACCACAGTCTGGAGCAACACAGGCAGATACCAAGACAGGAAACAAACCACGGCAAATAAGAACAAGCCCCTTTCTCTTAGGCGATGTGTTACATGGCAGCTCTGCAGAGATAGATGTGAAAGAGAACTCACCACTTACACACCGAGAACTATTTAAGGGATTTCCGGGTGTGGCTAAACAGAGCTCTGACTACAAGCAGCGAGTTCACACACAATATACGCACTTGGAGAGGGAAAGTGGAGGTGAGCACTCAGAAGCTGTAAAGAGAAAATCTCCCCCTCATGTCACCACTCAGAAGAGCCAGAGTCAGCCACAGTGGTGGTGGAGAGGATGGGAAAGGGGCACTTCAGCCATGGAGAGAACATAGTTCTTAATGGCACTTATTTGCCTTTGTTCGGGTAAGAGGCCTGCTCCCTTCTCCTCCTCGGTGCAGTCCTGGGCTTTGGGTGGTGCTGTGTTAAGGGGCCAGATTCTCTCCTCTAAATCACTTTGCCTATGGAAAGGGAACACCAAGATTTAGTAACTTTAAAGGGCTCCACCTTTCGCTATGAAACATTACGTCCAAGGCACTAGACTGGGACTCAGAAGATATTGGTTTAATTCCCTGCTCACTCTATGGCCTTGAGCCAGTCATTTGGGTTCAGATTAATTACATTTTATGGGAGTTAAATCTCTGAATCCTCTAGTCAGCTTTGAAAATCCCAACCTTGATCTCTCTGTGCCTCAGGTGCCTATCTGCACATCAGGAATGAGATTTCCCATGTCCTACCCATTGCTGTCTTGTCTCTCTTGATTGTTCAGTGCAGGAATTGTCTCGTCTCAGATTATCTGTTTGCACAGTGCTAGAATAATGTGCCCCCGGAGCTTGGCTGGAACCTCTAGTTGCTTCTGTACTAGTGCTAATAAATATTTGTGGTCAAAGACTGAAAGCTGTTTAGAAACGTTGCACAAAACTGTTTTCCATTTTGCAGGGTTCACAATGGGCCTGTTTTCCATGTATTGTGAAGTCATTCTTCATTTTTGTTTAACCAATATGTGGGTTTTGATTGAGAAAGTTGTGTTTGAAGTGGTTATCAAAACACTGTTGACCTTTTTTTAACCATTTGTTTCACTTTTAACTGGAAAAACCGTGTGTCAAAAATGTCACCCGGCTCCAATAAACAAGAGCAGGCAGCTGGTGTGGCTTCCACATAGGCAAAGTCATCCAACAAGCCCACCGAGGAGTAGAGAAAGCTGATCTGTGAGCTGTTCTGGTTTATGAACCAAGCCCCTCAGACCAACCAGGATTTCCTGGGTACAGAAGCCTTGAACCACGGCCAGTTTGGTCTTCAGAATTAGTTGCAGGCACTACTAGATTCATAGATTTTAAGTCAGAGCGGGCCATCGCTATCATTTAGTCTGACCTTCTGTATGATACAGTCCACAGAATTTCACCCAACAACCTCTGCGCGAGTCCCATATCTTGTAGCTGAGCTAACACGTATCTTGATTTAAAGCAATGGAGAAACCACCACGTCCGAGGGGCGAATTCTTCCAATGGCGGTTTGCACTGCTGCAGCTGGTGGGAAGATGGGGTTGAGAACACATGAACCGTCTTGAAAATCTAACCCTTAAAGGGCAGTTCTATCACCCAAAGAGTGACTGGGTAAAATGGTGAGTTGTCACTGGGCTGACGTGCCCCCCGGGTGTATTGAAAGGCCTACCTGGGGGGCATGGAACTAAACTGGATGTTCGGTGCACTTTACTCCTGGAAGCCCAGCATCAAGCCCATGATGTCACCTTTACAGAGAGACCTTTCAGAGCCGAGCAGCGATATAGAGTGCACCAGTGAGGTCTGTGCATTGAAAGGGTTACAGAATAGCCCTGTTCCCTCTGCCAGACACTGTGGAGCTGCATGGTGCATATCCAGCCAGGGTAGGCCTGTAGTGCCCATCTCCACCCTATCTAAGCACTGCTGACCACTTTTACTCCTGCATATAGGAATACAGGATTACAGGAACTGCCAGAATGGATCGTACCAATATCAATCTGGTGTCCTCTTTCCAGGAGGGGCCAACACCTGACACTGCAGAGGAAGGTGGAGGAATCCCACGATAGGATGATTCTGGAATAAAAATACTAAATAGCGTAGAGCCAAGAACCAATTCCTGGGGGACTCCGCTAGGAACTGACCCACTCAGTGAGGGATTCCCATGTACAGTTGCATTTTGGGATCCATCAGTTAGCCAGTTTTTAATCTAGTTCACATGTGCCCTGTTGATTTTGTATCATTTCTAGTTTATTAATCAAAGTGTCATGTGTTTCCAAGTCAAATGCCTGACAGAAGTCAAAAATTAGATTAGAATCAGGACTCCTGAATCTGCCTAGTGCCTCATCCACTGCACCACAGAGCCCTCTGCCTCATCCACTGCACCACATAGCATATTTGGGGTTACTGGTTATACAGTTGGGAACAGTTATCAGTCCAGCAACCAAATACTGCAATGTCCAGCCACCCAGGCCAGGTGGGCCAGGCAGGATTGACAGGGTATTATTAAAGATGACGGGGTTTTGTTTTCCTCCTTTCAGTTTCTAAGGACCATGCTGCCCTGGATGTATATCAGACCCCGCTCTGCATCTCTGCGGCTGTGGGGACGGAGCCCATTATGGAGTGCAGGTTCCCTCCCACGGAGGTAAGTGAAATAGTTTTTATCTCATGGTACAAAGAGGGGGAGACACTAAACTCATTAGACAGCCGCCTCCTACAGTCTGTAAACCTCACAGCAGGGTCTGATACTCTCAGGATATACCATGTGCAGGCTCAGGATGCTGGAGTCTATACCTGTGAGATGGGGAACAGGACCCACAGCTCCACCGGGAATGGCACAAAACTGGAAGTCCATGGTAAGCGGGTCCCACACTGAGCAGTGAGTTCCCTTCTCTCAATTTTCCTCCCTTTGCTTTACTTCCCCTCCCGCTGGAACAAAGAGTTCATGGTGAGCAAGTCACAGACTTGGCACTGACTTTCCCCTGCTAGTGATGAGCTCCAGGACAGACTGACAACACTCATGGTACTGGTGAGAATACACCATACAGGTTCACGGTGTCGATCACATGGGGCCAGGGCATGAATGGCCTCATTGGCCAGGGAGTACTGCATTTCACTCGTTCGACTATGCAACACAAACTCCTGAGTTGGGTGGAAGGGATGCCATTTAATTAAGCAGCCAATAGAGGACCTCCCTTCCACCCAATCAGCACTTGAGGGTAGGAATTTAAATTACCCCGTCCCCCCTGGCCTCAAGCCAGACCTCAAGCTATGAGGACAGCAGAGTTTTCTGCGCTGCCACTCAAGACCTCGGCATATGCTCCTGCTACCAGTTCCCTTTTCCTCTCCAATGAGAAACACCATCTCTCTAGGTGCCCATTTCTCATGAGTGCCCCGCCCCCAGCAGGTTCGCCTGCTCCCCTTCCACATGGCAGCTCAGGTCCTCCCACTACATTCTCTCCCCAGGAGTCAGCTGCACCCCAGCTGGCACCCAGCACTTAGGAAGGTCTATCGGCTGGTGCTGTGAGGTCTTTGTGGTTCCCAATATAGCAACAGAGCAGTAGCCCTAATGCACCGGATCCAAGCTCCATTTTGTCTAGTATCCTGTCTCTGTCAATGGCCAGCATAGTGGGCAGTTTGTCTGTCAGTGGCCCACAGTCAGCAGTTTGAGATAATCTGTCACCATGAAGGACTCATCCTAATTACTCATTAGTAAGGCTATGATTTAGTCATAGATATTTTTAGTAAAAGTCATTGACAGGTCATGGGCAATAACAAAAATTCATGGCCTGTGACCTGTCCATGACATACTGTAAATACCCCTGACTAAATCTTTGGGGCAGGGGCACTGCAGGGGGGTGGTGTAGCTCAGGGGGCCGTTGCTGGGGGGCAGGGCCAGCGACACCACCTGCTGGGGGCAGCTGAGCAGCAGCTGCTCTGGTTGCTACCAGGACTGCTGCTCAGGTGGTCCCTGCTCGGGTGGTTCTCGGGGCTGGCAGTGGTGGGTGTGGCTGGCCCTGTGGCCACTCCAGCAATGCCAGTGTTGCTGGCCCAGGAACCGCTCACCTGCCACTGATCTGGTGATCCCAGGACCAGCTGCCCAGGGCTACCTGAGCAGTGGCTGGTGCAGTTGACCCTGGGGCGGCTCCAGCAGCAGCTGGTATGACTGGCTGCGGGGCAGCCCAAGCGCCTGGATCAGCCACATCGGCTACCACAGAAGTCATGGAAAGTCACAGAATCTGTGTCTTCCACAACCTCTGTGACAAACACAGAGCCCTGTTCATGGGAGATTAGTGTGAGCCCTGCCGCATACAAGTTTCCATTCCTTCCCAAACACTCTCACGCTGTTCACTAGGGCTACTGGCTACCCAGGCTGTGTCAGTGAACATATAGTGTGACATCTGCTCCCTGGGATAAGAGACTAGCTAGTAATGCTCTGTCACTATGAAGGGGGGAAACCCCTGGGATTCACAAACATCCCCATGGATGCTGCTGTCTGGCAGAATATGGCCCTCTCCAGTGCAAACCAAGGGGAGAAACTACTTGACTGTTATAGAACAGAATACCAGGGTTGAAAGGGACCTCAGGAGGTCATCTAGTCCCACCCCTGGCTCAAAGCAGGACTAATCCCCAGACAGATTTTTGCCCCAGACCCCTAAATGGCCTCCTGAAGGATTGAACTCACAACCTGGGTTTAGCAAGCCTTCTCCAAGTCAGTCCAGGGAGAGCTGAAACCTTTGCCAGGGGGTTCATGCTTGGTGATAGCGTCTGTCCTCAGGCAGTAAAATCCCTATATCTGTAGGGGCATCACACAATTCATTCCAGCCCCTCAGATCCCCAGCAGTGGCACAAAGAGGGCTGGAAGCCATCAGACCACCCCAGTGGATGGTTCAGTGTACACAGGATGGAGGAGATCCCAGACAGCCTAGAGCCGGCATGGCCAGCTCCTGTGCCACCACGTGTGTTGCCTGTGGCATAACAGGCAAATTGAGGCCCTGGAGACACAGGAGGGTATTTACGGAGATTACAGGAAGGGAGACTTTGTTGATTTATGTTCCAGGTTCAACCCCACCTAGGAATCAATCTGCGATGGAAGGATGTGTCCAAGTTACTGCACCTCAGGAAGAGAAAGGTAATTGCTTTTGTGCCAGGAAAAGCCTTTCCTGTCTTGCAGGATCAAGGGCCTCTTATGTTTTAAGACAAATTGAGATACGCTCATTTTCAGCTCTTTCACAGACTGTTCCTCACATGCAGCCTCTGCCCTTAGCAGAGTGTCATCTTAGGGGGACACTAGCGGCGTGTGCTATTTCCTTACACTGTCCCCGTCACCAGCCCATTGCACACTCTTGTGAACACCACCACTGCAGTGACTAGTTATTGATTCTTAAACATTTCTGCTGAGGAAGCACCTAAAGGGCTCAATCAGTTAGGCCCCATGGTGCTAGGTGCTGTGCAAACAGACTAGAGGAGAGTCCTGCCCCAGAGAATTTAGTGTCTAAAATGAACCATAAGTGAGTATGGTAAGACCAATAGAGTCAGCAATAGCTCCTGCCTGGCCCTATCCATCTGCCAGCTTTAGTGAGAGGGAATGTTTGTCCCCATAGCAGAGTCATTCCTTACGGCTTTCCAGATGCACCGGGGGATGTTTCTATTCCATTTGGACAAGCATCAGAGGTGGCACATGGGCTGTGGTTGAAGGACTCACCTAGCGATGGGCTTTGTATTGCAGTATCTCCAGTACCTCACCAAGCATGAGTCCCTGGCAGAGATTTCAGCCTCCCTGGATTGAATTGCAACTGTTGGCAGTTGCAGTTTGGCTGAGACATTGTCACCTGGCGGTGGTAGGGAGCCAATTCTAAGGAAACTCATTTCCCCAGGGCTCAAGTTTCTTTCAGTTTGCTTCCAGTCTATCAGGAATCCAAATGTCATAATTTCTTTCCATCTTCTGTATGTTTCAGTGGCAACATCTGTAGGCATTAATATTCTGCTTCTCAGAAACGTTGTTGGAGGGCAGCTCTTGTTGACTCTAGTGCTTGCGGTCATCATCGTCCATTTCCTGTCAGGTAGAGTTATATCGGCTCATGTTCCCAGCTATACATTAAAATGTGGCTGCTTCCTCTCCTCTTACTCTACGGTAACAGGTGGGGAAGCACATTTTAAAATGTTTGACCTATGGCTCAAGGACTGATCAACCGGATGTGTGGACAGGACGGTAGATAACAGTTTTCACTAGCTATAGAACTGCTTCACTCTGAGGGGTTAACACATTCATTGTCCTTGTTTGACATAAGTGTAAAGAAACTGGGAGGATCAAAGTTAGGAGGGAAAGTGTGGCTAGAAGACTGGTAGCCAGCACTTCTTGGTTCTCTTCCTGACCTGCCACTGACTAGCTGTGTACCTTGGCTAAGTCACTTCTCCCTGTGCCTGGGTATCCCTATGAGCAAGATAGGGATAGCGATATCTATCTACCTAACAGGGAGTTGGAAAGACTCCATTCTTCTCCAGAGCACTGGGCTCCTTGGATAATAAGAACATAAGAATGGCCACTCTGGGTCAGACCAAAGGTCCATCTAGTCCAGTATCCTGTCTACCGACAGTGACCAATGCCAGGTGCCCCAGAGGGAATGAACAGAACAGGGAATCATCAAGTGATCCATCCCCTGTCGCCCATTCCCAGCTTCTGTTACAGAGTGTGGGTTATTAAAGCATTGCCTTTAATAAGCATTCTGTAACTCCTTAGAGGAGGAGCAGTCCCCAGCCAGCCACCAAACCACCAAGTCTCTCTCACCTTTTCATCACAACCTGGGGGGAGAGTTGGGATTCCAGAGCACCCAGCTAGGGGGAGCTGGCCTACATTGTCACGGGGTAACCTGACTAATAACATTGCTTATAAAGGCAGACAGTGTGAAAACTGGAACTCAGCCACTGAGTCTCAGCCAGACCAGCAGTTCAGAGACAGGCGGGGCCCTTGGCTGATGTCAGAGACAGGTGATGAGGAAGATCAGTGTGAAGGGGAGAAGCTGGTGCAGAGTGGACGGCATTCGCTGGTGGTCCAGAACATGGTTCATTTGATGCACATTTCCCTTGTTCCCAGGTTTCATTGGATACTCAGCATAACCCGGCCTGCTGGAAGCATTAGGACATCGAAAGGAACAAACTCTTTGCTCTGCTCCGCCCAAAATCAGCAGTGCCCTAGACAGTATTGAACTGCCAATCTTGTCCCACTAATGAGAAAGGAAAACCCAACCTTCCCTTCCCCTCCCCCTCCAGAGCACCTAGTCACCCAGCAGCTCCTGGCCATTCACCAGCAGGTGTCTCTCCTAGACTACAGCTACAACTTCATTTTCCCTGAGGAGAAGACACCACCAGGTTCATTAGTTGGAAGCCAATTCCCAGCTGCCTCAGAAACTCAGACTCCTACTGGAGCTTAAGTAGCTCCCAGCTCCTCCTGGCACCCAGTCTGCAACCTGCTCCGAAATCCACAGGATCCCCTCTATGGAGCCATACCAGAGTCACCATGGTTACCCGTTACTCCTCCCAAAATGTTCTGATTTTTCCAAAAGCTCCTTCCAGCTACCTAGATTCCCAGGCAGTAAATAACTGTCAGTAACACAGCGAGCATCACTATTCCCTGGGCCCAGTCTGTGACCAGCGCTGAGCAGAACGAGCAATGGTTAGCATTGCACGTAGGCTCCCTACCCTATGCCTCGATCTTTCCCCTTTCTACATTCAATTCTGTTTTAAATGGCTCAGCCTTGCACACGGTCTCTTGTTAAATAGGATTGCAGGACAGCAATGATGGGGAAAACTGACATTAGCCGAGACAAGAAGTGGGAGGGAAGAGTTATATTGGGCCTCATGATGTATCACTTTATAATCCTGAGGGTATTCGTTAGTATTATCTTTTGGAGCAGGAGTGGAAAGGCTGGTCCCAGCCAGCACTTCTCTGGATCCCTCAAACCAAATTCCCTGTGAATATGGGTCCTGTCATGCAATACAAAATGGATGATTATTGACACAGAAGGGTCTATCAACCAGTGTGTGTGTTACTCAGCTGCTCAGTGGATTAAAATTATTTGTATTTCTCTTTGCCTTCAAGAGTCAAATAAAGACAGAGCTGATGGGAGCCGGGTCAGGTTTCTCTGGTTGACCTCCAGCCCCTGGTTATTCCCTGCTATGGGCTGGCAGGACCTGACTACCATGGAAGAAGAAGTGAGGAGGGAAGAAATGAAGCAAGCCAGGCTATCTAGCAGTACTTACAACAAAGACATATTGGATTTATTTTACTAGTGTTTTTGCACACATTTTACTTTTAGACCCAGACCTTGTAAGTTCTGCATACCCTATGTTTCTCAAAGGAATTAGTCTTTCCCACCCCCTAGCAATCTGAAGTTAAGTTGTTCCACAGGCAAGAGGTCCAACCTCTCCCTGATTCAGTACCTTCCTTTCCAAGCTCTGTCACATTCTCACCGCTCCACACTTGGACTCCTCCCTAGCCTTGCTGAGTTACTCACCAGCCTCCATACTCCAGCTTTCACCCACTTCTCCCTCATGCACTAAACACCCCACCCCCTTTTTAGAGTTTACTCTCCTCCTTTTGCAGTGGGCCTGATTTCTATAGGCCCCACCCCTGCCTGCTCCCAGCAGCTCTGCTGGGGTTAGAGATTAATTAGAGTCAGCTGGACCACACTCACTTCTCATTGCCTGAGGTATTCTGTGACGGGGCTACAACTGTTTCTCAGAGGACTTGGGGACTGTTTGTTTTCTTTACCCCCAGTGGCCAGTTACCTTGTTACAATATCCCTACATTTAAACCAAACTACAGATAATTAACTTATGAACGGGTTTGACCTCCAACATCATGAGCAGAAATTGCATGGGGGGGGTCTAACAAGAAGAAAAGAACACCAGTGTTTGCAAGACCAGCAGAAAGAGCCTCATCTGGTGCATTCAGACGAGAGTTCAGGATCCTGTGTTTCCTCTACATATTCCACTCTCTTCTCCCAAACCTTGGCAGGCTCCAGCTGCCATGGCCTTTGGGATCACAGGGTCTCTTTGGGGCTTGTCCCATCAATACTGCAGTCTGCGGGTAGGACTCTCTTTAGAAATATAAACTGATTAAAGTTCCCTCACATCCCACTTAACTAATGGCCACATCCTCCACATACAACAACCGTGTCATGTTAAACCTTCCAGTGCCTTGGCTATGACTCCTGTTGCAGTTAATGCTGGGGCTAGAGCCTCAGCTGAAGTGAATTGGGGTTACTTTATTGAGTCTAATGGAGTCCTACCAGTTTACACCTGAAGAGGGTCTGGCCCCAGTGTATTAATTTTACTGACCAAATGGTTTTCTCCATATGCTCACAGCTTTAAAGAATGATTTAAGTAGCATGCACAGATATCTGGCAGTAGACAGACAGACAGCCCTGAGAAAGGCTAAAGGCCTCTCTCCATAATCCTGTTTGTTGGGTCAGTATAAGACAGTACCAATATAGAAAACAAACCAGTACAAAGAAGAACAAGCCCGTCTCTGAGGCCAAAGCTTCTAGGCAATGTGTTATGTGGCAGCTCTGCAGAGATGGATGTTGTCATAAACAAATAGTTAAGGGTTCATAGAACAGAAGTACTTCATGTCTCTTTTGATCGTAAAGGGTTAACAAGTTCAGTGAGCCTGGCTGTCACCTGACCAGAGGACCAATCAGGGCACAGGATACTTTCAAATCTTGAGGGAGGGAAGTTTTTGTGTGTGTTGTTAGTGTTTGGTTGTTGTTCACTCTAGGGGCTCAGAGGGACCAGACGTGCAACCAGATTTCTCTCCAATCTCCCTGATACAGGCTCTTGTAAGTTCAGAATAGTGAGTACTAGGTGATAAGGTGAGTTAGGTTATGTTTATTTTCTTTATTTGCAAATGTGCATTTGGCTGGAAGGAGTTCAAATTTGTATTTGGCTGGAAGGATTTTAATTTGTACTTGTATACTTAGGCTGGGAGGGTATTCCCAGTGTCTATAGCTGAAAGACCCTGTACCTATTCCATCTTAAATTTACAAAGATAATTTTTACTGTTTTTTTTCCTTCTTTAATTAAAAGCTTTTCTTGTTTAAGAACCTGATTGTTTTTTTATTCTGGTGAGACCCAAGGGGACGGGGTCTGGATCCACCAGGGAATAGGTGGGGAGAAAGGATGGAAGGGGGAGAGAGAGGTTAATTTTCTCTCTGTGTTAGGATTACTTTCTTTCTCAGGGAGACTCTGGGAAGGAGAGAGAGAAGGAGGGGGGAAGGTGAATTTTCCTCTCTGTTTTAAGATTCAAGGAGTTTGAATCACAGTGATCTTCCAGGGTAACCCAGAGAGGGGAAGTCTGGGAGAGGCAACGGTGAGGGAAAGGGTTTACTTTCCTTGTGTTAAGATCCAGAGGGTCTGGGTCTTGGGGGTCCCTGGGCAAGGTTTGGGGGGGGGGGGAAATCAGAGTGTACTAGGCACTGTAATTCCAGATTGGTGGCAGCGCTACAGGTTCTAAGCTGGTAATTGAGCTTAGAGGAATTCATGCTGGTACCCCATCTTTTGGACACTAAAGGTTCAGAGTGAGGGTTATACCATGACAGATGTAAAGGGTAATCGTTGGTCATGCTCAGCTCTATTACAGGGATTTGTATGGCAGTGGCTAAACAGAGATATCTGGGCACAGGACTGCAGACCACATGCTCAGTAATACAGTGCCTGGGGGAAGTGAGAGTTTAGAACCTGAATAAGCAAAAAGGTCCTCATGCCGCAGCGCGGGTGTGGAAGGGGCACTTCAGCCATGGAGAGAGCAGCTGTCTTAGCAGCACTTCTTTGCCTTTGCTTGGGTAAGAGGCCTGCTCCATTCTCCTCCCCAGGGCAGTCCTGGGCTTCGTTTTGTGCTATTTCAGTGGGTGAGATTCTCCCTGTGACGGTTGTCATACAGGATGCTTGGTAGGAGAGCACTGCCTACTGGTCAGAGTTTAGACCCACGACATGCAGAGGGGTTGTTGGTAGTGGAGCACAGGCCTGCCTGCTCCACCAGGCTCCAACCCAGGGCCCTTTAAGGGCTTAGTGATCAGACAGCCTGGGATGCTTATGGATGCCCTTGCTGGGCCATTCCCTATCCCCCCACTCTGCGATTGTCCCAAGTTACTGTCCAGGTTAAGGCGGTGTGAGGGATGTCTGCTCACCACAAGGCACTCTCTGGTGGCTGCATGTAGCAACGTCGCTCCCATAACTCTCTCAGGAAGCTACTGCTTCCTCCAGCAGCATGGCCCGCCCTCCTGAGTCCTAGGGCTTCCTCCCATGCCCCAGGGTAGTGCAAACCAAAATAAAGGGAATTAACCAAGTCGGGGGTCTGTATGAGGGGGAGAGGGGAAGGCCTCTCTGCAGCAGGCCCTCCCTTGCCTCAGGGTGGGACCTTTGAGCTGTTATTTAGGGAGAGAGTCTACCTTCCCTCTGCTCTCCTCCCCTAGAGCTGCAGGTCACACATCTGCTCTTCCCTCATCTGCCCCCAAACAAGCTGCTCCCCTGCCTTGTCACTCCTCCTCCAGTTGGCGCATTGGCTACAGGTGTGGCAGAGCAGGGCTGGGCTCAGAGTAGTTACTTATGCCCTTGTTTCCTGGTGTGAGGTTTGCGCACCCCATCACACTCCCCTGGTCCCACTTTGTGTATGGAAGGGAGCACCAAATGCATTAACATTAAAATAGTCCACAATTCACAATCAAAATGATGGCTGGGACTCAGGGGACCTGCGCTCAATTCCCCACTCCACTATAGCCCCCCTGTGTAGCTTAGGGTGAAACTAATGTGGCCCAGATCTTGATCAGAACTTTGAGTTGCTATTCTAATACATACCCAAAGTCTGTGTGTGTTAGGGGGCAGTGGGGTGCTATGAAAAATATCTCCTGCTGTTTTCAGGTATTTGTCCTAAAAACCCCAATCAATCCTTTTTGGATTTTGAAAACTGAAATTTTGGACAGGTGGACAAAAATGGTTATCCCAACAGCTGAAACGTCTTCCACAGACCAGAAATTGCTTAGTTTCAACAGTCTCAACATTTTTTTTACAAATGTATCCAGAAACAGGGTCCAAATGTCTTCAAATTCATACAGTTTGCTCTTTATTTCACTAAACTATGTTTCCTTTGGCTGCTAACTCAGTCAGGTCATAATGCCACTGCTCTGTTCGGGGCATAAGCATACTTTTCCATTTTTTGTAAAGTCAGGCGCTTGGTGATCCTTGCAGACCTTAATTAATTAATTAATTAAAGCCAGTTTAGCAGGTAAATAACCTAGGATATAATTTCAGCTGAAGTTTAGCCGCTGAAGGTGAGCACTATTTTAACTCATGTCCTCCTCTGTCCACAGCAGCCTGGCATAGGATGCTCCTATAGCATATCCATCAGGGTTCCTTTTTTTTTTTTTTTTTTTCTTCCTTCCCTTGCAGCGCCAACATTTAAAACAGAATATTAAATCCACCATTTAAAAGAAGTAAGTGTCAGCAGAGTGTGAGGATCAAGGCAGGGAGAGAAAGTATGGCTAGCGGTGAAAAAAACAAGATTGGTAGTCAAGACTCCTGGGTTCTAGGCCCAGCTCTGCTATGTGACCTTGGGTAAGTTCCTCCTCTCTTTGGCCCAGTTTCACAAAATGGAGGTACTAATAGGCACCTACCTCATAAGCCTGCGTCTCATTCAAAGAGCCGGTTAAGATCCTTGCAAGAACCCGGGCTGACGTCCGTGAGCCACAGAGCGATCCTCTTACCATGATGAGAGGAGGTGCAGAGCAGACAGCAATCGTGGATGGTGTGAGAGCTTCAGTAGGTCCAGTAAGGGTTTCATATCATTGCACATTTCTCTAGTTTTCTAGGATATGTAACCCAACCTGCTGGAAGGATTAGGAGAAGAAGAGGAACAGACTCCCACTGCTTCACGTAGTGACCCAAGCCTTGCTCTGCTCACCCTACTCTGCACAATACCGACTTGTCATTCTTGGCCTCACTAAGGAGAAAGGGAGAGACGCCTCTAAGGTGGCACGTCTAATGAGGGACCCGGTGTCATGTCACTTAACAGCTTCTGGCCATTCACCAGCCGGCATCTCTCCTGCACTACAGTACCTGCTCCAGTGGCCCTGAATGGAAGGCCCCTCCAGCATGAGCCCAGAGATGGAGCCCAGCTCCAGCCTTGTTGGTTCATGTCCCATTTCCCGCTTCACTAAGAGAGAGGCAAAGCCCAGCTGCCCCAGATACCAACTGAAGCTCCACCAGCTCCCAGTTTCCCCATTCCAGACCCTGTCCTCGAACCCTGGCCATCTCCACAGAGCCAGCCAAGGGTTGCCATGGTTACTTCTGATGGCCCCTCCTGGATTGTTCTGCTTCTTCCAATGCTCCTTCTGGCCAGCCAAATTCCATTGCAGGAAATAATTGTCAGTAACACGGTGAATGTCCCCGTCCCTGGGCCCTGCCTGTGATCATCGGCTGAATAGCAATGAAGAAGAGTAAGCCAACAGCTAAGAAAGATGGCTTCTACGTTGAGGTGATGTTCTTCTCACCTCATTTCTCTTTCACACATACACACAACGTTTTATAAAGGAGTACTCCTCATATCTTTTTAACAGTTCCCACTCTTACTCGCTTGCTGTCCTTGGTTAAATGATCTTCCAGTACAGAAACGACCAACTAAAAGAAACATCAGGAAGGAAGAGAATTCCAGTGGGATCAGAAACATGGCTCATGATGTCTTACTCTCTATCTTCCCATTCCCCTCAGTACCACACTTATTTTTTAAACTGCTTATTTCACATTTCTCTGCTTGTCTCCGATACCAAACATCCCCATTGAATAGGAGTTGTTTCATGCCACACAAGGAGGAGGATTGTTGTTTACAGAAACTTCTGTGTCTAACCTGTGTGTTATGCAACTGCTTGGGGTTTGGGGTTTTCTGGATTTTGTTTTTAAACTTGTTTCTTATTTTAAATCAAGAGTCAAAGAAAGACAGAATTCACAGGATTACTGAGAGGTCTCTGATTCATCTGCCTCCATGAAACTGAACTAAAGAGATTTTCAGAATGAATTTACTTATTAAACTGTTTGGGTCCCAATAAAATCACTTAAAGAAGAACTGAAAGAGCCTCTACTGGGCCCAGTACAGCACTCAGGTACTGGGTTTCTCTTGCATGTGCCACTCTCGTCTTCCACCTGCCAGCAGGGCTCCAGTCACTGTTTCATCTCAGATCAAAGGGTCTCTTGAGGACTTGTTCTACCCACAAGACTGTGGGTGGCATATGTTTCAAAAAGATAAACCAATAAGAGTTTCCTCATATCCCACTCAAAAACATGATCATATCACCCACATACAACACCCAGGCCATGTTAAGACTCTTGGCCTTGGTCAAGACTCTTGTTATACTTAAAATCTTACTCCAAGACCCTCATCGGGTGTAAAACGGCATAGCCCTATAGGACCCCATGGTCTGGAGTTACAAGGCAATCTTCATCTGGTGTAAAATGGCTTCTCCCAATCATCTTAAAAAGACTTTGACTACCAGGGATATCTGCACATAGAGCCTTGGAAAGGGCAAAAAATCTCCATATATCATCAGGTTCAGGGCAACACAGGAAGATACCAAGATAGGAAACAAACCACTGCAAATGAGAACAAGCCCCTTCTTCTCAGGTTGGAGTGCTAGGTGGTGGTAGCTCTGCAGAGATAGATGTGAAAGAGAACTCACCGCTTACACACCGAGAACTATTTCAGGGATTTCCGGGTGTGGCTAAACAGAGTTCTGACTACAGGCAGCGAGATCACACGTAGTCACACACTCAGAGGGGGAAAGCGGAGGTGAACACTCAGAAGCTGTAAAGAGGAACATCTCCCCCTCATGTCACCACTCTGAAGAGACAGAGTCAATGACAACGGCGGCAGCGAGGGTGGGAAAGGGCACTGCAGCCATGGAGAGAACATCGTTCTTAATGGCACTTATTTGCCTTTGGTCGGGTAAGAGGCCTGCTCCCTTCTCCTCCTTGGTGCAGTCCTGGGCTTGGAGTGGTGCTGTGTTAAGAGGCCAGATTTTCTCCTCTAAGTCACTTTGCCTATGGAAAGGGAACACCATATTTATTAAGGTTAAAAGGTTTTCCACTCCATACTAAGCATTAGGGCCAAGGCACTGGACTGGGACTCAGGAGATTTGCATTCAGTTCCCTGCTCACTCGATGTAGCCAGTCATTTGGGTTCAAATTAAAAGTTTGTGTGGGAGTTTTGTCTATGAATCTCCTAGTCATCTTTGAAAATCCCAGCCTTGATCTCTCTGTGCCTCAGGTGCCTATCTGCACATCAGGAATGAGATTTCCTGTGTCCTACCTGTTGCTGTCTTGTCTCTCTTGATTGTTCAGTGCAGGAATTGTCTTGTCCCAGATTCTGTTTGCCGAGCGCTACAATAAACATGCCCGAGAGCTTGGCTGGAACCTCTCATTGCTTCTGTGCCAGTGCTAATAAATATTATTGGTCAAAAATGGCAAACTCTTTAGAAACATTGCACAAATCTGTTTTCCACTTTGCAGTAAACATCACCCAAAAGAGTCACAGTGGTGTGAATTCATCGTTTCATTTACTATTTTTATACATATATTTGTTATTCTCACAGAAAAACGACTGACCAAATATTATTATTTTATCAGCTACAATTGGCTAATAACATAGGGAAAAGATCCTGATTGGTTAATAACTTAAGTTTAATTATTAATCAATCATAGTATTTTAATATAATGTTCTTGGACAGCTCCCAATTATTATTCACATTTTATAGTTTAAAATGATTTCCTCAACTGAAGTGAATCATCAATGTTTTCAGCTTTGTGAAATCATAGAAATGTAGGACTGGAAGGGATCTTGATGCATCAACTAGTCCAGTCCCCTGCACTGAAGCAGGACAGAGTATACCTATATCATCCCTGGAAGAGGTTTGCTGAACCTGTTCTTAAAAACTTCCAGAGTCAGAGATTCCATAATCTCCTCTTGGAAATCGGTTCTGGTTTTTAACTACCCTTCTGGTTAGAAAGTGTTTCCTAAAATCTAATCTAAATCTTCCGTGCCGCAAATTAAACCAATTACTTCTTGTCATAGCGTAAGTATGCATGGAAAACAGTTTATCATTGTCCTCTTTATAACAGGCCTGAACATATTTGAAGACTTATCAGGTCCCTCCTCAGTCCTCCATCCAGCAGAAACATGCCCAGTTTTTTTAAAACCTGTTAATCAAATGTCACATTTTCTAAACCTCTGATCAGTTTTGTTGCCCTCCCCTGGATTCTCTCCAACTGGTTCACATCTTTCCTAAAATTTGAAATTGCCCCTTTTAAATCGTCAAATATACATACTATAGGATTGAACTTTATTCTATTTGCATGTCACAAATGTATTTAAAGCCATGATCACTTGCACCTAAACTACCACTAATGTTTAGGTCTGTGATCTATTCCTCTTTATTTGTCAACATGAGGTTTAATAGAGAATTCCCCCAGCCAGATGCAACACTTCATGGATAAGTGTCATCTATCATATTTAGGAATTCCAAGGGCTTTTTTGTACTGGTAGCATGAGACAGGTGTCACTCAGACTGAAGTCCCCTCATTGCTCATGCAGTTCTTTCCCTTACACTGTATAGGAAGCTGCTTAAGGAGCTAGACATCTCTAGTGTGATTGGCGGGCTACTGCACATGCAAACTAGTACCTCATTTTGTGCTTTATCAGTTAGAACATGGATCCACAAACATTCAAGTTCATTTGCTTCCAAGTGGTCTGCCAAAAATGGCTTTCCCAAGTCACTGAGCGCAGTACTCCCTCTCCCCTTATGTTCACTCCATCCATCCCAACGCGGGGATTTAAATACTCCAGCCATGCAAACGAGGGCCCCGTTATGCTAGGAGCTGGGTGAGCACACAAGAGACAGTCCCTTCCATGAAGAGATTACAGGCTACATAATGAGACTGACAAAGGATGGGAAAGGACAGAGAGGTCATGTAGCTCACCCAAGGTCACACAGCAGGTCAGTGGTAGAGCCAGGATTAGAAGCAGGACTCCTGAATCTGCCTAGTGCCTTGTCCACTGCACCACATGGCCCTCCTCCATGGCATATTTGGGGACAACTGGGTGTGCAGTTGGGAATAGTTATCAGTCCAGCAAGCAAATACTGCAATGTCCAGCTGCCTAGGCCAGGCAGGATTGACAGGACATTATTAAAGATGATGGGGTTTTGTTTTCCTCCTTTCAGCTTCAAAGGACCATGCTGCCCTGGGCGTCTATCAGACTCCGCTCTGTATCTCTGCGGCTGTGGGGACGGAGCCCATTATGGATGCAGGTTCCCTCCCATGGAGGCAAGTGAAATAGCTTTTGTCTAATGGTATAAAGAGCGTGAGACACTAAACTCATCAGACAGCCACCTCCTACAGTCTGTAAACCTCACAGCAGGGTCTGATACTCTCAGGATATCCCGCGTGCAGGCTCAGGATGCTGGAGTCTATACCTGTGAGATGGGGAATATCACCCACAGCTCTATCGGGAATGGCACAAAACTGGAAATCCATGGTAAGCGGGTTCCACACTGAGCAGTGAGTTCCCTTCTCACATTTTTCCTCCTTTTGCTTTACTCCCCCTCAGCCAGCTCTTCCAAGAGGGAAACCCCAAGGGAGGAGCGCCCAAGAACTGGCCACCTGGAAGAGGGATAATGGTGGGTAGAAACCCTGCAAGAACAGGGCTCTGTTTTGCCAGCTCCTGTGACCCTTGCACTGTGATCTCACCAAAGCCAGGCAGATATTTAGCTCAGAGATACACGACCCTCTGGCCGTGCCACTGATTTCCAGCCACACCAGAGAAAGAATCCAGGCTCTGATGGCTGTTGGGAAGCTGAGAGTGGATAGAACCAGGCTGCCTTTCGCAGTGCTGACTTGCACCTGGAGGGCAGGTAAGGGACAGTCAGGAAGTGCCAGGACAGTGCATGCGAATAGTTGCCATCACAATATGTGATACTCTTGCAATAGCATCTGTCTTCAGGCAGTAAAATCCCTATATCTGTGGGAAGCCCCTTCACATCCCCAGCAGTGGCACAAAGAGGGCTGGAAGCCATCAGACCGCCCCAGAGGATGGTTCAGCCTACATGGGATGGGGGAGATCCCAGACAGCCTAGAGCCAGCATGGCCGGCTCCTGTACCACCCCCTTTCTTGCCTGTGGCATAACGAGCAAGTTGAGGCCCTGGAGACGCAGGAGGGTATTTATGGAGGTTATAGGTTTATGTTCCAGGTTCAACCCCACCTAGGAATCAATCTGCGATGGAAGGATGTGTTCACGTTACTGCTCCTCAGGAAGAGAAAGGTAATTGCTTTAATGCCAGGAAAAGCCTTTCCTGTCTTGCCCTTAGAGTGTCATCTCAGGGGGACGCAAGCGGCGTGTGCTATTTCCTCACACTGTCCCCATCCTCAGCCCATTGCACACTCTTGTGAACACCAACACTGCAGTGACTAGTTATCGATGCTTAAACATTTCTGCTGAGGAAGCACCTAAAGGGATCAATCAGTTAGGCCCCATTGTGACAGACTAGAGGAAAGTCCTGCCCCAAAGAGCTTCCCAGCTAAAATGAACCGTAAGCGAGTATGGTAAGACCAACAGAGTCAGCAATAGCTCCTGCCTGGCCCTACCCATCTGCCAGCTTTAGTGAGAGGGAATGTTTGCCCCCATAGTGGAGTCATTCCTTACAGCTTTCCAGATGCACCGGGGGATGCTTCTATTCCACTTGGACAAGCATCAGTGGTGGCACATGGGCTGTGGTTGAAGGACTCACCTAGCGATGGGCTTTGTATTGCAGTATCTCCAGTACCTCACTAAGCGTGAGACATTGTCCCTTGGAGGTAGTAGAATGGTGTCCCTGAGAAAACTCACGCCCCAGGGACTCAACTTTCTTGCAGTTTGCTCACAGTCTATCAGGAATTCAAAAATTAACAATTTCTTTCCATCTTTTACGTTTCAGTGGTAACATCTGTAGGCATCATTATTCTGCTTCTCAGAAACATCATTGGAGCGGCGCTCTTATTGACCCTAGTGTTTGCGGTCATCATCGTCCATTTCCTGTCAGGTAGAGTTCAATCAGCTCATGTTCTCATGCATCCATCAACAAAAACTGTGGCTGCTTCCTCGCCTCTTACTCTACGGTAACAGGTGGGGAAGTACATTTTAAAATGTTTGACTTGTGGCTAAAAGACCATAGATAACAGTTTTCACTAGCTATAGAACTGCTTCACTCTGAGGGGTTAACACATTCATTGTCCTTGTTCGACATAAGTGTAAAGAAACTGGCAGGATCAGATTTGGGAGGGAAAGTGTGGCTAGAAGACTGGTAGCCAGCAATTCTCGGTTCTCTTCCTGACCTGCCATTGACTTGGTGTGGGACCTTGGGTAAGTCACTTCTCCGTGTACCTTGGTATCCTCATGAGCAAAACATGGATAGTGACATCTACCTACCTCACAGGGGGTTGGAGAGAATCTGTTTTTCTCAAGAGCATTGGACTCCTTGGATGATGCTCTGTTACAGAGCACAACTTATGACAATGGGCGAGGCATTGCCTTTAATAAGGGATCTGTAACTCCTTAGAGGAGGAGCAGTCCCCAGCCAGTGAGTGAACCACCAAGGGGAAGTCCTGTGTCTCCTTCACCTCTTCTTCACAACCTGGGGGGAGTGTTGTGGTTTCCAGAGCACTGAGTTAGGGGGAGGGGGTCCGCACTGTCACAGGGTAACCAAATTAATGACACTGCTTATAAAGGCAGCCTGCGTGAAAGCTGGAACTCAGCCACTGAGTCTCACCCAGACAGGCAGTCCAGAGACAGGCTGGGGCCTTTGACTGATGTCTGAGACAGGCACAGGTGCTGGAACGAGGGGTGCTGCAGCACCCCCTGGCTGGAAGTGCTTTCTGTTATATGCAGGGTTTACAGTTTGAGTCAATGGCTCTCAGCACCCCCACTATACACATTGTTCCAGCCCCCCTGGAGACAAGTGATGAGCAAGATCAGTATGAAGGGGAGGAACTGGTGCAGAGTGGATGGCACTCACTGGTGATCCAGAACACGGTTCATTTGATGCACATTTCCCTTGGATTTCAGGTCCTACTGGAGACTCAGAATAACCCGACCTTCTGCAAGGATGAGGACACTGAAAGGAACAAACTCTCTGTGATGTTGCACTCCATATGATTTTATGAAAATATGCTAATAAGTGTGACTATAATGTAATTGGAATATGCTTCATGCAAAAGGTCTCTTGTAAGGTATCATTACAAAGCTTATAGTCTACTGAGTGTGTTCGTCCTATTTTTATGAATGTATCATTCTTGTATCTTAAACTAGGAATATAAAATATAACTGAGGTCCTATTGTAGTTATGCAAAATGTGAGCCATTAATGCAGCATCGCTATTCCCTGGGCCTAGTCTGTGACCACCACTGAGCAAAATGAGCAATGGTTAGCATTGCACGTAGCTTTCCCCTTTCATTCAATTCTGTTTTAAATGACTCAGCCTTGCACACAGTCTCTGGTTATATAGGATTCCAGGACAGCAATGATGGGGAAACTGACATTAGCCAAGACAAAAAGTGGGAGGGAAGAGTTATATTGGGCTTCATGATGCCTCACTTTATAATCCTGAAGGTATTCGTTAGTATTATCTTTTGGAGCAGGAGTGGAAGGACTGGTCCCCGCCAGCACTTCTCTGGGTCCCTCACACCAAATTCCCTGTGAATATGGGTCCTGTCATGCAATACAAAATGGATGATTATTGACACAGAAGGGTCTATCAACCAGTGTGTGTGTTACTCAGCTGCTCAGTGGATTAAAATTATTTGTATTTCTCTTTGCCTTCAAGAGTCAAATAAAGACAGAGCTGATGGGAGCCGGGTCAGGTTTCTCTGGTTGACCTCCAGCCCCTGGTTATTCCCTGCTATGGGCTGGCAGGACCTGACTACCATGGAAGAAGAGGTGAGGAGGGAAGAAATGAAGCAAGCCAGGCTATCTAGCAGTACTTACAACAAAGACATATTGGATTTATTTTACTAACGTTTTTACACCCATTTTACTTTTAGACCCAAACCCTGCAAGTTCTGCATAACCTGCATTTCTCAAAGGAATTAGTCTTTCCCGCCCCCCAGCAATCTGAAGTTCAAGTTATTCCACAGGAGACAGGCCCAACCTCTTCCGGATTCAGTACCTTCCTTTCTAAGCTATGTCATATTCTCATTGCTCTGCGCTTGGACTCCTCTCTAGCCTTGCTGGATTACGCACCAGCCTCCACACTCCATCTTTCACCCACTTCTCCCTCATGCCCCAACACTCCACCCTCTTTTTGGAGTTTACTCTCCTCCTTCTGAGGTGGGCCTGATTTCTATAGGCCCCACCCCTGCCTTCTCCCAGCAGCTCTGCCAGGATTAGTGGCTGAGCAATCGCTTTACCATGATGAGAGGAGATGCAGAACAATCATTAGTGGTGTGTGCCTGTGTTCCCCCTCTATGATCCACAAAGGGGACCCACTTGGTGGTTTCTAGCTCCTGAGCCATCACCTTTCTTGGCTAGAGTCCGGCATCTCTCTTCCTCCTGACCGGAGTGTTTAAGGCTGCACAGCTCCTGGCTGGGGCGATATCCCTAGCAAGCCAGACTGCCTAAAGGTCAGCGCCTGTGTATTGCTTTCTTCCCTGAGGCTATGCCCACAGTTGTAAGTTATCACACAGCTTTTTCTAAGCAAGCACATTTATTCTTAAGGGGAAAGCATTACAGAGAAACCACATTAAAACAAAGAACCACCTATATGAATGCTAAGAAGCTTACCAGAGAGCACCCCAAATCCAACCTCTGGCACTGGAATGTGTCAGTCCTCCAAAACCCAAACGTGGGTTTTCCCCGTAGTTACAGGTTCATAACGGTCTCAGATTCAGAACTGGAACTGGGCCTGGGCAGATCAGCCTGTTTCTTTATATTCTGATTCTGTAGAGTAGGTGATCTCTGCTAAACCAGTAACAAAATACCCAACCCTGTCTGTGCATCTGTATTTCTGTTATGCTCATTGCTAGAATCCAGGCATTATGTACATAGATAAGTTGTATCTATTTCTGTCTGCAAGAGGACCTGGCACAAGGTGTTGCAATACAAACAAGACAGCCAAGTGCATGCATTAAAAGATTAACTATTTGATGATTACTCATTTGTAATAAATAACACTACTGTGCTTATGTAGGAACCTCCTGGGTATCATTTCGTACTAATTACATCCCCTCAGAACTTCCTCTTGGGTAAGAACTCAGTTCTCCCTGCACCAAAAGCACAGGCACATACCACAGGAGCCAAAGGAAACTCTCCACTAACTATGAGCAATATAGGGTCTGTGATACACAGTTGAGCAGTTCAGACGCCATCCAGGAGAAGACAATGGTGCAAATGCACAGTGACCAGCTCCTTAGAGCAGTCCATTCCAAAACAAAATAACAGCACTTATGCAGCACTTCACATTTTCAAGGCACTGCACAAATATGCACTATGACTTAATTACCTTAATGTAAGGACTAATGTACAATTAACCTGATCAAACCACGTCAACCACAGACACAAGTTACAAAAGCTTGTAAGTTAGATGTAAGTGGAGTGCATCTTCACCCACCTTACTGCCCCTGCAACTACAGGAGTTGGGGAAGGTGTTGATAAGTCAGCCCCACCTGTGTCTGGAAAGCACCCCAATTCTCCTTTCAGTCCCCATAATGAACACATGATCAGATATTGTTTGTGTTTCGCAGAGTGTTCAGAATGTAGTGACTTGTGTGAAATTGCAGGGAGCAGGAGTAAATAGTAGAATCTTACAAACAGAATTCCAGTGGGTTTGAAATCCTGTAGTGAAGAAAATGAGAAATAAGCCCACACAGACATAGCCACAAGAGGGAGCCCAAGCAGCACAAACAGTGTCAGAGGCTGGTGAAACATTTAGGCTTTGTCTACACTAGCACTTTTGTCAGCAAAACTTTTGACCGTGAGGGGTGTGAAAAAACACACGTCCCAACCGACATCAGTTTCAAGTGCCAGCGTGGACAGTATGGTGTCAGCAGGAGAGCTCGTTGGGGGTAATTTAATTAGGTCAGCCAGGGAGCTCTCTCCTGACGGCGCAGAGCGGCTACACAGAAGACCTTACACC
The DNA here is from genome assembly GCF_007399415.2 of Gopherus evgoodei. Classification (NCBI taxonomy): domain Eukaryota; kingdom Metazoa; phylum Chordata; order Testudines; family Testudinidae; genus Gopherus; species Gopherus evgoodei. The sequence goes on along the minus strand of NC_044333.1, from coordinate 7,606,434 downwards.
GGGGCAGCTGCAGTGGCACAGGTATGCTGCTGTATGGTCCGTAGTGTGGACACAGCCTAAGCAGAAAAAGCAAGTTTCTTTTCTAACACATTGCAAAGAGCTTTGTAAATCTGACTCCATTCCAGTCAGGAGACAACCCATTTAATGGTTGTGCATTATTAAAATCACCACTTATTAGCATGCACTATTGTGAGAGGATCTATCACAGAGGGTGAAGTTCCAGTATTTGGAGAAAATCCCAGATTTTACCATCAGATTTGCTCTAGTATGGATAGAAATGGCAGCACCTGTCAGAGAAAGCTGAAAATCACCACTAGGAAATCAAAGTGAGCTGGGCTCGAATCAATACCCTGGATCCCAACCCACAGAAATGTGTGTCTGAGTGAGAGAAAGACGTGTGATAAGTGTATGTGTAAAAATCCAAACCCAGATTTGTTCCACAATCTCACATGTAGGTGACCCCTATCTTCATAATGAACCAAAGTAAAACCCCAGATCTACCCAGCCCTGAGGGACTCTGGGGTGTTTGAAAACTGGATGCAAAGTAACTTTAAGTTTAACGCTAAGGTTTATACAACTGGCCAGCTCTCTCCTCCCCTCTGGAAGGCCAGGGCCCAATCCCAGTCCCGGCTTCTCGCGCCAAAGGTAAGTATAACAAGCAGCCAAGAAGAGGAACAGGTCTGTTGATGGTAGTCAAGGAGAGGAATGTACCTGCCACACAGGGAGCCAGAAGAAGACAATGTACAACTGTCTTGGGGTAGGGGAACAGGGAGTGAGTTACCTTTTCAATGGTAAAAGCATCCAACAACATTTGCCCGCTCAAATCCCTGCATGCACAATTGCTCCCTTGAAGAAGCCAGTTAGATACATAACCCATGTCAGGCCTGATCCTAGATGCAATGAGCATCTGAAGCTCCCCACTGACTTCAGTGGCAATTGCTGGGCTACGGTTCCTCTCAGAAGCGACCCGGGGGGGGGGGGCAGCACATGCAGGCTTTCATGCAGACAAAACCAGGCGCCAGTAAATATTTGCAGAAGCATTTTTAGGGCCCAGGAAAATGTTGGTTGCAAAGAAGAACATTTTCTAAAAAGCAAAGTTTTTTTTTAATGGTGACGAAAGAATAAGATTTAATGAAAGGAATTAAGCAACAGGGAACAGGGTCGTAGAAACAAGTTAGTAACTGTAATGATTAAAGACTGACACTCAATTCTTAACTCAGTAATTAGTTGATATTAATATCTCATTTTGGTAACAGTGCATAGTGAATATTAATAGATCCCCTATTAATATTGCATTTTGATGGCACAAGAAGGGTTATGTTAACTATAAATATATAGAGTAACAAGCTTTCACACCAAAGATCTTGCCTCCTGAATAAATCACAGAGGCTGATTCAAAATGAGCTAATTTGCTTCTGTTTCATGGAGCAGAGTCTAACTAAGACGACACTGAGCATAAAACAAGCTTGGTAAGGAGGTATAAATGATCTGTGTTCCACTGTAGAACTTAGGGACCTAAAAGCCAGCTACTGAGAAGATCCAGACCCAGAAAGTGATATGAGAAAGTGTGATATAGTGGTTAGAGCAGGAAGTCAATGCTTAGGGTTAAGGTTGTAATAAAGGTGCAAGACACAGGAGTGCTGGGGGGAGAGTGTGGGGGAGGGGGTCCCAGTGACCTGACATGGGCCAAGGTTACAAAAGTGTAATACCACCATGGCATGGCAAAGCTCAATATCCAGTAACTCCAGGTGTCTCTTTCCTTTTTGGGTCTCCAACTGAATGGTCTCACCTGGTTCATTGAAAGGACAATGGGCCTTTTCCAAGTGACGTTGCCTGGGTCACAGCACTCCGGATATTTCTGTAGGCCTAGCTAGCCATTTGCAGTGCCCTTGCTCCCACTGGGACGTGTTGTCGATCACCAGTGATTCCAAGCCTGGGGCAGTCTGCATGCTTTCCTCTCTCAGATTTCTCTACCACGACCCTTGGCTCCAGGAGAGTCTGGAACGCTGCGACCTCCTGCTCAGCTCTCCGCCGGGTTCCCTTCCAGACTGGGATTCAGAAGCCTCATTGGTTCCATTTTTGTGCTGAGGTGCAGTTTTCTCCTGGCACCGTGTCATAAAAGGAGTGTCCGTAAGGGATTGGTCTTTCCTGGCCACAGTCACATGACATGAATGTTCACGTCAGTTACGGTCTTCACTGGCTGCCGTGGCTACTGTTACACGGACTGCTCTTCGGACTCTGCACTTCCCAGCCCCAGCAAGATGAGGAGCTAATTCTGGACACCCACTGCATTGCCTGAGCTGCACCACAAACCACCGTCTCACAAGTGCTCCTCCTACGTCTGCATAGCACTCGCTCAGACAGAAAGGAAGGTATTTCTTCCTCCTGCGGCCGTGCTTAAAGCATCGGAGCTTAGATCACCATTGCGTCTAGTCCACCGCTGTCAGAGTACAGCCTGGTGGTTGCTGGGCTTTATTCAAACCTCATGCAGCAGTGTCTTCATCCAACCAGAGGTCACTCCTGTGAGATATTGGCTTCAGACTAAGGGACAGGTCAGCTGCTGGCGTGAGTCAGTAAAACTCTGACAATTTACACTTGCTGAGGCTCTGTCTCTAAGCCCCTAATTCTCTCCCGTTACACCAAGCCTACACTTGGGTAACTTTGTAGAATCACACAGCTGTAAAGCTGGTAACAACACAGCAGAGGATCAGACCTAAATTATCATCTGCCATAAGGTAACAGAGTTTTAAGAGTATACAAGAAAATAGAGGGGAAATAAGACAAAGAATTCTGGGCCAAATCCTCAGGAAATGTAAACTGACATGGGTCCATGGCCTCCATGGAGATACGTCAGTTCACACTAGCTGAGGATCTGCCCCTTGCTCTCAAGCTCTGGCATTGAAGGGCTGGGAAACACAGCTCCAGGGCGTAGCTCTGGCAGACTCCCCAGAGCAGAGTCTGACAACCTGGATTTGACCTGTGTCCACACTGTAAAATGTCTGAGCTTTGAGCCACGTCATGGTGGGACTGGAGCTCGGACCCACCTGCCCTAGCAAGGTCTGCAAGAGTGAGTACAGAGCAGTTCCCCAAGTCAGACTAAGTTCTGGATGAATGGAAGCAGGTTTCAGCTGAAGCCTGCGTCAGAGCCCGGGCTTAGTGTGCTGTGCAGCCAGACCCAAAGAAACCACCTCAGAAAATTCTACATGAGTAGTCTGGCACACACTGGTCCGTCTCATAGACTCATAGACTCTAGGACTGGAAGGGACCTCGAGAGGTCATCGAGTCCAGTCCCCTGCCCTCATGGCAGGACCAAATACTGTCTAGACCATCCCTGATAGACATTTATCTAACCTACTCTTAAATATCTCCAGCGATGGAGATTCCACAACTTCCCTAGGCAATCTATTCCAGTGTTTAACTACCCTGACAGTTAGGAACTTTTTCCTAATGTCCAACCTAAATCTCCCTTGCTGCAGTTTAAGCCCATTGCTTCTTGTTCTATCATTGGAGGCTAAGGTGAACAAGTTTTCTCCCTCCTCCTGATGACACCCTTTTAGATATCTGAAAACTGCTATCATGTCCCCTCTCAGTCTTCTTTTTTCCAAACTAAACAAACCCAATTCCTTCAGCCTTCCTTCATAGGTCATGTTCTCAAGACCTTTAATCATTCTTGTTGCTCTTCTCTGGACCCTCTCCAATTTCTCCACATCTTTCTTGAAATGCAGTGCCCAGAACTGGACACAATACTCCAGTTGAGGCCTAACCAGCGCAGAGTAAAGCGGAAGAATGACTTCTCGTGTCTTGTTTACAACACACCTGTTAATGCATCCCAGAATCACGTTTGCTTTTTTTGCAACAGTATCACACTGTTGACTCATATTAAGCTTGTGGTCCACTATGACCCCTAGATCTCTTTCTGCCATACTCCTTCCTAGACAGTCTCTTTCCATTCTGTATGTGTGAAACTTATTGTTCCTTCCTAAGTGGAGCACTTTGCATTTATCTTTATTGAACTTCATCCTGTTTACCTCAGACCATTTCTCCAATTTGTCCAGATCATTTTGAATTTTGACCCTGTCCTCCAGAGCAGTTGCAATCCCTCCCAGTTTGGTATCGTCCGCAAACTTAATAAGCGTACTTTCTATGCCAACATCTAAATCGTTGATGAAGATATTGAACAGAACTGGTCCCAAAACAGTCAAGGGTTCCTAACAGATTACGTTACAATGAAAGGCACAGGCACGGTCCAGTATAGATTCTAGGTAGCAGACATGTGCATTACAGGAGATGTCAGCTTGTCTCCTGGTGAGCCACAAATAGGACACGCGTTAAATCTGTGAACACGTAAATCGTTCACTTACAAGGGGGTGAATGTGGAGTACTGCCCTACCTTCTACTTCAGGAGCGTTACTCCAGAATTATGCCGCAACTGAGAGCAGCCTTAACTGCTCCTCTTATAACAGGGCCCTTCAGGATTTCCGTTCCCAGCATGCAACATTCCATCTTCATCCGAGTTCTGAGAGGAACATGGGGCACTGCATGCTGGGAAAGGTCATCTCTGTAGGCTGCAGCTCCACACTGAAGTGTTATTCCAATAACGTGCCTCCTTCAGGCTTCTACCAAGTTGCCAATGTAGCCCTCCTGCTGGGCCAACTTTGAGCCTGACCTTGAAGCTAGTTGTAGAAGAGCTTTTATGGCTCATTCTCCATTGACTCACACCCTGACTCATCGGCAGCATCTGAACCAGGGGGACCTTTCTCTTGCTAGCCCTGTCATGAATCTAAAGGAACAATTTGTTTTAACAGACTAAAAGCAGTTAGAAGTGAGCTTGCCTGTCTCACCTCATTACAGAGATACTCTGACCTGTCCCTTATTATTATTTATAGTATCATAGTGTGCAAAGGTCTGAGCTGTGATCAGGGCCTCTGTTTGTGCTGTCTGCTGGATCACAGCCCAATTCCTCGACTGCAAGCCCAAACTACCTCCCTTCTACTGCTTCTTGTTAGCAGAGCTCACAGGTTCTCTTCTTTATTAAGTCTTTGCTCACCAGATGAGGCGTCTCACGCAGGGAGAGTCTAACAGCCGCCATACTATTTTGGTTGAGATTGGACTTGGAGGCTATATATAAAGATACACACTCACTGCTAGACGCACATGGACAACTGTCACCTTGCTTCTTCATGGCAGAAAGGCAGAGGGAAACATGCACCAGAACATGTCGCAGCCTTTGAAACAGCTCTGTTGTATCAAGGACACCACAGCCCAGAAGGAGCAAAAAATAATTGTCATACAATACCACGGCTGGATCTCTTAATCCCCGGCCCCAGAGAAAGGAACTGGTGAAGAGAACTGAGAGTTTGGGACTGTAAAACTGAAAACTCCTCCAGAACCCTCTTTCAACAGAAAACCTGCTGAGGAGACAGCACGCAGCCAGGATGAGCGAGGTGTCTGTCCTGGAGAAAACAACCTTCCTACTAGGACTGCTTTGCCTTTGTACAGGTAAGAGGACAATACCATTCTCCTTATCAGTACTTCCATTTAGCCATCCCAGTCCAGTTATAGGGGGTTTGCTCTGGGTCTGACAACTCTGGAGACTGGAATCTTCTGTTTATCACAGAGCAGGGGACAGCAGTGAAAACTTCCTCACTCCAGCCATGTGCATTAACCCTACTGTTGAGGGACTCCCCTCTAGCAATGCCAAGATAGTTCGGCCTCTTTTCCCCATTTGTTCCATGTTCCTCTGCTACCTTTAGCTTTCAGCATCTTCCCTTCCCATCCCTTTATCACTTTACTGTGAAACGACCCAGTCATATTTACAGCCCTGGACAGTGCAAAGGCCTTTGATCTCAGCCAGAACCAGGGGATGATATTTTAAAGTACCAAAGTGACCACTAGCTGCTGAGCAGTATCAGTGGCGCACATTGTGCAAACGTAGACACGCTGCTGCAGGGGTGACTTTCCTGAACTGGACATCAAACAATCCCCCACAGCATTGCACTGATGTAGTTGCCTTGTGGATTTAATTTGGGCTCCCTGTGTATTCCTTCCCTTATACCCAAAACAAGTATCAGATCAAGAAGTTGCTGTGATGAACATGGTACTAAAAACACAGCTAGACTAGAAATTTATAACTTTCTCTATCTCTGTCCCCCTACTAGTGCGCCAGAATAAATTCATCCCATGCTGCAATCAGCTGCAGGCTCACTAGCGACACACCCATCCCTGCCCCACGCAGCGGTCCAGCTCCTGAGCTCATAACTAGAATCAGATTTAGAAAAACCTCAGAGGGCTTAGAAGAAATAGTGTTTCAGGACATCATTTTAAAGGATTATTTTCTCTTCCTCTTCTAGTTTCTGCAGATGCTGCTGCCCCAGGCGTGCATCAGTCCCAACCTTGCATTGTTGCGGATGTGGGGTCAGAGCCCATTATGGAGTGCACATTCCCTCCCATAGAGGCAAGTGAAATAGCTTTTATCTCATGGTACAAAGAGGAGAGGAGACTGAGCCCCTCAGACAGGCGCTTCAGGCCATCTCAAAACCTCACTGCAGGGTCTGGTTCTCTCCGGATACCCCATGTGCAGACTCAGGATGCTGGAGTCTATACCTGTGAGGTGGGGAACAGCATCCACAGCTCTACTGGGAATGGCACAAAACTGGAAGTCCATGGTAAGTGGGTCCCAACCTGAGCAGTGAGTGTCCTTTACTCATTTCTCCTTGTCAGTTGATGAGCTGCAGCGTGGGAGCAGAGGGGGCGTTGCAGGGAGGTAATGTGGGACGGCATGATGGTGGGTGAATTATGGCTGGGGAGAGAGGGGAATATTGAGAGGATGGTGGTGAGGGTGCATGGTGGGGGTCAGACAGGCAAGTTAAGGAGAGGGAGCCACCTGCTCAGATAGATGTCACGTGACAGCCGTCAGAGATCATAGCTCAAACCTCAATCAGTCCATGGTGCCCAAATGTGGATCTAATAGCAAACCTTACCCCAGCTGAGGTGTGGACACACAGCGGCTGATGCAGCATCATTGTTTGAAGCACAACTGATTGACTGCTCTTAGTGTTGATTCAGTTTCACTTGGGTGATTTGATGGTCAATTCTGTGGCAAACAGAGGAGCTGGGGGCACATGGAAGGAAATTGCTTTGCTAACAAAACCTACAGCAAGAAATCCACAGTCTCTGAGCAAACAAAATATGACCCTTACAGAGGACCCTACCAGAGAGGGCACGGGGGTTTATTTACACACACAAGTTGAACTGGTTTAACTTAAATCAGTTCATTATTATTCTTATTTATCTGTATGAATATCGTTGCTATTTTGTGCTCCAGGACACTCAGTCTCCCTGTTACCTGTTTGCAGGGTTCCCAGCTGAGGAAAGCTTTAGGAGCCAATTGGATATGCACACAGAGACGCCAACACAAGGCAAGAACTCACAAGAAATTTCTCCACTTTTTGTCCTCTTGAGACCAGAGGAAGTCACTGTGGCCTCTTCTCTAGATGTGCTCAAGCAGTCAGGCGACACACACAGGAGTCAGGTATAGAGAATAATCCTGTGCTAATGATCCCAAGTGGTCACTTCCAGCCCTATTGTCAATGATTCCAGACAAAGCCAGTGATCCATAGAAGCTAAGGACCTCGTTTCAGCAAGTCAGGGCTTGTCTACATCACAAAGTTGCAGCGCTGGTGAGGGGGTTACAGCGCTGCAACTTAGGAGGTGTACACATCTGCAGGGCATCACCAGCGCTGCAACTCCCTGTTTGCAGCGCTGGCCGTACTCCCGTTTTGTCTCGGGTGTAGAGGATCCAGCGCTGGTGATCCAGCGCTGGTAATCAAGTGTAGACACTTACCAGCGCTTTTCTTGACCTCCGTGGAATAAGCAGGTATCCCAGCATACCTGAGGAAGCCTCTCTGGTAATCAAGCAGGTCTCCTTCCCCGGTTTGCTCTCGCGTTCCCCGAACCCCCGTGCAAGCAGGTCTCCTTCCCTGCGGTTTGCAGGGGGGTTTGGGGAACGTGAGAGCAAACCGCGGGGAAGCTGGTCTCCTTCCCCGGTTTGCTCTCGCGTTCCCCGAACCCCCCTTGAAGCCGCCCAACAGCGCTGCAGTGTGGCCACATCTAACACCACTTGCAGCGCTGGTTGCTGTAAGTGTGGCCACTCTGCAGCGCTGGCCCTATACAGCTGTACTAATACAGCTGTAACAACCAGCGCTGCAAAATTGTAGATGTAGACATACCATCACATGATCACTTTCAGGCAGCTGGAATGTAACAGAACCCGCGTTCCAGGAAGAGGAAACTGCAAGGGGTTTGCAGTAGGGCTCTGTTAGTTTTAGTTACTTATTTTCTAATGCAGAAACACTCTAACTTGCATTTAAAGGTGGGTTAAAGCTAGAGGGGGCCTGGATCAAAACTAAGTGCCCCTCCAAAACTAGGTGATACGGGCTGGTGGACAAAACTCACCTCAACGTTCAAAACGTGGGAGGGGAAACAGAAGGTAGTCACTATCTTGGGAACGCAAGACGTGTGTCTTCAGGGGTGTGGCCTTGACTGACTGATCTACTCCTTGGATAGTTAAGGCCTCTCTGTATTTGCTAAGCAGGAGAGGATCGTATTTCTCTGGCTAATGGACAGAGTCAGGGTATGTCTACATCTACAATTTTGCAGCGCTGGTTGTTACAGTTGTATTAGTACAGCTGTATAGGGCCAGCGCTACAGAGTGGCCACACTTACAGCAACCAACGCTGCAAGTGGTGTTAGATGTGGCCACACTTCAGCGCTGTTGGGCGGCTTCAAGGGGGGTTCGGGGAACGCAAGAGCAAACCGTGGGGAAGCAGGTCTCCTTCCCCGGGTTGCTCCAGTGTTCCCCGAACCCCCCTGCAAGCAGATCTCCTTCCCCGCGGTTTGCTCTCGCGTTCCCCGAACCCCCTCCCCGCAAGCAGGTCTCCTTCCCCACGGTTTGCAGGGGGGTTCGGGGAACGCGAGAGCAAACCGCGGGGAAGGAGACCTGCTTGCAGGGGGGTTCGGGGAACGCGAGAGCAAACCGCGGGGAAGGAGACCTGCTTCCCCGCGGTTTGCTCTCGCGTTCCCCGAACCCCCCTGCAAACCGCGGGGAAGGAGACCTGCTTGATTACCAGAGAGGTATCCTCAGGTATGCTGGGATACCTGCTTATTTCACGGAGGTCAAGAAAAGCGCTGGTAAGTGTCTACACTTGATTACCAGCACTGGATCACCAGCGCTGGATCCTCTACACCCGAGACAAAACGGGAGTACGGCCAGCGCTGCAAACAGGGAGTTGCAGCGCTGGTGATGCCCTGCAGATGTGTACACCTCCTAAGTTGCAGCGCTGTAACCCCCTCACCAGCGCTGCAACTTTGTGATGTAGACAAGCCCTCAGAAGTGATGTGTAAGGGCGGTAACTGCATATCAGTAAGCAGGGGTGAGTTGCAGGGAGAGGTAAATAACTCATTGAAGGGGTGCTGGAAGACGGTATTAGTCACACTAAGGGCTTGTTGTGACAAACTGGGAAAGTTCTTAATGTTTTCTCTAAATACTGTGTTGGTGCCTCAGTGTCCCCATGGCAGTTCTTAAGTATCTGGCAGAGCAAAGGGCCAGTGCACCTAAATGCCTGACACTCTGTCTCCTAACAACTGATGGCCTGGGCCCCTCCTCTGCAAAGGTGCCAGCTGAAGGTGTTGGAGACAAAGGGATCAGGTGACCTCCTGGCCCGGGTAAGGGGCTGAGGAGAGAGGTGGGGCTGGGAGGGGTTGTTAGTCTGGAGCTGGCTGGGGTCAAGGGTGGAGGGCAGACCTGGGGGTCTGGCTCACTGCCCCCCAGAATGGACCCAGCCGAGGGGTCCGGTTCGCTGTATCTACAAGCTCTGTTTTAGACCCTGTTCCTGTCATCGAATAAACCTCTGTTTTACTGGCTGGCTGAGAGTTACGTCTGACTGCAAAGTGGGGTGCAGAACCCGGTGGCTTCCCCAGGACCCCGCTGGGGTGGACTCGCTGTGGGAAGCGCACGGAGGGGCAGAGGATGCTAAATGCTCCAAGGAGAGACCCAGGAGGTGAAGCCGTGTGAGCTTCTTGCCCTGAACAAGTCTGCTCCAAGGGAGAGGTGGCTCCCCAAAGTCCTGACTGGCTTGGTGGGAAGCAGTTCCAGAGCATCGCCCGGGGACTCCGTGACACTTGTCTACACTACCACGCGGGGTCGATCCAAGATACGCAACTTCAGCTACGTGAATAGCGTAGCTGAAATCGATGTACTTAAATCTACTTACCGTGGCACTTTCACTGTGGCAGTTCGACAGCTGATGCTCTCCCGTCGACTCTGCTTGTGCTCCTCATTCTGGTTGAGTACCAGAGTCGACAGGACAGCACTCAGCACTCCATTTAACATGTCTATACCCCTGCTGGAGCGATTGCTACCCGCGTAGTGTAGATACGCCCTGATATAGACACAGACTAAATTCTGAATTTCTCTCATGTCCTTAACCCAGTCCAAAATGAACAGTGTGTGAAGCATTCATGCCTCCCATTCTATCCCATCTGAGAAATAATGACAAATAAAAAGAACAGGAGTACTTGTGGCACCTTAGAGACTTAACATTTATTTCAGCATAAGCTTTCGTGGGCTACAGCCCACTTCATCAGATGCATAGAATGGAACACACAGACAGGAGATATTTATACATACAGAGAACATGAAAAGGTGAAAGTATGCATACCTTCATTTTAGGGCCGCATCCTATAAAGTGCTGAGCACCTCCTGCAAGGTGTGGAGCATCCTCTGCTCCCATTGAGGTCAATGGGTGTTCAGTGCCTCTCAAAAGACGCTGATTTCAATTGATTCCTCTTGACTTCCCTGGGAGTCAGGCATCTAAATACCTTTCGGGAGCTGGGCCTGAGCACGCTGCAGTACGGGGCTCTTTACAACTAACCTGCTTTGGTGCTCAGCTCTTTTTTAAAAGGCCAAGTCTGAGAAACTGTTTTGATCTTCAAATTTAATACATATCCTTTAAAAAAACCCGTGGGCTGAGTTTGTGTTTGTAGAAAGAATCACAAAACTACATAGGCAGGCACGCTGCTTTAGGCACCAGCTAAACCAACATCTGCACGGACTAGCATCCTTCTATCCCAGCTCCCTCTCTGTGGTAGAAGCAAAGGAAAGTTTGCTAAGGGGCAGATTAGAAACTCAACAGTTACTATTGCCCTTCATCCAGGACCATGGCCTCTAACAAATCTCATGAGAAAAAGCGTTTCAAGAAGGTTTTTCCTAATGAGATCTGAGGAGATTTTGTCTGATCAGCAGCCCTGTCTAATTAGCCTTTACTTAAAGAACATTGGTGGAAGGAGAACTCAAGAGGCAAAGGCCATTCTGTATTTGGTGTCTTCATTCAATGAGATCCTCAGACCACAGTCATGTATGTGTTTTGTTTTGTCCCAGACTCCCATGAACCCAGTGGAAGACGGACTGAATTATAGCTCTATGTACTTCAGCCAGGAATATCCAGAGGCTGTACAAATGCATGAAGAGAGAACAGAACTATATGCACCAGTGAAGAAAAAGAAAAGTTCAGCCTCTGATGCAGTGTACTAATGTCATGAGACTAATCAGTGTGGTCCGAGTCGCGGTGGGTGGCTTATCCCATTGGCAGACAAGCCCGTTTTGTCCTGTCCACACTTCAGATCTCACTTCAAATAAAAGTGCTTGGCCTCCTATCAGACCCATTTGCAATCCTCTGAGCAGAAATATGGGTTGCAATGGGACTGTTGCCTTTCTCGCTCTGATAATTCGTTGACACAGAAATATACTCACAGTCAAATCACTTTTGAATCTCTGTCCATAGAGGCATAAAGATTTTCAAGCTTAATGTTCCTACTGTCTGAGGCTGAAGACGTGTGCGCAGGTTTTTTTATACTGGTCACAGCCACCAACAAACAGTAACAATTGCCAAGGTTTCATTTTAATTGTTGAGTGAAGTCCAGCTGTGTTCATATTCCATTCACAGAACTATCAGTAGTAGGAGTGGAATTATAAGAACACCTACAGGCCTTGCTGAGAACAGGCCTTCCTTGTGCTAGGGGCTGTACATACACATAATTAGAGACACTCCTGACCCCAAAGACCTTACCGGCTTAGGGGAGCAGGAAGCAAGCCATGGAGAGATTAAGGAATCTGCTCAAGCTAACAAATGTTAAGGGGACATTCGCTCACCAAACTTTCCCAGTGTAAGGTGGGAAACTGAGGCAACGGACACTGCCCAGCACACTGTGGGATCAGGTTTGCTTATGGTCACATGTTTTTGAATGTCGTTGTGGTGTTTTCCCAGATTAATGCTGCGTTCCCTTTCCCCTTTTTTGCTACACACCATCTTTCATATGCAGGCTTTCCCTCTTAGCCTCAGGATCAGTCTCTTCAGCACCAGCATTCTTGTTGCCTTCAGCGTAGGTGGGGGATAAAAGAAAAGAAAGGACCAAGCATGGGGCCACTGTTCTGTTTTATATCCTTAGTCCATGTGCTTGGAGAGCACCAGCCCAGGCATGTCTGGTGGGCATTGTTGAGGCAAGGTTGAGCAATTCCCCTGGTGTGGCCTTGTCCAAGGGAGTCATTGAATTGTAACTCCCTTGCTGGACAATGGTTGTTGATGATTGTTCGACACTCACCCAGGCATTGGTTAGTTCCCTTGTTCTTGTTTCTGGGGATCTAATATCCATGTGATCCCCCAACTCACAGCATATTTTAGTGACAACCATACCACACAATCTCATAACTTCATATGCACTAATGATATACACATTTAGATAGAACAATGGCTTTCAGTAGATCGTAACCTTTCCCATAATACCTTACATGGCATGCTTTATATGATATAAATAATGAATATGGGGCGCTCCCTGAGGTACAGAGTATCACAGACTCAACTTCTGCCCACCACAGAGCCAGGTACCATACTAACTCATGAAGAACTAAAAGAATTCTTCCACCGACTCTTTCCACAACAAAGATGACACCACTCTCAATTACCACCGGCAATCATAAGAAAAAAGGATAATCTAATCCAGGGGTGGGCAAACTACGACCTGTGGGCCACATCTGGCCCACCAGCTGATTTAATTTGGCCCTCGAACTCCTACTGGGGAGCAGGGTCTGGGGCTTGTACCACCACTGTGCTCCAGCTGAGGAGCTGGGTCAAGGGCTGCTCCACCTGGCTCCCAGCAGCATCAGTATGTCCCCTCTGTGGCTCCTACATTTAGGGCCAGCCAGGGGTCTCCACACGCTGTCCCTGCCCCAAGCGCTGCCCCCACAGCTCCCACTGGCTGAGAACTGCAGCCAATGAGAGCTGAAGGGGCGGCACCTGCAGACAGGGCAGCGCACAGAGCCGCCTGGCCACGCCTCCACGTAGGAGCTGAAGGGGGACATGCTGTTGCTTCCGGGAGCTGCTTGAGGTAAGTGCCGCCCAAAGCCTACACCTCTGAACCCCTCCCATGCCCCAACCCCCTGCCCCAGCCCTGATCCCCCTCCCACCCTCCGAAGCCCTCGATCCCAGCCTGGAGCACCCTCCTACACCCCAATCCCCTCATCCACAGCCCCATCCCAGAGCCCGCACACCTCCAGCTGGAGACCTCACCCCCTCCAATATGCCAGCCTCTTCATGGAAGACCTTGAAGAATTTCTGGGCAAATGCACCACAAAATCAATGATACATCTGAGATACATCGATGATATTTTCATCCTCCGGACATACTCCCTCAGATTTTTCACCACAGCTTCAACCACCACCATCACCAGTTCACTAAATTCTCTCTGGAACACTCCCACATTAGCATTAACTTCCTGGACACCACCATCAGCTTCATAGTGGGATCCTATAGACAACCCTAGACAAGAAACCTACAGATCACCATACCTACCTTCATAAACCCAGTAACCACCCCAAACAACCAAAAAAAATCTGTTATCTACAGCCAGGCACTCAGATACCACAGAATATGCTCTGAGAAGAAAGTACGAAATATACACCTTGATACACCCAAAACCTCCTTCACAAGCAAGGACACTCCATCAGAGACGTAGATCACATCATGGAATGGGACTCCCAAATATCCAGAGAGAACATGCTTGAATACACAAATAACTCCCCCTCAGACAGTTCACCATTAGTTGTCACCTACCACCCCACACTGGAACCCATACAGGATATCTTCAAACTACACCCATACTCGACAGGGACCCCATTCTGAAAAAAAAAAAAATCTTTCCTGAACCCACTTCTGACCTTCAAGCAAGCCCCCAATCTCATCATCTGAAGTAATCTCTCCACAGACCAGGACACACCAATTCAAAGCAGCACCAGACCCTGCCATAACAACAAATGCAAAACCTGCATCCACTTCTGGACACCACACTTTAGGAAAGATGTGGACAAAGAGTATGGGGGACAGCAACAACACTGATACAAGGTTCAGAAAACGTGACCTATGAGGAAAGGTTAGAAAAATGGGGACGGGCTCCCTAGGGCTCTATTAAGTCCTTGAGCCCAACGTGGGGCACGTGACCCATCAGAGGGTACCACCAAATTCACAGTCCATTTTGATCAATTTAATGGCCAGAGGGTTTTTTAATTAGTCAATTTTATATTTTCAGATGTTTACATCTGAAATTTCAGGACATTGTAACTATCAGAGTCTCAACCCAAAAGGTACCTGGAGGTGGGCCTGATCTTCCCCCCCGAGAGCCGCCATGCAGGTAAAGAGGAAGTCCTGTCCCACCCCAGCTCAGCTGAGACTGGCAGCTAGGAGCCCCCAGCTGGAGTGCTCCCAGCTGCACAGAGATCAGACCCATCTTCACCTCCGGGAACCTCCTCCGGCTGTAGGAAGCTCCATGGTGGCTACCTTCAGAGCCCTTTAGTCATCTCTTTTCCACGCTGAATAGTCCCTGTCTTTTTTATCTCTCCTCACATGCTGTTACATACCCTTAATAATTCTTGTTGCCTGTCTCTGTAGCTTTTCCACTTCAAATATCTCTTTTTTGAGATGGGGCAACCTGACCTGCCCACAGTATGCAAGGTGTGGGCACACCATGGATTTATAGAGTGGCACTGTGATATTTACTGTCTTATCTTTCTCTTTCCTAATGGTTCCCAACATAGTTAGCTTTGACTGCCGCAGCACACTGAGTGGATGTTTGCAGAGAACTATCCACAATGACTCCAAGATCTCTTTCTTGAGCGTAGCAGCTAATTTAGATCCCATCATTTTGTATGTAGAGTTGGGATGATGTTTTCCGAAGTGCGTTACTTTGCATTTATCAAGGTTGAATTTCCTCTGCCATTTTGTTGCCCAGTCACCCAGTTTTGCGAGCTCCTGTTATTACTCTTCATAGTTAAGTCCAAAGGAGACTCTCTTTCATTGGACCAACTTCTGGCGGCAAGAAACACAAGCTTTTGAGCTTACACAAAGCTCTTCTCTGGGTTGAAAGCTTTTCTCTCTCACCAACAGAAGGTGGTCCAACAAAAGATATTACCTCACCCACTCTCTCTCTCTAATGGCTTGGGAGGGACACAGCTACAGCAACACATCATTAACTATCTTGAGTAATTTTGTATCATCTGCAAACCTTGCCACTTCACTAGTTACCTCTTTTTCCAGATCATTTAACACCTCTAGAGATCCCTTTCAGCCCTACATATCTATGATTATTGTAGTCACAAAGGCACAAATGTGCTTTTGCCAGTATAATTTATTTCACTGGGGGAACAGACAGAACCTATTCCACAGCACAAAAGCACTCTTTTGGCAGAGTAAGCTGTGTCTATACTGGAAAACCTTGCCAGTGTAAACCTGGTTCAAGTCACTTTTGAAAATAACACAAAAGTTTCAACACAGAGGCTTTTCAAAATTTTACCCCACACCAGAAAATGCCATCAGTGCAACAAACAATCTAGTTTGTTGTTCCTTTCTGTTTATTTACCCCCCAACCTCATCACAATTTATTTCTTTATTTTTACCTCTCAGACTATCAACATAAATATTATTGCACACAGCTATAGATATCCTCATCCTAATAGAAAATTCAAGCCTGCTATAAAGCTCATTGGTGTATGGCTTAAGCCAGATGTAACCTTTTAAAAACCAGAATACACACCCAGCATGCCATTAACCAGCACATAAAAAAACCTATAGAGTTTTATTTGTAAACACAAGGTTTTATTTACAGCAGCTTTGTCGATGTGCATTTCAGCTTTTGTTATAGAACCACTTAAAAAAACCAAACACCATAACAGCATTATGTAAATACTGCATAGACACTGCAACATGCAAACACGCTGATCCATTACTATTCACACCAGCTGCCTTTAACCACGTATTGTTTTTTGATCATCAAGCATTCTTGCACGGAAATATTTTACACGCAACCAGTCTTCATTTTATTTCTTTGTAAGGCTCTGTTCTTGCACACACAGGCCCAGAATTGCTGCACTGGGGTCTAACTTTGTACTTCATGCTGTAGGGAGGGTGCACACCATTTAAACCGCTGGATACCATCAATATATCAGGGCATGTCCCACCCTGGGATGTTCACGTGACACATGGTCCTGGCAGTGCGTCTATACAAAATAAACCAACCATGCCCACCCCCATATGCTTCATACAACCAGCTTTTACTTTTTCACCTGCAGCTTGGTCCTTTCTCAGCCTCTAACTCAGTGGCTCTCAACCTATTTACCATTGTGGGTCTCATCTGCAGCTCTCTCTGTGTTATGTGGATCACATCCACACAATATATATATACTACCTGTGTGGCCCTGAGGATGTCACATGGGCTGTAGCTGTGTGCTGATTGGGCTGCCGGTTAAGAATCATTGTTCTAACCGAATCATTTCAATTCTCTTATGAACAGTGCTTTTCTGAAAGAAGGTTTAGTAATTTACTGGCAATGAATCATAGAATATCAGAGTTGGAGGAGACCTCAGGAGGTCATCTAGTCCAACCTCCTGCTCAAAGCAGGACCAATCCCAAACTACATGAAGATGGACAATATGCAGCATTGAGCATTTACATGGATTCAACCCTTGAGTTAAACGTTAGAGTTAAACACAAACTCTGAAACACACGTCCTACAAGGAGCTGCTGCTGTTGTGTCAGAATGTAGCATGTGACTGTGAACAAAAGGTTGTCCCCCATCTTGGAAGGTGGAGCTCCAGCCTCTAGGGGGCAGATCAGACAACAGCAGACTCTGATGACGGAATTACTTGAATAAAAATAATTGTTAAATACAAGTTGCCATTGCCTTAGTCAGAACTTATACCTCAGTGCACTAAACACTCTGAAAACACTCTCTGTGCAAAAAACTTGGCACAGATATTCCTGACATCATGATTCAAATCATCTCAAGTCCAGCTGAGAGTGTCATGGCCTGAGACATCTATGACACACCTTTCACAGTCCTAAAACATCTTTCCCTTTACTCGTTGTTTTATGCAGCCATATGGGGAAGCTCATACAATTTTAGTTACAGTCTGGCACCTGGGCTCAGCTCAACTTCAAGTGCCTTCTTTAAAGTTAGATTTAGCCTTCTCAGCAGAATTAGCACTGCCTTCTCTTAGACCTTGTCTACACTACTGGAGAAAGTCAACCTAAGTTACGCTACTCCAGCTACGTGAATAAAGGGCAACAAAAATGATTAGGAGTATGGAACGGCTTCCATAACAGGAGAGATTAAGACTGAGACTTTTCACTTGGAAAAAAGATTACTTAAGGGGGATATGATAGAGATGTGGAGAAAGTAAATAAGGAAATGCTATTTACTCCTCATAACACAAGAACCAAATGAAATTAATAGGCAGCAGGTTTAAAACAAACAAAAGGAAGTATTTATTCACACAACACACAACCTGTGGAATTGTTTCACACAGGATGTTATGAAGGCCAAGACTATAACAGGGTTCAAAAAGAACTAGATAAGTTCATGGAAGATAAGTCCATTAATGGCTATAAGTCAGTATGGACAGGAATGGTTTCCCTAGCCTCTGTTTGCCAGAAGCTGGGAATGAGCGACAGAGAATGGATCACTTGATGATTCCCTGTTATGTTCATTCTCTCTGGGGCACCTGGCATTGACCACTGTCAGAAGACAGGATATTGGGCTAGACAGACCTTTGGCCTGACCCAACATGGTCATTCTTATGTCGACTTAGTGTGGTGTCTACACCACATTGCATCAAGGAGAGATGCTCTCCTGTCGAATTACCTTATCCTCTCGTTCGGGCGGAGCACCGGAGTGCACTCTGTGGTCGAGTTAGGGGTCTTCACTAGAACCACTATCTCAACTCCCCACTGCATCGATGGCAGAAGTGTCGCTCCCCAACAAGTGAAGACATGGCCATAGTGTCCTGTTGAGGAGTCAGGTCTGAGCGAAAGCAGTACAGGCTGTCCATTTGTGTATGCAAGACGGTTGGTGTCCCGATGGTCCATGGCCCCTGAAGAGCCATCATTCCGCACGGACAATGCATGGAAGGTGTGGATATCCTCCACAAATGGAAAATCAAATAATCACCGAATTGTGACTGTGGTGAGGTACAAACTACGTGACACATCACAGACAACTGCCCCATTAACCCTTACAGTGGTGGCACAAGGGGGATCCGCCTCGCTACCCCTGAAGCATTAGAATCGCTTTCAAATCTCAATTATAATTGCAGCCTGTTGCTTTTCAAATGCCATACAAAAGAAGATTCAGCTACTAAGAGATTTAGAATAGAGGACTCTCATAAAGTACACTGGTTTAGTGTTACGATAGCTGGCTCCAATCACAGGCACCCCAAACACCTTTTATGTGCAGATTACCTGTGGCTCAGCACACTGCATCCTGATGCTGGATTCGTTTAACAGCAGCTCCACATGCTCATAGGTGGTCTCTCTTTCCAACAGTTCAGGCAACGGAAGGGTTTCCCCTTCCTCTGTTTCTGGGCCTGCTCTAGGAGAGAAGGCATCATTCTCACTCATGTCTCCTGATCAGGTTCTGGAACCTCAAAGTTGGGACAAGAGGTTGGCCTTTCACTCCTGCTCTGAAGAGTTGCTGATGTTGCATTTTCTTTGCAAGGCCCTAACTATCAATGGAAGTGAAGCAAACTCCACATTTCTCACAAGTCATTGAATCCCTGGTGTCTCTCAATTACTTGTTTTCATAAATGTGGCTATCAAAGGAAGTTATCCCACGAGTGGCTCTACTGAACAGCCAGTAGTTGAGTGGTTGGTTCACTGTGAGGCTTCCCAACAACTACTCGCCCTGGGGTGTTGAGAGGATAAACACAGTAAAGACTCTGAAGTGCTCAGATACTATCATAATGGGAGGCCAGATAAGTAAATTACATAGAACTGCTCCTGAATCTTTCCCCATAGGCATAAATAACTCAACTGGCTTGCACCACTAGATGGGTCTACAAGGCCCCAGATCAAAACTGATGGATGGAGGGAAGTATGGGCAGTTGACAGAGGTTGATTTCATTTCTGTCCTAGCCTTTGGTCAATGCTTCGGAAGGGTGGGTGTACTCCAGGGAGCACCACCCACCACGAGATTGGATTTAGGGGTCAGCAGATAAGGGATGGGATAGCCGGTGCTGACTGGTCATGGGGTGAGGCCAGAGGGTCTGAGGACAGTCTATGGCCTAGAACAGATGCTGATCAGTTGGGGATAGGACTAGGGGGCCACCATCTATGAAAACAAATCTGCTATGTAGGAGTACCCCTCTTCCCTCCAGTAATGCTCCCTGGCACAGTAAACTCCCATTTCTGAGAGCCTCAAACACAGCAATAATGGAAAATATGTTTTATAGAAGAAATTGTGATTGTTATAAGATCAACAATGGTTATGTGAACTCAGAGGCCCCTGAAGTATCTGAAATTACATTTAGCTTTTAAAAAACTGACTAGATTCTAAATTGACTGGGCTCTTGTAACTAAAGTATCCAAACCCCATATTTTATTTAATCCTGACTGGCTGCCATGTCCACATGGAGACCAGATTCATTTGAGAAACCATCTTTACACCTAGCACTTTTCACATGGAAACATCTAGCATCTAGGCAGATAGCTGTTCCCTCTCAGAGACCAGATAACTCAAGCTCCAGAAAGCATAAAATTCCCGTAACACTCTCAGAAATGCAATATTACTCTATAGAGAATATTTGGTCCTGTCCCAAATCCTGATCAGCTTTATACCCAGGCTGAAAGCACCTGTGATTTTCAGTCACCTGTGCAAGATGAAGCAATCCAAAAGGCCATTCAAAGAGCTTCTTTCCAGTTTCAGACTATTTTTATAAGCACTATATGTGTTCAAAGGTACTTTTAGAAACCAAACAAAAAACAGTTACCAACATCTGAAACAGCCCCAGTTATGGATCCTCATGAAAAGGAGCTCTGTTCTCCATTAAACACGGAGGACAGGACAAGCAGCAATGAACTTAAATTACAGAAAGGGTGGTTTAGGTTGGACATTAGGAAAAACTTTGTTAGGGTAATTAAACACTGGAATAAATTTCTTAGGGAGGTTGTAGAATCACCATCACTGGAAATTTTAAAGAGCAGGTTAGACAAACACCGGTCAGGGATGGTCTAGGAAATACTTAGTCCTGCCATGAGTGCAGGGGACTAGACCCTCTCAAGGTCTCTTCCAGTCCTACGATTCTAGGAGGAAAAACCCAGGAGATGCTCCTCCTGAAACACTGTCACTTCAAAAAATACTACTTTGTAGATGAGCAGTATAGAGGCTAACCAACCTTTCGCTCTACAAACTGCTTCAAAAAATAAACCTCTTGGCTTTGCCGGGACATTTCTCTGCCTGCAGCAGACCAATTCACAGTCACTTCACACTAAAGCCTCACTAGCAGTTCTACCACTTCTATATTTGAAAAGGAAGCAAGAGTAAGATATACTGAAGCATTATGTGGTGACCTAAACAGAGGACTCTTCAAATGGCTCTGGTGGGCTATTCTCCACGTAGTTACTGGAGGAGTTTTAAGATGTTTTAACTCTATCTACAGCCATTTCTGAAAACTAAGAGTCAGATTCTCCCCTCTGTTGAGTTCATCTGTGGGAGGATTACCCCAACACAGAGGGACCCTTTGGCAGCATGAAGCTGATATAGCTCCTAATGCACCCCCTCTCCATTCCCTTGCAGTTTGTGTAAGGTAGATCACGTCTCACTTCAGGGAACCAGCTCAGCACGCAGCCACACAGGATCAGGGATGGCTCAAAGCACTGTGCGCACGTTGGCCACACCGGCTCTAACACCCCCCAAACTGTAAAGCGCTACCACTTAAAAGAAAATACCTTGTGGACTACCAGGGGGAACAGAGGCTTTTCTCTCCTTTCCTCAGACTATGAAGACCTAGGAGAGTTTTTAGGTTGTTGCGATTTTCCCTGAGTTTATCTAACTTGCCAAGAGAACAGTGTTTCCTCTGGAGTTGCTAGAGAGTTCATGACAGAACCATTTCTCCAGCAGTGGAGCTAGGAAACTGTTCCACATGCCCTTTGCCAGCTGGCAACCTAGGCAACTATCATGGTGTTTAGTCACTTGAGAGGCTGTTGTATCACCTCAGTCTTTCATATTTACCTCTGGCATCTAGCTGGGGCCCACACTGAATAGCACATAGCTCACACCATGGCCTATACTCACAAATCAAGTGTAGGGACACTTCCCTTATCACCAGGGTTCACACCCTCACATGCTTCCTGCTGATAGAGAATTAGTCACCTACCTTTATTCCTCCAGCTGCAAGCCTGGCTTCACAGTTCCTCCTACCCCAAAATTATGAGACAGCCTCCTTTTGAAACGCATGAATAGATGTTCAGTGGAGAAAATTTTGTATTTCTTCTTGAAGTCTTCATTTTATTCTTTCAGACACCGAGTATAATGAAATATGTGCGTGTGTAATTTTTGCTGGAACAGTTACTGTAGGAGGACAGCTACCAAGGTGTGCTCGGTGTCTCTGCTTACAAATAGCTCAAGCAGGCGAAACAGAGCCAAGACAACAGGAATCAGCTGAGAGTCAATGAACAGTTTTAAAACTACATTTAAAGCTCCACCAAGACCAATTTTTAACAAATGTTTTATTTGTGGTCACAGCCTTTAAAAAAACATCCCTTAATCCTAACCCACTACATGAGCTTATTTCAAGTCAGTGCAGGGTAATGACAAGAATGTGAAGTTGCATCCTTTACCAGAGTGGCTCTAAATAGGATGATTTCATTCTTATACGCAAAAGAGTTGATATGAGGGTGTGAGGTGGAAAACCAAGGAAAATAAACCTGATGAACAACAGGGAACTTCTCAGGAAGACTCCCTTGTCCTGAAGCTGCAGGGAGGGGAGGTTAGCTACAGCCCTTAAAATCATTCACACTGTAGCACCACGAAGGTAAATAAATACTAACACACTGTCAAAGGTCAGCTTCTCTGAGGGAGGGAAAGAGATGGTGGCACTTAGCACCCCAACATTAAGATAATTCAGTAGTTATTGCTAAGTCTTAGTTACCTACCATGGTCTTTAACTATCTTCTTTTTAATTAGTATAAGATATTCACTAGCATTAACACTTATGTTCCTGGTGCTTATTGAATGAAGAAGGGAGAGCAAGGCAGAGACTCCATATATAATCCACTTCCTACCTAACAGGCTGGACTGTTCTCAAGCTGCTTGAATGAAGTTTTACCTTTTCATGAAAGGAGGGAGGGCAGGGAAAGGACAGAAAGTTTATCACTAGCAGCTTCTCAAGACACTTGGAAATCCATTATGTTTGCTTAATTCTGCAAGGGACTTTCATAGGATTCTCTTTGCTAACAGTTCCTACGAATTCCTTTGTGTACATCACATGGAATGACAAACCAGCTCCATGTTTTAATACACTAAGCCCCAAAGAGAGCAGGAGATAGGTGTCGTCTGAAGAGACTTGAGCAAAAGCTACGCTAACTCCCCAGGAATAAACATGGCAAAAGAGTGGTCTGATCTGAGCCTAGAGGCATTGGCTGGGGTTCCAGATACACTCAGATAAGATCAGCCTGGCATCCAATTCCCATTGTACATAGCCCTTCTGCCAATAGCACATACTATGATGGCCAGCGCCTCTCAGTGTTCAGCCGATAAATCTGAAAACCTAACATTAACAAGTCTGTAATTCATACGTGACAGGAAACCAGACATCACTGCAGATTATCAATTACCCAAAGTGAATTAAGTCTATTGAGATCACACTTTTAGTTCACAACAGCTCCACGTGCCCTCAACGTCCCAACCCAACCCCACTTCTTCTCCCCTTCCCATAAAGAAGCATTTCCCGGAGAGGGAAATTAGAGGAGATGGGAGGGGAGAGGGGCTGACGTAAGCTCTGAAGCCAGTGAGCTATGGAACTGCTGTGCGCCAATGGTGTCTCTGTAACATCCCCCTATTAGGCATCATGAAGATTGTTCTCAGCCAGGAGTATCTTCTCTCCAGGTTTAAAGGCTGGCATCCCCATGTAGGGGCAGCTGGCACAGCGGAATGCATCCCCCAGGTAACACTGCCAAGACACAGAGGCGACAAAAAAAAAAAAAGTCAGCTCATTACCAAGGTAAGACAAAAACAAAGGGTGGGGTTTCCTGGTTTCAGTTCTCTTCCCAATGGCAAGTATTTTGCCCCACACACACAGAGTTACAATCTGCCCACCAGAGAATAAACCAGCACCGAAAGAATCTGCTTGCAGCCTCTGGCAATTAGCACAAACCTGGCTGAGTCAGGACCGAGATCTGAAATCACCTGGGATTGAATGAACAAAGAATGCGTTTTCCCTGACCACACAAGGCGGCAGTCTCTTCAGATCAGGGCTAAAGCCCATCTGCTGTAACATCCAACTCTTGGGGCTCTCAGTTTCTCCAAACCATTCAGAAAATCCTGTTTCACTTTAAAGACAGGTGGCTTCAGGGTGAGGAGTTCTCTCAGTAAATGCTGAGCAGCTCAATGGATTCAAATTCAGCTCAGTTAGGTCATGAATGAGAATCACAACTATATGGAATTGGAAGACTTCAGTCTAGCTCTTCCTAGAGAGGCATCCTTATAACAGGGAGTGAATATGCAGAGTAAGAATTTGCTGCAAACACAACTGACGTTACTACAGACACATCGAAGCCAAATATTACAAAATCTGATAGCCCTGCAGAGACAGAACAATTGCTTCGCCACAAATACTGGTTAGTAAAGTCAGCCTATAGGGAGCACTGGTTTTTTAAACTAGTTCTCAGTTAAGAATATATTCTTTCCCTGCATGTCTATAACAGAGGATAGATGGGAAGGATATTTACATTTCCACAAGCAGATTTGGGCTTCAAGCTCTCTTTCTTCTCCTGCTCCAGGTCCTCCGCGAGGCCACACGTGCTGCACAAGAAACAGGACTCATATTAAACCTGTCTGCAATGCGGTTAGCCACTGACTTTACCCACTCCATCCTCTAACATTTCTTCCTTGGTCCTCCACCCACATGAGATTACAGCCCCAACATATCATTCCACACATTGGGCTTTAGCGCACGTGCAGTCTCCCCCGCCCCCCACCTGCATCCCTACCTTTATTATCCCCTCTAATGTCATAGCCCAGAGCCATAGTTCTCAATCTATGCACCATCGTGGGCCGCATATGCAGCTCTGTGTGTGTTCTATTTATTGTGCGGACGTGGCCCACATACTACCGGCATGGCCCTGAGAACATAGCATGGGCCGCAGCTGTGTGTTGATTAGGACGCAAGTGGCCCGTGGGTCGCTAGTTGAGAACCACTGGCCAATAGGACCATTTCGAATGTCCCAGTTGCTTGAACTTCCCTCTCTCCACCTAGCACATGGGGAAATGCTATCAAATACCAAGCTTTTATGGTAAAATCTACATGCAACACTTCTCTGGAAAAAAACTGAGGATGAGTCGTGTTATAAAAAGAGCTTGCATGAACCCTGTGGTTGCCCAAGTGAGTCTGTGTGTTGGGGGAAGACTATTCATCTCACAGGGGAATATTTACGCCTGGGATATAAGTAAACTGATTTTAAAAACACTCCAGTTACACCAGCATACACCCTTAATGTAGATTCACTTAAAAGAAGTTTAAATCTTCCTTAAAAAAATCAGTTTAGCTTTTTTTTTTTAAATTTCTAGTTATACTATTGCAATTTTAATACACAGAAGCCCTTGACAAAATTTAAGAGATGTATACCCTAGAATCAAGTTTTTGAAAAATTCTACAAAAAGAAATTCACTTGGCTAACAGATTTCTGAATGTGTTTCTTAACTAAATATTGAAATGTGGACCTAAATACACTAAGGGTTAAAAAAAGAGTAAAGATACCAGCCAAATGAGTAATTCTTTGGAGAAACAGCACCATGCCCTGCTGTTTTTTAAAAGGGCAATGGTTAAACCTGATTTGAAGTCAGCACATTCACCAACACATCAAGTCAAGTACTCACCAGTTCTTGCAGGCTTTCTTTTTACCCGATTCCTTACAGGATGGAGCTTTGAGGGAAGATGGATCTGGCTTCTTCAGATCCTCAGAATCTAGCAACTCATCTGAGTCCAGGAGATCCTGAAACAGACAACATGGAGGAAGAAATAACAAAAGAAGGAAATTGGTTCACTAGGGAATAGATACACTGCTGATGTTAGATTCAAAGAAATGACAACATCTGGTATAGCTTAGACCCAAGTGTCAGAATTATGGTCCACGCAATAAACCCGTCATGTAATATTAGAGAAATTCTTCCATATGGCTCTCACTCCACCCTCTCATCTGTAATGCCTTACTGAGTACTATGGGTTAAATTTCATGAAACTTCTAATTTTTGTGTGGAAAACTAAAACAGAACTTACCATTCCCTCATCATCCATATCATTGGCAGAGAGAGTCCATAGCTTCGCAGCAGCAGGGTCCACAGCAGCCTTGCCTGGAGCCAAAACGAGACATAGATGATGATCACACACAGCATGAATCAGACCAACTCCCAGCAAAGAAATGGTTCCAATATCACTCTTGAAAAACTCACTCCCTGTGCCATGGTGCCTTTTATCATATTGCACTCTACCTGTGGAGCACGCTCACTGCTCTCAGAAGCCAAGCACCCGCGCTCTCGCTCAAATGCATCTTTAAACCTGATTTGTGCAAGGAATCCTCTGTCCACTTCTCGTCATCCTTCATCAAAGATCAGTTATGAAAAAAGAAGTGACAATATCCTCCTCGATACACTCATTTGAGACACCAAAATGAGATGTCATTTATAGACGCGGCATCTCTTCATAATATGACCACCTCTTTTACTTCTTGTTTGAAATGCAGTGAAATAGTTAGTGACATTAGAGCAGGCATTGATGCTGGGAGCCCAGTAGCTGTAGCTCCAGTAATCTAATCGCCATTCATATCCTTCAAAGATCTCGCACAGACCCTTTTGCACAAAGAGAGGGAGGAAGGAAGGAAGGGATTCGGTAGTACTGGTGTTTCTAATAAGGTTAAAAACAAAACAAAAACCCCACAGAAATCCTTTATGCAGCTCTCTGTATGCATCACAAAGCAACAGGAAAGGACACAGGTTTCCCTCCACCTCCTTTGCTTTGCAGTTAACTTTTGAAACAGAAATGGAAGCTTCCAACAGATACAAAATGGTTGTTAACCAAGATTATGGAGAACCATGTTTTCAAACATCATTCTTCATTAAGCATTCAAAATTATTATGCTCTCCACTGTACAACATAAGGAGTTCATACACTCCCAGCACATATACCAGCTTTCTCTTCTCTCTTACCTGATGAAGCAGATTTCTTAGCAAAGGAAAGTTTGAGTTGACTTGAGGATCCCACTTCAAAGTTGGGTTTCTTGCCTTCAATTTGAACAGACAAAAGGTCATTGCCTTGGTACTCCAGATGATCTTGGACTGACTGAGTCTCCTCGGGGGTCAAAGGCTCCTTCTGCAGCTGGAAAGCAAGACACAGTGAGTGTTAACACTTGAAAAGAACTGCCATATTCCAGTGCCCTGTGTGATAACATCATATCATACAGTTAAAGTGCATGTACACGAATGCAAGGAGCCTGGGAAACAAGAAGGAAGAATTGGAAGTCCTGGCACAGTCAAAGAACTATGATGTGATTGGAATAACAAAGACTTGGTGGGGTAACTCACATGCCTGGAGCACTGTCATGGATGGGTATAAACAGTTCAGGAAGGACAGGCAGGGGAGGAAAGGTGGAGGAGTTGCACTGTATGTAAGAGAGTGGTATGATTGCTCAGAGCTCCAGTTTGAAATTGGAGAAAAGCCTGTTGAGAGTCTTTGGGTCAAGTTTAGAGGCGAGAGCAACAAGGGTGATGTTGTGGTGGGAGTGTGGTATAGACCACCAGACCAGGAGGATGAGGTAGATGAGGCTTTTTTCAGACAATTAACTGAAATTCCAGAACAGAGACTCAGGTTCTAATGGGGAACTTCAATCACCCTGACATCTGCTGGGAGAGCAATACAGCAGTGCACAGACAGTTCAGGAAGTTTCTGGAGAGTGTTTGGGACAACTTCCTGGTGCAACTACTAGAGGAACCAACCAGGGGCCATTCTCCTCTTGACCTGCTGCTTACAAACAGGGAAGAATCGGTAGGGGAAGTAGAAGTGGGTGGCAACCTGGGCAGCAGTGACCATGAGATGGTTGAGTCCAGGATCCTCACAAAAGGAAGAAAGAAGAGTAGCAAAATATGGACCCTGGTCTTCACAAAAGCAGACTTTTACTCCCTGATGGGCAGGATCCCCTGGGAGGCTAATGTGAGGGGAAAGAAGTCCTGGCTGTATTTTAAAGAAGCCTTCTTGAGGGCACAGGAACAAACCATCCCAACATGCAGAAAGAATAGCAGATATGGCAGGCGACCAGCTTGGCTTAACAGTGAAATCTTCGGTGAGCTTAAACACAAAAAGGAAGCTTACATGAAGTGGAAACGTGGACAGATGACTAGGGAGGAATATAAAAATATTGCTCGAGCATGCAGGACAGTAATCAGGAAGGCCAAAACACAACTGGAGTTGCAACTAGCAAGGGATGTGAAGGGAAACAAGAAGGGTTTCTACAGGTATGTTAGCAACAAGAGAAAGGTCAGGGAAAGTGTGGGACCCTTAATGAATGGGGGAGGCAACCTAGTGACAGATGATGTGGAAAAAGCTGATGTACTCAATGCTTTTTTTGCCTTGGTCTTCACAGACAAGGTCAGCTCCCACACTGCTGTCCTGGGCAACACAGTATGGGAAGGAGGTGAGCAGCCGTCAGTGGTGAAAGAACAGGTTAGGACTATTTAGAAAAGCTGGACATGCACAAGTCCATGGGTCCAGATCTAATGCATCCGATGGTGCTGAGGGAATTGGCTGATGTGATTGCAGAGCCATTGGCAATCAGGGGAGGCAAATATAGTGCCCATCTTTAAAAAAAGGGAAGATGGAGAACCTGGGGAACTACAGACCAGTCAGCCTCACCTAAGTCCCCGGAAAAATCATGGAGCAGGTCCTCAAGGAAACCATTTTGCAGCACTTGGAGGAGAGGAAGGTGATCAGCAACAGTCAACATGGATTCACCAAGGGCAAGTCATGCCTGACCAACCTGATTGCCTTCTATGATGAGATAACTGGCTCTGCGGATATGGGGAAAGCAGTGGACGCGATATATCTTGACTTTAGCAAAGCTTTTGATATGGTCTCCCACAGTATTCTTGCCAGCAACTTAAAGAAGTATGGGCTGGATGAATGGACTATATGGTGGATAGAAAGCTGGCTCGATTGTTGGGCTCAACAGGTAGTGATCAACTGCTCAATGTTCAGTTGGCAGCCGGTATCAAGCGGAGTGCCCCAGGGATCAGCCCTGGAGCCAGTTTTGTTCAATAGCTTTATTAATGATCTGGATGAGGGGATAGATTGCACCCTCAGCAAGTTCGCAGATGACACTAAGATGTGGGGAGAGGTAGATATGCTGGAGGGTAGGGAAAGGGTCCAGAGTGACCTAGACAAATTGGAGGATTGGGCCAAAAGAAATATAATGAGGATCAACAAGGACAAGGGCAGAATCCTGCACTTAGGACGGAAGAATCCCAGGCACCGCTACAGACTGGGGACCGCCTGGCTAAGCAGCAGTTCTGCAGAAAAGGACCTGGGGATTACAGTGGATGAGAAGCTGGATATGAGTGAGCAATGTGCCCTTGTTGCCAAGAAGGCTAATGGCATATTGGCCTGCATTAGTAGGAGCACTGAAAGCAGATTGAAGGAAGTGATTATTCTCCTCTATTCCGCACTGGTGAGGCCACACCTGGAGTACTGTGTCCAGTTTTGGGCCCCTCACTACAGAAGGGATGTGAACAAATTGGAGACAGTCCCGTGGATGGCAACGAAAATGATTAGGGGGCTGGGACACATGATTTATGAGGAGCGGCTGAGGGAACTGGGCTTATTTAGTCTCCAAAAGAGAAGAGTGAGGGGGGATTTGATAGCACCCTTAAACTACCTGAAGGGGGGTTCCAAAGAGAATGGAGCTTGGCTGTTCTCAGTGGTGGCAGATGACAGAACAAGGAGAAATGGTCTCACATTGCAATGGGGGAGGTTTAGGTTGGATATTAGGAAACACTATTTCGCTAGGAGGGCAGTGTAGCACTGGAATGGGTTCCCTAGGGAGGTGGTGGAATCTCCTTCCTTAGAGGTTTTTAATGCCCAGCTTGGAGGGATAGCTCAGTGGTTTGAGCATTGGCCTGCTAAACACAGGGTTATGAATTTAATCCTTGAGTGGACCATTTGGGGATTTAGTTGGGGATTGGCCCTCCTTTGAGCAAGGGGTTGGACTAGATGACCTCCTGAGGTCTCTTCCAACCCTAATCTTCTATGCTGGGTTTCCTCTCTGTCCCATGATGTTGCATTATACTTCAGATGGGCTCGTTCTCCCAGCTTGCACGAAGTGGATCACGGTTCTGGCTGCTGCACAGCTGGTGATATTACACAGCTTACTGCCACTAGTCCTTCGAAGAGACATGGATTTATTTTTTTTAATTACAAAGAAAACTCTTATTCATGCAGTACTAAGAGCACAGTTTTCGTTGCTGGTTATGCACCGCATATTTCAAGGCATGCTAAAATGGCTAGGTAGTGAATAATCAGCACCCCTTTTGGAAGCCTCTTCTCTACATTACACAGTCCTGAAAGGGGAGCTCTCGGGAGGTGGTTAGTGCATATACACATACCTCCTTCACTTCCACCAGCCCGGAAAGCATTAGAGCTGTGAGGAGCCTGGCTGCTGTCTTGATTCGGCTGTTGTCACCTGGGAAACATGACAGGGAATGCAAAACAAAGCTCATTATTAAGAACTAGATGTGTTGCTTGTAACATGAAAGGACCGACAGTGCTTTAGAAGACAGCATTCCAGCTAATCCCTTTGTTTACATGCTTCTTTCCTAATCACTCCTGGCACATCTGGGAATGTAGCCATTCATCCATTCAAACAGGTTCTTCAAATCTGAGACTATTAATTAGTTCAAAATTATGCTGACAAATACATTAAGATCATGAAGGCTTCTCCAGCATTCAAGACAAAAAAAATCATCTCCACCCACTAAAGAGAAATCATCTCCACCCACTTCGACAGGCTCATAGGACTCATAGACTTTTAAGGTCAGAAGGCACCATTATGATCATCTAGTCTGACCTTCTGCACAATGCAGGCCACAGAATCTCACCCATCCACTTCAACAACAAACCCCTAACCTTTGTCCGAGTTACTGAAGTCCTCAAACTATGGTTTGAAGACCTCAAGCTGCAGAGAATCCTCCCCCAGGTGAGCCATGCCCCATGCTGCAGAGGAAGGCGAAAAACCTCCAGGGCCTCTGCCAATCTGCCCTGGAGGAAAATTCCTTCCCGATCCCAAATATGGCGATCAGTTAAACCCTGAGCATGTGGGCAAGACTCACCAGCCAGCACCCAGGAAAGGATTCTCTGTAGTAACTCAGATCCCACTCCATCTAACATCCCATCACAGACCACTGGACATACTTCCATGATTATCAGCAGGTAAGTCCTCAAAAAAATAAAGTCCTAAAAAGTCTGGAGTCCAGAAATATACATTAAAGAGCCCATTCCAGAAGGCATCAGGTCTTACACCGACTGATTTAATTAACAGCTTTGGTGCATCTGTTTTTCGTTGGGTAGTTGGCATTACCTACTAGTAATATTCCATTCACATCTTTTGTAAATTGTGATAGTATAAGATGCACCATCTCTTTCCTAAACTTCACTTTATCTTTTTTAGATTATGCAAAGTACCTACAGGCCCCAATCAAGATCAAAGCCCTGTTGTGCTACAGAGTAAAAGATGGTCCCACTCACTAACAGCTCATGACCTAATTTTACTTTCACAGAGGCCCCAAAAACCTGACGTAGGTCACTACAAACTCTAGCATCAGCTCTGTGCATTCACTAACCATAGCAGTATGCTTACAAGAATAAGTCTCTGCTGTTACATTTTTGATACAAGATGGTCATCAGCAGAGACTCTAACATGACAGTGATAAGCTCAGACACAAGATCACATCTTGCTGCTTACATTAATGAATCACAGGAGCAAAACTACTCTTTATGTTGACTGATATTCAAAGCTCTTGGCCCTTCAACTTTGGCCTAATCCTCCATGAAAGTATATTTGGTTGTCTCAGATCCAGGGGCAAGAACATATCAGACTTGCTCTTACCTATTTGCGCAGCCACTGGTTCTTTCAGAAGGACACAACCCCCGGGCTTGAGTATCCGAGCTATTTCTGCCAGCACCTCTGCACTGTGCAGTGTCATACTGCCTGGTACCATGCCTGATAGAACCACATCAAAGCTGGACTTTGCATGAGCCGCTGCAAAGAAGGAAAGATGAAGAGAGAAAAAAAAATATCCTTGTCTAGCTTACCAGCTATCCCCTCTCTGATCTCCTTTGTACACATGTATGTGACAATCACACCACATGGCATCAATTAATAAGGCTACGATTTTGGGCCCTACAGCTCCCTGCTGCTGGGGAAAAGGCAGGGGGACCCTGTAGCTCCCCTCTGACATGGGGGGCAGGGAGATCCTGGGGCTTCGAACCCCCACGGGTGGTGGGGACCCTGGAGCTCCCAGCCAGCCCACATTTGCCCAGTCTCTTTGCATTTTATCATGGCTATTTTTAGTAACAGTCAGAAACAGGCCATGGGCTTCAGTGAATTTTTTTTTTTTGCCCATGACCTGTCCCTGACTTTTACAAAATTTTAGCCTTTATCCATTAACAATCATCACTGATGAAACAAACATGACTAGGGTGAATAGCTTTCTTGTATACTACTAGCAGTATAAGTCACAAAAGGATTTCTACCTTTATTCTTAAAGATGCCCTAGGTTACAAATCAAGGAAAATGCTAGCTCACATCCATTAACATACCCAGAGAACATGACACTGCCCTTAAACCAAAATGTGTGGTAAAAATTACATCCTCATTCTTACAGTGGGACAGTTGGTCAATATTTTCCACGGATACGCGGCTCTCAGGTCCCACCAATGCCTGAATCTTAGCCACCATATTCTTCAGGCCTTCAACAGGTGAGGAGCTATCCCAGATCACTGCCACACGCTGGCCAACTGAGATTCCATACTCCGCCATGTTTGCCGAATCACTGGACCTGAAAGTGCCAGATTGAGAAAGGAAGAAATCAGTGCTAAGACCACCATGAAGGAAGTGGATTTTCACTTAATCCACAGGGTTGCCCTCTTTTAAGAACTAGGATAATTCTTTGGGGACTGGAAACAGAGTTCCCATATCCGCATGTTAACATAGCATGAAGAAATACCATCTCTGTCTATGATCATATCAGTTTCTGTCAAATTGTGATGCTTGCTTCCTCCAAGAGGATCTGCCAGGGGCAGTGAACACCAAGTTTAAGGGACATGGGGAAAAAAAATTATATAATCCCAAACTAGAAACGAATAGGCAGTATGAAGTGCTCAGCAGCCACTTCTGCTTGTGACAGTGACCCAGCAAAGATGAAGTTAATCAATTCCCCTTGCACATGAGGAGAACATATATCTTAGTTTCAGCATCCCCAATCATCCAAATTAAGGCCCTTTGCTCTCCTCCTGACATTTCTTTTTTAAAGAAGTGCTTACATTTGGAGAAACTAGAGTATGGTGAGCAATAATGAAAGCTTGAGAAATCCTGTCCTGTGGCCCACAATGTGTAATAACATGAGAACCACTTCTCTAGTTGTTTTCATCTGGTGGAACTCTTACTGATTAGAAACTGGTTTACTATACTCAGAGATGGCTTAACTCACTATATTTTCGTCTCATTCCTGAAATAGCTCCAATTTTAAAGTTAGTGTTACATCAGCCTTGTTTATTGTACCACTGCGACACACTGTACCCCATTTAACACCCTGTAAACCCACAGTAACCACTTTTATATGGTCATATGTTATACAGAGTATGGCTTTTCAAGTGATACCTCACAAGGTATAATCTACTGAACATCACTAGCCTGTTGAAATATATGTAGCAACACTATGTATAAAGTTATAAGTAGGGCTGTAAAGCGATTAAAAAAATTAATCGCAATTAATCGCACTGATATTTTGGATGTTTTCTACATTTTCAATTGTACTGATTTCAATTATAACACAATACGAAGTGTACAGTGCTCACTATATTTTATTACAAATATTTGCACTGTAAAAAAAAGAAACAGTATTTTTCAATTCACCTAATGCAAGCACTGTAGTGCAATCTCTTTATCACGAAAATTGAACTTATAAAAGTAGAATTATGTACAAAAAATAACTGCATTCAGAAATAAAACAAATGTAAAACTTTAGCACCTACAGGTCCACCAGTCCTACTTCAGCCAATCACTCAGACAAACAAGTTGTTTACATTTGCAGGAAATAATGCTGCCCACTTCTTGTTTACAATGTCACCAGAAAGTGAGAACAGGCGTTCGCATGGCACTGTTTGTAGGTGGTTTCGCAAGATATTTACGTGCCAGATGAGATAAAGATTCATATGTCCCTTCAGGCTTCAACCACCATTCCAGAGGACATGCATCCATGCCAATGATGGGTTCTGCTCGATAACAATCCAAAGTACAGCAGACTGATGCATGTTCATTTTCATCATCCGAGTCAGATGTTACCATCAGAAGGCCGATTTTCTTTTTTAATGATTCAGGTTCTGTAGTTTCCGCATCAGAGTGTTGCTCTTTTAAGACTTCTGAAAGCATGCGCCGCACCTTGTCCATCTCAGATTTTGGACATCACTTCACATTCTTAAACCTTGAGTCAAGTGTTGTAGCTATATTTAACGAGCACCATCAGCATGGAAACGTCCTCTGGAATGGTGGCCAAAGCATGAAGGGGCATATCTGGCAGTTAAATACCTTGCAGTGCCAGCTACAAAAGTGCCATACGAATGCCTGTTCTCATTTTCTGGTGACATTTTAAATAAGAAGCGGGCAGCACATCTCCTGCAAATGTAAACAAACTTGTTTGTCTTAGCGATTGCCTGAACAAGAAGTAGGACTGAGTGGGTGTGTAGGCTCTAAAGTACTTGTATGAGGTGAATTGAAAAATACTGTTTCTTTTGTTTATCATTTGTTTATCAGTGTAAATATTTGTAATAAAAAACAAAGTGAGCACTGTACACTTTGTGTTCTGTGTTGTAATAGAAATCAATATAGCTGAAAATGTAGAAAAACATCCAAAAATATTTAATAAATTTCAGTTGGTATTATATTGTTTAACAGTATTATTAATTGCGATTACTTAATTGAAATTAATTTTTTTAGTTAAGTGCGTGAGTTAACTGTGATTAATCGACAGCCCTAGTTATAAGTTTTACTATATGATATTACTGAAGTATGTTATAACTCTGGGGAACGCCCACAGACTAGGTCCTCAGAGACAAAGGAGTGTCCAACACTCAGCCAGGTGCTAAAGAGACATTGTCCAGTGGGGGGGAAGGGAAAAAAGAAATATATGTTGCATAGAGGGACAATTCAAATCTCAAGTACACAACAGACTGTTGGTCACCTGCCCCGCAGCTGGGGGTCAACCTCAAAGAGAGGAGGAGGGTATAAAATAAGACAATGGCTTCCTTATTACCTCTCCCATCTCTACTCACAGAGCAAGATCGTTTGAAAGACAAAGAAGTAGAGACCCACAAATCTGCAGAAATCCGTGGACCATTTTTGTGGATTGGATGCGGATACAAATTTTGTATCCATGCAGGGCTCTACAAAGAGGCATCACTGAACTAGATGAGTGGTCCCAGGCTGTAGGGGGAACCAGCCTGCAAACCAAGAACTGTGAACTATGAACTACCTGCAGCATTTAGTGGGGTAAAAAAGTGCCTTGCTTTAAATTTTACTTAGCTTGGTAAAGTTTAAGAATTAGATTGCAATTTTATCATTGTATTTCTTTTTGTGACCAATTCTGATATTTTATGACTGTATCACTTATAATCACTTAAAATCTATCTTTCTATAGTTAATAAACTTGTTTTGATATTTTATCTAAACCAGTGAGCTTCAACTGATGTGGCTGGGGAATCTGCTCAGGTTAACAAGGGTTGGTGTATATAAATTTCTTTGATAAAATGGACTTATGAGCTAGCACTATCCAAGGGGGTCTTGAGCTGTGTAAGATGCACATTTCTGGGGTGCCAGGCTGGGGGGATTTCCGGGGTTTCTCCTAGTATACAGCTCATGAATGGTCTCCCAGCCACTCATGTAACTTTGTTGGGTGTTGTCAGGGCTGAATCCCCACCCTAGCACTTCGAGTGCAGAATATGGGGGGCCCACAAGGATTCTAAAAATTAATACTGGCCGCGTCAGGCTTGTATTAAACTACCACGGTTACAGCTTTTCTCTGACCTTCGCTTGATTAACGCTGCCACCACCCAAATGCAAAAAAACTCCTTGGACCCAGGAAGGAGCACTTGCAAATTCCTCCCTGTGGAGTACCCTCAAGCCCTTTCAGGGGAAGAGCTGAGAAATAAAATAAAGGAAATTAGCAGTTGCCACCAGCATATTAAACAACATATGCACAAACCTCTTAGGACACCAAAAATCCAATCCTGTTTTTAAAAAAGGTAAATTTTCTTAAAAACAAAAAAGAAAGTAAGTATATCTGGAACTTAGACTTTTGCTAGATTTTAAAAGAACAATTCCAAAAAATAAGCACCCAGAATAGTTTTGAGGGGTTCAGCTTAAAGGTTACAAGCAAACAAAAGCATGTGGGGTTAGCACAGAGAAGATCCACAAGCCAAAATAAAGAAATAACCTGATCATGTCTACCTAAACATTCCCTATCCCAGTGAGTCCTGCTAGATATGGAAAATACTTTTTCATACCTGGTTCAAACCTTACACAGCATTCCTGCCTATAGCATTGCTGCTCCATGTCCCTACAGCCCAGAGAGACTAACAGACAAAGGGAAAAAGTTTCTTTCCCATTTTAAAAGTTCTAGCCTTCCCATTGGCTCTTTTGGTCAGGTGCCCACTTTTTTTCCCCTTTACCTGGGGTACTTTTTAACCCTTTACAGGTAAAAGTAAGTAGAGAACAGTTACCAAGAGTGATTTTACAGCTAACTGGCTGGCTCGGTGTCCATCAAAGGGAGCTACCCACTCATCTTTATTCACCACAGGTGTGCCTTCATGCTAAGTGCTGTGCATGAGCAATGCTCAGAGGGGCTACTTTTCACTAGTAAAGCAGTGTGAGAGGCATCCTGAGTTAGAGGGTTAAGGGGGAACAGATTCCACAGTCCAGCTTGTACCCTGGGAGCTGTCACAACCAAACATTTGACTATGTCAAAACCAGTAAAACTAAAAAATATGGCAGGTCATTTGGCTTTACAACAAAAAGGGACGGTTCTTTTCAGTTACAATAAGGTTTCTGTTGCACTACACAAGGCACATCAGATAAGTGCCTACAGGACTACGATTCAGGGTGGATAGAACTCTACCCTACCTCTTGGGTCTTATCTCAGTCTCACACACATTTTAATCAACAGGTCTCTTAACTCAAGGATTGCTCCCTCTCAAAAACGGGCAAGAAAAGAATCCCGAATTGAAAGAGCAGCAAAACTACAAACCTCCAACAATTGAGGAATTCTTCAGCAGGCAGTGAAAGCTGGACACACAAGGTGCACTGCTCACCTCAGTTGAGTTACACATATTGAAAAATGCAACACATTTTCCCTCTTTACAGAGAAGAGTTCAAAGCAGTTTCCCTAGATTTCTACATAAAACTTCTGGAGGAGAATCATTTCTCCATCTTCCCAAAATTCATTGCATTGTTGTCCTCATTCAACTGAGCCTGAGCACGGGCACATATGCCAGTAACGCACTTTATCTTTCATCTCATAGGCCTGAGTCACTTGTGTGTGTGTTCAAATTGGAGGCCCACCCTTTTTTTCCTGGAAAAATAAGTTGAAACACTTAGATGCAACTAAAATCAGGTGAAAATTAAAGGTCCACTTTTCGTTAGTATTTTCATATACGAGTTCCAACCCATCCAACTTTGAAAAAAGGTTTCTATTACTGAAGCATGTTAAAAATCACTCAGGGAAGTAATTGTACAATTATATCAGAATTCATTATTTCAAGACTTACAGAAGTATGGGACTTGTAATGGAGGTGAAGGATTTCTTCTTCTAAAGGCATGGTCAACATTTAAAAAAAAATTATACTGGCATAACTGGCAGTCAGGCATATGAATCCCCAGAGTAGATGCCTTGTTGTTCGCAGAGGTGGTGTTCCCACACCAACACAAAAAACTCTGTTGGCATACGCCGCATCTACGCTAGGGGGCTATGCTGACACAGGCACTGAAGCAGAATCGAACTAGTCTCAGGCTACATCTGTAAGAGATGAGGTGTGATTCCCAGATGCATGCTAGCTCTCATCTCCAGGAGCATGCTGAACACAGCGATAACACAGGCAGTAGCAGCTCATCCTAGCCACCCAGTGTCCGTACCTCCCATGGGGTTTGGGCAGGTTTGTACTCAGGGCAGCTAGCACGTGCCATTGCTGCTACATCAGTTACCCCAAATATTTTTAGTGTGCCAGGTCAGATAAGACCTAACACAAGTATGTTTACACGAGCATGGGATCACACCGCTAGTTGGCAGTGTAGACGCAGCCATATTCACTGTGGATCAAATCCAGTTCAGGTAAGTAGTGAGCAAAGTCACTGCTCAGTAGCAACTCTTTAATAACCTTCGTGAAATCAACTTGTAGTCTCAGTTCAATTCCTAGCGGACATGTATATGCAGCACCAAAACCACTGCCACAACAGTCACCATTTTAAGCAATCTCAGAAGAGAGACCAATGAATGAATGGACACAGACTGTGCTCTCATACCTTTGAGGGGTGGCTCTCTAAAATAGGAAGAAGCATATTAGCAGTGTTCTGCACTGCTTTTGCCCATGCTCTGTCTGCTGCAGATAGTATTTAAAGTGAAATCCTCTATCATTTTGCATCAGTCACAACCTATTTTTCATAAACCCTTACACATGCACTTAAAAATTCCAAATTTAATTTCCTAGAACTCAATAATGTGGAGTATCAAACCATGGAGCTTCCAGTGACCTAGAACTAAGCATCACTGCAGTGCTGCAAGCTATTACTGTTATTGGTGAGCATTTTAAATACATTCCCTCATGCAGATCTGGTTAACAAGAACACAGGAAAGGGAGGATTAAATCTCTTGGAGGAGCAAAGCCAGGCAAGTGCTTACAGAGATTAAGAAACAGCCACATGAAGGAATTTCACAGCTGGGATGCAAAAGCACCTGTAATTGGGTGGAAAACCATTTTCTTGAGGGATGCTGGAAATTTTCCAATTCACTCAAAGGGAAGATCTGGTCAGTGGAGAAGTTATTGGCTTTATTCCTTATCTGAGAGTATTATGAGCACATAACATTTATAGGAGTCACATATGCACATCAACAGGGGAGAATCTGTATTTTGTGGCATTAGCCACAGAAATTCCATGCCAGAAACAGGTCTTGGGACACTGCTCTTCCCAAAACGCTTCTTTATTCAGAGTCTCTGTTCAGTTTTTACCTCTACTTCAAACAGATGCATAAAACCTTCGATCTTAAGCTACCTTTTCTTACCAACCTAATACTTACTGTCTGACTACACTTCAGAAAGACTGCTGAAAGGAATCCACTGGGAGCAGCACAGCTTTCTTTGAAGCTTTCTTTTTACTATCTGCATTACACAGTACTAAACTTAAAGTTTTATTACGTGAATGCCTGTCATGTCAGCAATTAGGAAAGACCAAAACACCTCTCACTACTGTGTTTCTCTTTCAGACTAAGGATGCAACATTATGCTCAGGGAAAGAGAGATGATTAATAAGAGAAAGTAGGACATGCTCACAGTTCACCACACAAAATTGTTTCAAGTTGGTAATAGATCTGGCACTTGGAAATGTTAAAACACAGAACTCCTTCCCACAACAATAAAATAGCCCCCACCAGCAATTCAGTTGCCAAGCCACACTTCTTTCTACAAATACAGACACAGTGGGAGGAGGCCTTTAATAAGGCTTCCAGATATCTGGGGGTGCAGGGGAGAGATGGGAGGAGCATGCTGGCAAATCAAAGGAACATGATTTCTTAGGTGCTTCAGAGCAATTCAGACAGTCAAAAGCAATAGAGGTAGCAAGAATCAGATCTCCAATGCCAAGTGCAATACGGTTTTTAGAAGGGCTGTTGATTAACTGAAGTTAACTCTGAAATTAACTCAAAAGATTAATCACAATTAAAAATTAATCGTGATTAATCACACTGTTAAACAATAGAATACCAATTGAAATTATTAAATATTTTAGGGATGTTTTTCTACATTTTCAAATATATTGATTTCTATTATAGCACAGAATACAAAGTGTACAGTGCTCACTTTATCTCTTTATTAAACATTTGCACTGTAAAAATGATAAACAGAAGAAACACTATTTTTCTATTCACCTCATACAAGTACTGTAATGCAATCTCCTTATCCTGAAAGTGTTACTTACAAATGTAGATTTTTGTTACATAATTGCACTCAAAAACAAAACAGTGTAAAACTTCAGAACCTAGAGTCCATTCAGTACTACTTCTTATTCAGCCAATCACTAAGACAAACAAGTTTGTTTACATTTACAGGAGATAATACTGCCCTCTTATTTACAAAATCACCTGAAAGTCAGAACAGATGTTCGCATGTCACTTTTGTAGCCGGCATTGCAAGGTATTTACATGTCAGATATGCTAAACATTTGTATACCCTTTTATGCTTCGGCCACCATTCCAGAGGACATGTTTCCATGTTGATGGTGCTTGTTAAAAAAAAAAAAGTGTTAATTAAATTTGTGACTGAACTCCTTGGGGGAGAACTGTATGTCTCCTGCTCTGTTTTACCCACATTCTGCCATATATTTCATGTTATGGCAGTCTCGGATGATGACCCAGCACATGTTCATTTTAAGAACACATCCACAGCAGATTTGACAAAATGTAAAGAAGGTACCAATGTGCAATTTCTAAAAGTAGCTACAGCACTCGACTCAATGTTTAAGAATCTGAAGTGTTGTCCAAGACCTAAGAGGGACGAGGTGTGGAACATGCTTTCAGAAGTCTTAAAAGAGCAACACTCAGATGCAGAAAACTACAGAACCCAAACCACCAAAACAGAAAATCAACTTTCAGCTGGTGGCATCTGACTCAGATGATGAAAATGAACATGCATGGGTCTGCTCTGCTTTGGATCATTATCAAGCAGAACCTGTCAGTGGCACAGACACATGTTCTCTGGAATGGTGGTTGAAGCATGAAGGGACATATGAATCTTCATCGCATCCAGCATGTAAATATCTTGCGCCGCAGCCTACAAACAGTGCCATGCAAAAGTCTTTTCTCACTTTCAGGTGACATTGTAAAAAAGAAGCGGGCAGCATTATCTCCTGCAAATTGTAACCAAACTTGTTTGAGTGATTGGCTGAAGGAGGACTGAGTGAACGGGTAGGCTCTAAAGTTTTACATTGTTTTATTTCTGAATGCAGTTATTTTTTGTACAAACTTCTACATTTGTAAGTTCAACTTTCATGATAAAGAGATTGCACCCTATTTGTAATGGGGGAATTGAAAAATACTATTTATTTTGTTTTTTACAATGCAAATATTTGTAATAAAAATAAAGTGAGCACTGTACACCCTGTATTGTGTCGTAATTGAAATCAATATTTGAAAATGTAGAAAACATCCAAAAATATTTAAATAAATGGTATTCTATTATTAACAGTGCAATTACCTTGATTAATTTTTTAATCGTGTGATTAATCAAACATTTTTTAAAATCGCTTGACAGCCTTAGTTTTTAGCTTTTGTTGTCCTAGGCCTCTGCCCACATAACTAGGGCATGACAGCTGTCAATCATATTATACAATGAGGGTAAAGAAGGGGGCATTGGACTAGGGGCATATTAAGGTGGACATGCTGCAGTGAAAGCAGGGGTGGTATGCTGGTATCCTACAGATGCACACCAGAAGAAACAGACGGGAACCCACATCAAATTAATAGTAGTGTAATGCCAGTTGCAGAACAACGGAGGAGAAATGAAAATAAAAAGGGTCTCTCCCCAGAGATAATTAAGCTGGAGGCCAAGATCACACTGAAGGCCCTGCACCAGAAAACAAGATATGACTGAGGCAGATCAGCCTAGCACCAGGCAATGACTGAGCAGATCTTATGTCAGGCTGCTCTGAGGGCAAGGGGAAAGCCCTCATGCCAGGCAATGCCCAGGTGAAAAGGTGCCCTCATGCCAGGGAAGAGGGACAAGGAATCTCACTCCTCCTGACTCTGGGTGAGGGCAAGGTGCCATAGGCATCCATTGCCCCCGAATGAAGGTATTCACAGCCCAGCAGGGCTCATGGGGGAGGGCCCCAAAGTCATCACTGGTGGGAAGCAGGACAGAGAAAGGGAATGGGGGGCAAAGGCCCCTCCTAAGTTTCTTGAGGGAGGATGGGACAGAGGCAACAGGAGGAGGACAGGAGGTGCCCAAAGGAGTCACTGGGGGGAGGGGAAAAAGAGCGGGAGTAGGGGGAAAGGAGGGGGCGCCCAAAGGGCTCACTGGGGGGGGGAGGGAACAGAGAGAGGGAATGGGGGAGGGGAGAGGTCCCCCAAAGGAGTCACTGGGGTGAGGAGGGGACAGAGAGAGGGAATGGGGGGACGGGCGGGCTCCCCCAAAGGAGTCACTGGGAGGGAGGAGACAGAGAGAAGGAACAGGGGGAGGGGTCCCCCAAAGGAGTCACTGGGAGGGAGGGGACAGAGAGAGGGAATGGGGGGCGGGGTCCCCCAAAGGAGTCACTGGGAGGGAGGAGACAGAGAGAAGGAACAGGGGGAGGGGTCCCCCAAAGGAGTCACTGGGAGGGAGGGGACAGAGAGAGGGAATGGGGGGCGGGGTCCCCCAAAGGAGTCACTGGGAGGGAGGGGACAGAGAGAAGGAACAGGGGGAGGGGTCCCCCAAAGGAGTCACTGGGAGGGAGGGGACAGAGAGAGGGAATGGGGGGCGGGGTCCCCCAAAGGAGTCACTGGGAGGGAGGGGACAGAGAGAGGGAATGGGGGGCGGGGTCCCCCAAAGGAGTCACTGGGAGGGAGGAGACAGAGAAAAGGAACAGGGGGAGGGGTCCCCCAAAGGAGTCACTGGGGAGGGGGAGGGGTATGGAAGGGGCCCCGAAGCTGCCTCTGAGCGAAGGGGGAGACCCACGGGGGCTGCCCAGTTCCCTGCCCCGCTCACCTCTCCGCCACCGCCGCACTGCCAGTCTCCACCACCCGGCCGGCCCGGCCTTTTCGGCCTCGTCATCGGCCCGCGCCCTCCGCCCCCACGGGCGCGCCGCGCTGACGGCCCCGGCCCGGCCCGGCCTTGCCCCCTCCCAAGATGGCGGCGGTGGCGGCGGCGGCTGCGGGGAGCCTGCGGCGGGCGGGCTGGGGGCTGCTGCGCCGTGCGCCGGGTGAGAGGAGCGCGGGGCCCGCCCGAGGGTGGGGTGACGGGCACCCAGGGGGGCCCGGCTGGCTCCGGGCCTGGTGATCGGGGCGCCGGGCCGAGGTGTGTGTCCCGGCCGGCTGGGGCAGGCGGTAGGGTGGAGAGTGGGGTGAGGGTGCTGGGTGGCATTGGGGAGAGTGGAGTGAGGGTGCTGGGTGCCAGCGGGGTGGCACTGGGGAGAGTGGGGTGAGGGTGCTGGGTGGCATTGGGGAGAGTGGGGTGAGGGTGCTGGGTGGCATTGGGGAGAGTGGAGTGAGGGTGCTGGGTGCCAGCGAGGTGGCGTTGGGGAGAGTGGGGTGAGGGTGCTGGGTGCCAGCGAGGTGGCGTTGGGGAGAGTGGGGTGAGGGTGCTGGGTGGCATTGGGGAGAGTGGAGTGAGGGTGCTGGGTGCCAGCGGGGTGGCACTGGGGAGAGTGGGTTGAGGGTGCTGGGTGCCAGCGGGGTGGCACTGGGGAGAGTGGGGTGAGGGTGCTGGATGCCAGCGGGGTGGCATTAGGGAGAGTGGGGTGAGGGTGCTGGGTACCTGTGGGGTGGTGGTATGGAGGGTGGGGAGGATGCTGGGTGCCAGCGAGGTGTCGTTGGGGAGAGTGGGGGGTTTATGGAGGGTGGGGTGGGTGCTGGGTGCCAGCAGGGTGGCACTGCAGAGAGTGCAGTTGGTGCTGAGTGCCAGCAGGGTGGCATTGTGGAGCACCATTTACAGACATACCTGGCTGGTGTTGGTGTCCTGCAGGGCTGCCCTGGGGGACATGCTGCCAGCTCTGTGGTTAAGGCTATGTAGAAGTTTTTCATTTAACTAGACTGATACTTACCAAGCACCAAGATGGCCCTTGACACTGCACAGATTAAAAGCCATGGCTTCTGCCCCAAGGAACTTGCAAACGGTCGCTGCCAGTAGAGCTCAGACACCTCAGCTATGTAGGCGGAAGCTCTGAGGAGGTTGTGTTTAAGTGGATATCTGAGAGATAGGATAACGAGCCTTGTGGATAAGGGAGAAGCGGTGGAT
This sequence comes from Gopherus evgoodei, assembly GCF_007399415.2. Classification (NCBI taxonomy): domain Eukaryota; kingdom Metazoa; phylum Chordata; order Testudines; family Testudinidae; genus Gopherus; species Gopherus evgoodei. The sequence continues at coordinate 7,562,335 of NC_044333.1, read as the reverse complement.
GTGATATACCTAGACTTTAGTAAGGCATTTGATACAGTTTCGCATGATATTCTTATAGATAAGCTAGGAAAGTACAATTTAGATGGGGCTACTATAAGGTGGGTGCATAACTGGCTGGATAACCGTACTCAGAGAGTAGTTGTTAACGGCTCCCAATCCTGCTGGAAAGGTATAACAAGTGGGGTTCCGCAGGGGTCTGTTTTGGGACCGGTTCTGTTCAATATCTTCATCAACGATTTAGATGTTGGCATAGAAAGTACACTTATTAAGTTTGCGGACGATACCAAACTGGGAGGGATTGCAACTGCTCTGGAGGACAGAGTCAAAATTCAAAACGATCTGGACAAATTGGAGAAATGGTCTGAGGTAAACAGGATGAAGTTCAATAAAGATAAATGCAAAGTGCTCCACTTAGGAAGGAACAATCAGTTTCACACATACAGAATGGGAAGAGACTGTCTAGGAAGGAGTATGGCAGAAAGAGATCTAGGGGTCATAGTGGATCACAAGCTTAATATGAGTGAACAGTGTGATACTGTTGCAAAAAAAGCAAACATGATTCTGGGATGCATTAACAGGTGTGTTGTAAACAAGACACGAGAAGTCATTCTTCCGCTTTACTCTGCACTGGTTAGGCCTCAACTGGAGTATTGTGTCCAGTTCTGGGCACCGCATTTCAAGAAAGATGTGGAGAAATTGGAGAGGGTCCAGAGAAGAGCAACAAAAATGATTAAAGGTCTTGAGAACATGACCTATGAAGGAAAGCTGAAGGAATTGGGTTTGTTTAGTTTGGAAAAGAGAAGACTGAGAGGGGACCTGATAGCAGTTTTCAGGTATCTAAAAGGGTGTCACCAGGAGGAGGGAGAAAACTTGTTCACCTTAGCCTCCAATGATAGAACAAGAAGCAATGGGCTTAAACTGCAGCAAGGGAGATTTAGGCTGGACATTAGGAAAAAGTTCCTAACTGTCAGGGTAGTCAAACACTGGAATAGATTGCCTAGGGAAGTTGTGGAATCTCCATTTCTGGAGATATTTAAGAGTAGGTTAGATAAATGTCTATCGGGGATGGTCTAGACAGTATTTGGTCCTGCCATGAGGGCAGGGGACTGGACTCGATGACCTCTCGAGGTCCCTTCCAGTCCTACAGTCTATGAGTCTGAGTGCCAGTGGCACATTGCTAGTATTTGGATCCATCTGGTACTGGGCCATGAACCATGAACGTTTACTTGGCTTTGGTATATTCTGGGTATCAGGGCATAGTAAGGAGTCAAATGGCTTTGAGACATGAGTGTTAAGGAGGAGCAGTTGTCTAACTGACAAGGGGGTACTCCACATGCTAGAGTTCTCAAACTGGGGGTCGGTACCCTTCAAGGGGTCATGAGGTTGTTAGTTGAGGGTTGCGAGCTGTCAACCTCCACCCCAACCCCTGCTTTGCTTCTAGCATGTATAATGGTGTTAAATAGATAATAAAGAGTTTTTAATTTATAAGAGAGGTCACACTCAGAGGCTTGCTGTGTGAAAGGGTTCACCAGTATAAAAGTTTGAGAACCACTGTGCTAGAGTGAATTAGATGTTTAACTGGTATTCTGGTACCCTGAGCCCTGCGTGTATCAACTGTAGCTGAACCACTAACAGGAGCACAGCAAGCTGTCAGTGCCTGTCTGTGGAGAGGAATAGAAGCCTCACTGCGGTGTCTCACACTGACACCAGAACTCTTATGCACTGTGTACCCTTCGTGCTGGCTTTAGTATTAGGGTGCAAGATCCTCTGAGCTTTACTCTAACCGTGGTATGTGTGGCTGGCTGTGTCATTGGGACACAGGGCACAGTAAGGGCTTGACGTGGTGAAGAACACCAGCAGATCACATACTTTAAGGAAGATAAATTGGTGTGTCTAATACCATGAATCCAGAACTATTGCAAGTTTTGGGTTAACTGGAGCCGAGTGGCTCAGACAGTGGTGATAAAGTGGTATGAACAATGAGGGAGCCCTATTTGACCGCAATTTATGTACAATTGTTTGCCAGTTCTAGACATAACAAGTAGAACAGTGTGAAATGTGGGAGTGGGGAGGGGAATGATGGCTGATAAGAGCCTGTTATGGAAGAGGAAGTGCTAGGTGAAGGATATTGAAAGGAGGGTTCGGCTATTAAAACTTCATGGCACTTGGGACATAAAATCTCCTTTAGAGTTATCAGGTCATCCCATTAATCTCTTCCCGCCCCTCCTCCCCAAAAAGAGAACTGAGTAAAATTGTCCCAGATTGTGTATTTTCACCTAAGGGAGAGCTTAGAAGGTGTCTGAACTATGCAGTCAATGGCTTTTCTATGCACTGGCTTCGCAGCAAGCTGGGGTGTTAATCTACCCCACACTAGCCTACTGTGTACCAAGTGTCCATGCAGACCCTGCTGATGCACACTAACAGCTCCTTAGCATCCTTTGATTTACTCCCATTTCAAAATGAGGAAGATCAGAGCACACTAGGGAACTGTTAGTGCATGTCAGCAGGGTCCACTGGGACAGCTAGTGCACAGCTGGCTAATGTGTGGTAGATTTACACCCCAGCTTGCTGTGAACTAACTATTTGTGTAGACAAGCCCTATGGAATTGGTTCTTTCTAAGCCAAAGACAGGCAATTGTGTTAATGTACTAACCTGTAAACCCCATTCTGGCCTAGACAAAATTTAATTACTGTCCAGTGGAAAAGCCTTAAATAAAAGCCTGCACTTAAATATCTTGGTAGTGAGGCTAAAAATGAAAACTAGTTTCCTTAATAACTTTCTTTGGCCCATTGCTCTCCAAGCATATGCATAATAAGCCATGTACATTCTTTCCAAAGTGCAGTTTGGGGCATGACTATGATCAGACCCAGAAAGGAATTTAGCAAAATAGCAGGCCAGCTCATTCATATCATCTGTCACTGGGTAACATTTACCAGGAGAGGAAGCCAGTTTTTATTTACAGTCTCAAGTCAGATGAGCTGCTTCGTCAGTGAACCCAGATTTTTTAAAGTGCAGTCTGTCTCAGATCAGCAGCATGCCCCTGTGGGAAGGACACAGAATATACATATACACACATTAAATTAAAAAAAAACAAACCTCAGTTTGGCTAAAGAAAAACAATTATTATGGGATAGCCAAATTAGAGAAGCATTTTGTCTTCGAACAGGTCACTTTAAAATTAAATGTCCTAGTCTAAGTGTAGCATTGTCAGGATTTGGTTAGTCTGTCTGTCATAAGCACTACCCAGTCAAGTTCTTTATTGTAAGTTCACTGGCTCTTTACTGTCTTTTCCTTACTGGTTTCAGCATGGAAAGAAAGGAGGCAAGTCACGCTGTGGTGGCCTTCAGTCAGTGTTTGCTTGGCTTCCAGTGCAAGGTTGTGAAATCCTCTGCTGTTTGGAAGAAGATCACAAACTGCAGGATTTTTTCCTACCACAAAACATCTTCCCTTTATTTCAAGCACACAAATATTAGCTGTAGGTGGATGGATATTTTTCTGGAGGAAAAAACTAGTCCCCCCCAATAGCTGTTTCTGTTCTCATTCACTCCTGGTGCCTGCTCACTCTCCTTTAAAGGAGACCAGTGACTTTTGTGGTTTCCATTTCAGTGGTCAGATGCCCGTTGTATCCAGCCCAGCGTGCGTTCCAGGCCTCAGCTCTGCTGAGAGTCTCAGAGGAACAGAAACAGGAGCCGCCACCATCTTCCTCCCAGCAACATTTTGAATCACACCCACCAGGTGACCAGCCTGACCAGGAGCCCCAGCGCTCACACCACAGGTAACCTACATAGCCAGTACCAGGCCTGGCCTGCTGATAAGGGATTGGAGATAGCATTTTGCCAAATGTAGAACCCACTCAAAAATCATGAATTCCAGGTTTAACCCAGAACTTGATATTTCTGAGGTTGGCATTCAGTTTTGCTCTGACAAAATGCACATTCTCTTGACCATCAGAGAGGCAGAATAGGAACTGCTTCCAAGCAGGAATTTCTCTTGTTTGCATAGCACGTGCTTCAGTTTTAGATTTTTGTAAACTTGGCAGTTATGGTTGCCTTATATACTAAATACAAGGCCTGTGACAAAACAATTTACAGTTACACAAGCAATATCCAAAACTGGACAGTCACCATGTAACCATATACGTCCAGCTCTCCCTTTTTTACCTTGCCCCTGTATGAACTATAGTTAATTTAAGGATCATTTTTCCCGGAAACAGGAAGGATTTTAGAGAGACAGGGTTTTTTATTAAAAGAGCAGAATCATAAAGCTCTCTTGATCCAATATGTGTCTGGATCAAGAGAGCACTTGGCAGTGGTGACAGAATAGGATGTAGTTAGTGTCCTGGTTTTTGATAATTGATGGTAGAATTCCCTCGCTATAATGACACCTTCTTGTAGTTACACTGATCAGGGTGGTGAGGAGTCTGAGGACTATGAGAGTGAAGAGCAGCTGCAGCAGCGAATCCTGACAGCATCGCTGGAGTTTGTACCTACTCGCGGTTGGACAGCAGATGCCATTGCAGAGGGAGCCAAGGTGTGTGGCAGGAGAGATTGAGAGCATGTAAGAAATTAGAGAGAGATGCAGTTCAAAGAGACCCAGGGCCAAATTCTTCCCTTACACTTGCGCAACCTTACGGAGATCCGTGGGGTTACTCCTGTTTGTAAAGCAGGGCAGAACTGACCCACTGTTTATACACTGACTAGAAGATAATGTTAAAGTTAGACGCAGTGTGGAGCAGCAGGGGCACAGAAGGGTCTGGGAAGAGAGGTTGGTAGAGGAAGAGCTTTATAGAATCATAGAATATTAGGGTTGGAAGAGACCTCAGGACGCCATCTAGTCCAACCCCCTGCTCAAAGCTGGACCAACACCAACTAAATCATCCCAGCCAGGGTTTTGTCAAACCTGGCCTTAAAAACCTCTAAGGATGGAGATTCCACCACCTCCCTAGCACCCATTCTAGTGCTTCACCATCTCCTAGTGAAATAGTGTTTCCTGATATCCAACCTAGATCTCCCCCACTGCAACTTGAGACCATTACTCCTTGTTCTGTCAGTAAAGTAACTTCATTCTGTTTTGAATTCATGTGATGTTTTGTACCAAATCAAATATCAAACAGCATTCCCTACATGGTGCCTGTTCAGCAATTAGTGACCTACTGAGTCTTTCTCCTTCCTTCCCACAGTCTCTTGGCCTCTCTGTTGCTGCAGCAGGGATGTTTAATAATGACGGCAGTGAGCTGATACTGCATTTTGTGTCCCAGTGCAACACCGAGCTCTCTAATCTGCTGGAGGAACAGCAAAAACTGGTGCAGCTGGGCCAGGCAGAGTGAGTATCATGTACTGTAGTTACTAAATATACGCAGAAACATATGTCTTCCTAGGTGCACAGGCAGCAGGGTGTAAGACAGAAGTACTGTCCAGTGACACACGTGCTTCAGTAGAAAATTTATTCATGTGCAAATGAACCCATCCATACAGACATGTGCTTGTATAGGTGAGCCAGAATTAGGAGACGGGAAGGATGCACCTCATCTGCTAAGTTTGGATGGAAGTTAAAACTTGAAAAATGAAAATTCAAAGTTAAATCTTTAGCAGATAGACGTATGGTTTTTCTTCTTCCAGAAAGAAGAAGACAGACCAGTTCCTGAAAGATGCTGTGGAAGCCCGACTGAGGATGCTTATCCCATACATTGAGAAATGGCCCCAGGTACAAAATGGACCTGCAGATTCTCTTTTTAAATATGTCCTGAAGCCTCTGGATTCCCTAGCATATGTGTTCTTTAATCTGTCCAACAGATCAGTCTAAAGCTGTGTATGAAACCCACACTAGATAGTTCCTTCAAGACATAGGGGGTTGTCCTTGGAGTGTAACAGCTAGCAGCAAAGATTGATGTTGCCTTTTCTTGCAATCCCAAAATGACAAACATCTCACAATGCATCCCTGCCATTCTGGAACTCCAAGGGGAATTCAGTCTCTGTGCTGGATTGCTCCTGCACTCACATTGCAAGCCAGGTTCCTTGTGGCACTGATCCTGGGGTGTGTTGCATTCTGCTTATCTGATGCTTGGAAATGGTGACGTGAAGTGGTGCTTATTTCACTATATTGCATCTCCAGTGTGCTAACGATAAACCTTCAGAAACACTAAGGTGAACCTTCAAAAACACAAACTAAGGTAGCTTGATGAGCTTGTTGGAACTTGATGCTGCCTTGCTGAACATTCAAGTTTAATTCTTGGATTTAACCTCTTCCCTCCTTGAGCCAGAAGAAGACTAGGAGATGTATGCACGTGAGGTGGTCAATTCCAGTGAGAGTGAGTATAGCTTCAGTAGCTACCAGCTGATCTAGAAGCATCACTGCTGGATTGGATAGCTTCATCCAGCTTTCCCCACAGAGAGAAGGAAGATAGCATTAATATATTAATTGTGTTGTGAAGGAAGATGGAGGCCTCCCACAAGAGGGTGGGAGTGTTTTTTTCTTGCAAGAAAGAGCAGCACCAATAGGATTCATAATGGCCCTGCTACTCAAGAAGAAGCCACATGAAAGAGACCATTGCTAGCTGAAGGGGACTGGGAATGCCTCCTGCTCGAGGCGGAAACAGGACAATAGCGACATGGGGGAAAAAAAATCAATGCATGCGAAAGATTGTATTGGCTTGTTTTAATGCTGTGTGCTTCTCTCCACTTGTCTGTCTCCTTCCTTCTCAGGCTGTAAGCATTCTGCTGCTTCCACACAACATCCCTTCCAGCCTAAACCTCCTCACTAGCATGGTGGATGATATGTGGCACTATGCAGGAGATCAGTCCACCGATGTAAGTCCTGGCGCCATGCAAACGGACTAGCCGTACCTTTTAGCACTACATAGCAACATGAAGTATTGAAGTGTGTGTTGTAATCCTGTCTGTTTCAGAGAAAAGCCTTTATCCTTGTTGAATTGAGTAAGGACAAAATTTTCAGAAGTGCTTAAGTCCCCATTTTCAACAGTGACTTAGGAGCCTAAGTTCCATTGAAAGTCTGTGGGACCTAGTGGGATTTTTCAAAAGCCTACCTGCATCTCTAGGTGCCTAAATACCTTTTAGAATCTGGCTCTTTGGCCCGTTGACTTTCAATGAAATGTAGACTTTTAAGTCACAGCTGAAAATGGAACATCGTCTACTCCTGGGGGCATTCTATGCGAAAAAAATTAAAAATTCTGCACACAATATTTTACAGTTCTGCACAATTCTGCACAATTTATTTGTCAAAACAACACTACATAATCACACTAGTTTCAGTTATTTTGGTAACTTACTTGCTGACAGGTATTTTGAAATATGTCTGTAATAATACAGACACACTCACAAATTCCCCCAAGCATAGAGTTAAAGAAACCCCTATGACAATCCAGTTCCTGTTTCTCTACCCTCTTCCCCTGCAGAGCCCAGCCGGGGGGGGGCAGACACACACGACTCCCTCCCCCCCAGCCCAGCCCAGCCGCGGTGCTCCCCCCGCAGCCAATACACTCTCCCCTTCCCCCTGGTAGTGTCTTCTATGTGCAAGCTGGGCTCTGCTGAGTCCAGCAGCCCTTAGTGGGTAGCCAGTAGCATTGCAGCCCATTTCCATGGGCGAAAGGAAATTCTGTGCACACAACATTAATTTCTGCAAACTTCTGCATTGCGAAGTGACGCAGAATTCTCCCAGGAGTAATCGTCTCTTAAGTAACCTACGTGCTTTTGAAAATTGTACCCTGTGTCTTTATAACTGGCTGTAATTGGCATAAACTAAAAGGTGTCTCTCTCTTAGACTTTGTTATAAGAATGTTCTTTTTTTTAGACCCAACCACAATTTGAGATTTTATGTGAGTGTAACTCAGGGACAGAAAAGTTGATCCAAACATTCATCAGCTTAAAAGAAATGTTTCTGTTCAGGCTACGGTCTCCACCATTGATGATAGCATGTGCAGATTCTCCTCAAGCCCTTCAAAGCAGCTACCTAAAAATACCAGTGGCTTATTAAAGCCTTCATCTTTCTGGCAGGAAATAAAAGCAAAGTAAATTATAACCTTAATTAAAGCAATTAATAAATTATTTTAATTCATGAAGACGTCTGTGGGGAAAGTTAAATGAGCCATCTTAACAAACTACTTTAATAAACTTCACTTATGAGTATAAAATAGCTACTGCAGTGGAAAATAAATAAGATGACAGAAAAATTAAAGAAATAAACCAGAAAGCAGCTGAAAGGAGGTGATCACACCGGGAAATCTAAGTCCCTTATGGAGTCGGAAAGTGATTGATGACATTTCAGAGCTGTTTCAGAAAGTCTCCCCAGCTTTGAAATGGAAGAACCTCTCTTTCACATCCTCTATCTGTTCATCACTACTTCTGAGGGAGTCATCAAGTTGTCTGTGGGGAGCTGTGAAGCTGATCCCATTTCCTGTTTCCCTAGGAAGGCGTTAGCTCAGTCACTTGCAGTCGGGCCATCTTGAACACAAATGGAGCTCTCCCTCACCTATCTTTGCACGGGGGATGCATTTGGTGCATGCTTTGAAGCAGCAGGGGAACAGGGGCAAAGAATGGGATGCATCTGATACAAGTGGCTATGTGGGGTGGAGCGTAAAGGTTTGCAAGCTTCTAGTGTAGCTGGTAGATGGACATTCTATCCAACCAATATTTTGCCAATTTCTAACCATGTTTTCGCAACTCAAGTCTGATGTTTTTTCTGGTGCTTTTAATTGTGAATGGAGCAAACCACCACTGCTCCTACCTCAGCTGCAACTTGGGGTTTTTACTCATGAAAGCAAACAAAGTTGAAAAGTAAGAGTCCCTTTGCAGGATTTTTTTTGCTTGTCATGGGAATTATTCAAGTGGGATAGACAAACTCGAGAGTTTCAGGGTGTCACCCTTGAACTGGTATGCCCTGTTGTAATGCATCTTATGGCATTGCTAGCAGCAATATAATGACTCAGCATGTGGTATCAGTACTCTTTATACCTGTTTGAATCCCTGGCAGCTCACAGCTGGGGATTGGTTCTGAATATAGGATATTGTTATACTGCATCATAGAATCATAGACTATCAGGGTTGGAAGGGACCTCAGGAGGTCATCTAGTCCAACCCCTGCTCAAAGCAGGACCAATTCCCCAACTAAATCGTCCCAGCCAGGGCTTTGTCAAGCCTGACCTTAAAAACCTCTAAGGATGGAGATTCCACCACCTCCCTAGGTAACCCATTCCAGTGCTTCCCCACCCTCCTAGTGAAATAGTGTTACCTAATATCCAACCTAGACCTTCCCCACTGCAACTTGAGACCATTGCTCCTTGTTCTGTCATCTGCCACCACTGAGAACAGTCTAGCTCCATCCTCTTTGGAACCCCCTTGCATCAGGCTATTAGCATTCCATTGGCTGATACACATGCCTTACGAAAAGGTGAACTCTTCCACAATGCATCTGGCTGACTGGGCAGCACAGAATAGGCTGAGGTTGGATTCCTTCCTGACCCCTGCAGCAACCTATTTGCCCTCTGAAGCAGATAGTGGGGGTGTAACTTTTGGTCAGCAATTTTCTACATGCTGCTTTTTCTCTCTCTCTCTCGCTCAGAACCAGGTGGTCATGGTAATTGTGATATCAGTTTGGTGCCAGGAGAGCAGCTGCAGTGTCTGAGGGTGGTGGCTACTGCATAAGCACAATTTGCACATTAATACTAGTTTAAGGCCCAGAGCCACAAAGGTATTTAGGGTTCTAACGTCCGTTGATTTCAATCTGTCTTGTCTGCTGAGCTGTCCCTTCACCCTGGATCAATCACTTCCCAGCTGGTAACTTGGGAGAGATTACCTCTATTCTACCGCTCCCCTCCCCAGGTCAGCTTATGAGATCTGCATTTTACTGGACAGTGCTTTACCTTGTGTCTCATGATTAAAGCTACAATTATGTCATGGAGATCATAGAATCCGTGACTTCCAGTGACCTCAATGACATTTTCTGCCCTGAGGCTGGAGCTCCCAGCCGGTCCCCCCGCAGCTCCCAGGCCCCTGCCCTGATGGGGGGACCCCCTCAAAAGTCAGGGACAGGTCACAGACTTCTGTAAATTTTTGTTGATTGCCCGTGACCTGTCCATGACTCTTACTAAAAATCCCCATGACAAAATCGTAGCCTTACTCATGATTCATGTCCTTGCAGATTAATTGGTACACTCGACGGACTATGCTGGCTGGCATCTACAACACTACTGAGTTGGTGATGATGCAGGACTCGTCTCCTGACTTTGAAGAGACTTGGCGCTTCCTGGAAAACAGAATAGCTGATGCCATGAAGATGGGTCATACAGCTAAACAGGTAACACTGCATTCATGGGTTGGTTGCAGCTTGAGCAGACATGCCCAAGCTATCTTTAGTCTAGCTAGCTTGGGCAGTGGATCTGTGAAGCTGCAGCAGCATGAGTTTAAGAGCGCTCTGGCTGCCTGAGTAATTACCCAGGGTTCCACACAGGCTTCTACAGCCCAAGCTGCCTCAGCCTCTCCAGCTGCAATCACACCGCGTGATTTCAATGTAGATGTACGCAGGTGAGGTGAGGTGTGTGCAGCTGGACGTGGTTCAGTGCTAATGCACAGCAAGCGCCTCGGCCGAAGCCAGCCAGTACACACACACATGGAAAATATACTGACAGGCGAGCCGTGTGCACTTAGTACAATAACAACCAATGTGTGTAAATCACACAGACAGTGAATTACGTCTGTATGCCTCTCCATGTAAATCCAGCGAAATAGTTACACTGAGTCATGGGGTTTGATGCCAGACTGGCCCACTTCGATAACATCACTGGGAGAATTCCAGGCGAGTCCCTCCTCTGCTTTTGAACCATTCCTGTGTTGTGGTTTTAGTATATTAGTCCATGTGTGTCACCACTTGGCCTATGTACTGGTTGTCCATGTACTCCACTCTGAACCTCTGTTTGGATGTCACCTTTCTGCATCACTGGGGGTATACAAACACCTCCATCACGGCAGCACATGCTTGCAATGAGCTACATGTGTGTAAACCTCTCCTGAGAGCCTATACAAGTGTAAAATCAGCAGAAAACAATAGTGTGTTCTTGTATTGCCTAGGTACAGTCAACAGGAGAAGCACTCGTCCAGGGCCTAATGGGAGCTGCAGTTACTGTAAGTAGCGTTGAAAACAGAGCGCCTAAAGAGGATTGTTTCTGTTCCTCTTCCTCACCCAGACTTGATGTTGGTTTCTTCATCCCAAGTTTAGAACCCAGCTGAGAGAGTGTCTCTTGAGGTATTTCTATCAGGCAGGTGATAGCTTAGGGTATGTCTACATCTACAATTTTGCAGCACTGGTTGTTACAGCTGTATTAGTACAGCTGTATAGGGCCAGCGCTGCAGAGTGGCCACACTTACAGCAACCAGCGCTGCAAGTAGTGTTAGATGTGGCCACACTGCAGCGCTGTTGGGCGGCTTCAAGGGGGGTTCGGGGAACGCGAGAGCAAACAGGGAAGGCGACCAGCTTCGCCGCGGTTTGCTCTCGCATTCCCCAATCCCCCTGCAAACCGCAGGGAAGGAGACCTGCTTGCTCGGGGATTCGGGGAACGCGAGAGCAAACCGCAGGGAAGGAGACCTGCTTGCTCGGGGATTCGGGGAACGCGAGAGCAAACCGCAGGGAAGGAGACTTGCTTGCACGGGGGTTCGGGGAACGCGAGAGCAAACCGGGGAAGGAGACCAGCTTCGCCGCGGTTTGCTCTCGCGTTCCCCGAACCCCCCTGCAAACCGCAGGGAAGGAGACTTGCTTGCACGGGGGTTCGGGGAACGCGAGAGCAAACCGGGGAAGGAGACCAGCTTCGCCGCGGTTTGCTCTCGCGTTCCCCGAACCCATCTGCAAACCGCAGGGAAGGAGACCTGCTTGCACGGGGGTTCGGGGAACGCGAGAGCAAACCGGGGAAGGAGACCAGCTTCGCCGCGGTTTGCTCTCGCGTTCCCCGAACCCCCCTGCAAACCGCAGGGAAGGAGACTTGCTTGCACGGGGGTTCGGGGAATGCGAGAGCAAACCGGGGAAGGAGACCAGCTTCGCCGCGGTTTGCTCTCGCGTTCCCCGAACCCCCCTGCAAACCGCAGGGAAGGAGACCTGCTTGCACGGGGGTTCGGGGAACGCGAGAGCAAATTGGGGAAGGAGACCAGCTTCGCCGCGGTTTGCTCTCGCGTTCCCCGAACCCCCCTGCAAACCGCAGGGAAGGAGACCTGCTTGCACGGGGATTCGGGGAACGCGAGAGCAAACCGGGGAAGGAGACCAGCTTCGCCGCGGTTTGCTCTCGCGTTCCCCGAACCCCCCTGCAAACCGCAGGGAAGGAGACCTGCTTGCACGGGGGTTCGGGGAATGCGAGAGCAAACCGGGGAAGGAGACCAGCTTCGCCGCGGTTTGCTCTTGCGTTCCCCGAACCCCCCTGCAAACCGCAGGGAAGGAGACCTGCTTGCACGGGGGTTCGGGGAACGCGAAAGCAAACTGGGGAAGGAGACCAGCTTCGCCGCGGTTTGCTCTCGCGTTCCCCAAACCCCCCTGCAAACCAGGGAAGGAGACCTGCTTGATTACCAGAGGCTTCCTCAGGTATGCTGGGATACCTGCTTATTCCACGGAGGTCAAGAAAAGCGCTGGTAAGTGTCTACACTTGATTACCAGCGCTGGATCCTCTACACCCGAGACAAAACGGGAGTACGGCCAGCGCTGCAAACAGGGAGTTGCAGCGCTGGTGATGCCCTGCAGATGTGTACACCTCCTAAGTTGCAGCGCTGCAACCCCCTCACTAGCGCTGCAACTTTGTGATGTAGACAAGCCCTTAGTGTCAGTTAGCTTCTTTACTGGTGGAGCTTCAAGTCACGAGCATCTTGAAATGTTTTTTCTGGGGAGGAAGTATTTAAATGGCCTGCTGATTTCCCTATGAAAGAACTCACAATACACTGCCAAAAAAAAAAATGCAGCTACAGGTTGGATGTTTGAGGATTGGGGACAGGAAGGAGGAGAGGAAGAGAGATCAGAATAAAGAATTTATCAGTCTTTTCCCCCTGTAATGTCTTTCCTGGTCAGTGACCGAATTAGAAATTAGTGTTTGGTTAAACAGTAGGGGATGCATTTCCCTCTGAGTCAGTCCTGAGCTCCTGCTCCAGTTTTATGGTAGGAGATACTGTGCTCTGAAGAGGTCTGTGCTCAGGTAAGATGTAAAACCAAGTTCCTGACAACTTGTGATGACTAAATATCCCCTGGTGCACTTATTGTGAGAGTCAGGGTGCTGTGCCAGTGTCCTGGCCAAACTGCTAGTCGAGGGATTATGTTCTGGATTAAATCACTTCTACAATCTCATTTGGATAAAGTGTCCTCTTTCACTAAAAAGAGGCTGTGTTTCACCGCCAAGGTGGTAGCATGTCTGCGATATATGAAGTGTTTCCTCTGTGCCTGTTTATAACTGATAGTGTTTAGGGTTCCTTTGGGATGAAAGGGTGCTAAATAAATAGATTATATTGAAGTATTATTTTAGCAAGCAAAGCCTGTCAGCACTGTGTTTCTGTACTGGATTTCTCTACAACACAGATTACACATGCAACAAAACTATCTTCCCACTAACAGAAACAAGCTTTTCCTCATGTTTAAGACTGGAGCATTACTTGGAAACAATTTGTACTGTTGTTGCAGTTAAGAATTAATCCCACCCTCCTAGACTGGTTACCTGTCAGAATAGCTCCTTCACCTCAGACCGTTAAGAGTTTTTCCTGCCATTTGTTGAAAGGACTCCAAGATCCTCTGCCACAAGAAATCTGCATTCTATATTAGTTACTGCTGCCAGACTGCGAACCTCATCACTGTAGATTAACTCTGCTTGCACCAGGTGTCAGGGTAGATCCCATTGTTGAAGATTTAGTGTATCGAGGCATCTTTCTAACATCAGTTACATTACTCACAAAGTGGGAGAGGTTTAAAGAGGTTAAAGGGGTCATTGAAAAGGAAAAGGACAAGTTCTGTAGTTCAAAAGCAACACGTCAACGATGGGAGGAGTCCAAGTCCAGGTGCTGAGATTGTTCCTCCCAAGGCTGGAGTTTACTACACGGGGCACTAAGACCCTGGAGAGTTAGGAAAGGGGGGTTGTATTGTTTTCCAAGGACACCTCTAGCCAATTCAGCAAGTGATGTTGATTGTGCTGTAGAGGAAGCCACAGTGCAGCCATGTTGAGAAGGCTTGACGCCAGTGAAAAAGAGTAGAGGATGGATGTAATTCCAGAGAACAGTTAGGTTAGATTGCTGTGGTGGTGAGCATGTAATATCTGGGAATTCTTTCTGTAATCCCAGTCTGCCTGATATCTGCCTGGTCCCTTGCCACAGAGACAGATCCCCAAGCACCTTGAAGGAACAGCTACATGTAGCCACAATGAACATCCATGTACTACTGGTATTAATTTAGGGTGACCAGACAGCAAATGTGAAAAATCGGGATGAGGGTGGGGGGTAATAGGAGCCTATATAAGAAAAAGACCCAAAAAATCAGGACTGTCCCTATAAAATTGGGACATCTGGTCATCCTATAATTACTTTCATTGTCTTTTCATTTATGTTCCATTCGCTTGGTGTGCAACAGATAAAGAATTTGGCGGGACTGAACCAGCGGCGATGAAGAGAGAGGGAGCTGAGAGTCTGTGCCATGCCCTTTGCCTGTAAGAAGATTGAAGGCAGAATCCTCGTGCGCACAAGAATACAGAGCTATCACAACAACGAACGTCCCGAGCACTGTTAAAATTCCCCACCCCCGGCACAAGCCTGTCTAGCAGAATGGCACAAGCATCTATATTTGCTGGGATCTGTAAATAATTTAAGACCAGGCTTCCTATTTGTGCTGCCTGTTTTGATTAGACTTCCCTAGTATCCCAGGTGTAGTAAAAACACTGATTAGCACGTTATTAGAAAATTGTGACGAAAGGTTGATTGGACTGAATTAGTCCAGCCCCCAATGCCATCGTTCAGTTGCACTCCCCCCTGCCCCAGTCCTGCATAATACAGAGACCACGTGTGCCTTGAACCCCCTAGTGGACATCATGTTTTCACATCACTGATGGAAATAATGCTTTCAGGAAGAGCCCTCACGGGAGGGGCCAGTTGGCATTATTAGATGGTGCTCTTTAGAAGGCTGTCACTGGGGATATCCTTTCACTGTTTTTGCCTGTGTGAACTCATTCCTGGATGTGTTTCTTATGGGAGTAATGCAATCAAAGATGGTCATGACAGTGGGTTCAGAGGTTGGGCATACAGAAAGCACAACCAACCCATTAGTGACTATAGCTGTAAAGTCTGCTTTTGGATGTGTGATCCACCCTCCTGCTGGGCTCCGGCAAGGGCAGCTGGCTGACTTGTTTGTAAATTAGTTAGAAACGATTCTGTAAAGAATTAAAAAAGTCCTATTTAAAGTGGATTTGTGTGTGGTGTCACCCTACAGCTCTTTCCCTGCACATCTGCTCTCAGTGCCTCTGGCTTGGCCAGTTCCAGCACGGGGCTGGTC
This sequence comes from Gopherus evgoodei, assembly GCF_007399415.2. NCBI lineage: Eukaryota > Metazoa > Chordata > Testudines > Testudinidae > Gopherus > Gopherus evgoodei. Next base: position 7,546,830 of record NC_044333.1, on the reverse strand, counting down.
CCAGGATCAAAGGGGGGAGGTGTTTGTACAGCGCCTAGCCCCTTGGGGGCCCGCAGGTGCTATGATCAGAGGTGGGGGGAGAGGGGGGAGCCGGGTTTGAGTGCCTGGTGCATCCCCCGGCCGGGCCGTGCGAGGGCTGCCCTGCCTTTGGCCGGGGCGGTGCGGGGGGAGGTGCCCGGCGCTGGCTGTGGGCGGCCCTGCACAGCTGCGGGGCGTGTCGGGGCGGTGCGCGGCCGCTGGGGGGCGGGGGCGGAGCGCGGCGGCGCTGGGGACGGAGCGGAGCAGGCCGCGGCCCGGGGCCCGCCATGCCTTACGCCAACCAGCCCACGGTGCGCATCACCGAGCTCACCGACGAGAACGTCAAGTTCATCATCGAGAACACGGACCTGGCGTGAGCGGGGGGGGGTACACTCAGGGGGTGGTTGGGGGGGCTGCGGGGAGCGGGGCACTCGGAATGGTTGGGGGGCTGTGGGGAGCGGAAGAGCTGCAGAGAGTCGGGGGCTGCAGAGGGTTGGGATGGCTGCAGGGTGTGGGACATTCAGGGAATGGCTGGGGGGCTGCAGGGAGTGGGGCACTCGGAATGGTTGGGGGGGCTGTGGGGAGCGGGGCACTCAGGAAATGGTGGCAGGAAGTTGGGGGGGCTGCGGGGAGCGGGGCACTCGGAATGGTTGGGGGGGTTGGGGAGTGGGGCACTCAGGGGATGGTAGCAGGAAGTTGGGGGGGCTGCGGGGAGCGGGGCACTCGGAATGGTTGTGGGGGGGTTGGGGAGTGGGGCACTCAGGGGATGGTAGCAGGAAGTTGGGGGGGCTGCGGGGAGCGGGGCACTCGGAATGGTTGTGGGGGGGTTGGGGAGTGGGGCACTCAGGGGATGGTAGCAGGAAGTTGGGGGATGGCCGCAGGGTGTGGGGCACTCGGAATGGTTGGGGGGGTTGGGGAGTGGGGCACTCAGGAAATGGTGGCAGGAAGTTGGGGGATGGCCGCAGGGAGTGGGGCACTCGGAATGGTTGCAGGGAGCGAAGGGTGCTGTAGGGGATGGTTGGGGGGGCTGCAGAGGGTGGGGGGGCTGCGAGGAGTGGGACACTCGGAATGGTTACAGGGAGCGGGGGGCTGCAGGGAATGATGGGGGGGCTGCGGGGAGTGGGACACTCAGGAAATGGTTGGGGGGGCTGTGGGGAGCGGGGCACTCAGGAAATGGTGGCAGGAAGTTGGGGGATGGCCGCAGGGTGTGGGGCACTCGGAATGGTTGGGGGGGCTGTGGGGAGTGGGGCACTCAGGAAATGGTGGCAGGAAGTTGGGGGATGGCCGCAGGGAGTGGGGCACTCGGAATGGTTGCAGGGAGCAAAGGGTGCTGTAGGGGATGGTTGGGGGGGCTGCAGAGGGTGGGGGGGCTGCGAGGAGTGGGACACTCAGGGAATGGTTACAGGGAGCGGGGGGGCTGTAGGGAATGATGGGGGGGCTGCGAGGAGTGGGACACTCGGAATGGTTACAGGGAGCGGGGGGCTGCAGGGAATGATGGGGGGCTGCGGGGAGTGGGGCACTCAGGGAATGGTGGGAGGGTTGCTGGAGGCTGGGGGGGTGTTGTGCTGGATAGAGCCGCCAGGCTCGGGGAATGGGGAAACACTCCTTCCTTGAGGAGGATCCTGGTCCCCTTGCCCCACACCTGAGAGGGCCTGAGCCACATCCCACACTCACTTTGCCCCCCCTCCCCCGCTCCAATTCCTCCTGGGGAGAACAGGGCAAAGGTCTTCACTGCACCTCGAGGCTCCACCCACCCCTTTCCCTCTCGGAGCTTTTTGCTGCCCACCTTCCAGCCTTTGGTTCCTGCCCTCCCCTGGCTCTAAGATGCCTGAGGGGTGCCCCACTAGGTGGGAGAAGGAGACCCCCTAGTGCATGGTGCCCTCTCACCTCAGTGTGCTGCCAGAAGGTAGGATGGTGCTGGGGCACAGACCTGTCTGCTGGGGCACTGGGGGCAGGTCACCAGGCTGACGGACTGCTGGTGGCTAGGCAAAACAAGGAGAATGCCACCCACACTGGGATGATCCAGGCACCACAATTCACACTCTCCAGCTCCATAGATTGGGCTGGCTGCTTTGGTTTTGACCTTTATGTGCCTTGGCTGGGAGAAGACAAAGAAATGTCTCCCTGTAAACAAACCCTGTTCTCCTCCCCCCCACCCCCAACTATCTGTGCCCTGGCTCTAAAAGTTCATTCACAAGTCTGTTTCATCTTTACATTTTGATGTTTAGCCTGATCCTTGGCTAAGTATATTCAGGGCTTTGTGCACTCCTCATTTTTGCCCCAGAATTGTACTCCATAATCTATTTTTCCTTTTAAAAAATAACATTTCTAGTTTTTGTTTGTGAAAAATCCCTTAAAAACATGAAACAAATGTGACCCAAGCCATTACTGTCTGCGGGAATCTGTAGACAGCCTGAAATCATACCTCCGAGAGGTGTGAACTGCCCCATTTAATTCAGTGGAGCCGTTAACCTACAGCTCAGAATTTGTGTGTCGGCATTGTCTGCCATTTCACTGCTGGTTGTTTTAGTAGGTCCAGATAATGTGCTTATCCCACGAACCCAGAAGACCTCCCATGCCTACCAGGATGCCAAAACCTCTAACCTCTCCCCTGCAGAAAAAAAAAAGTCTGTGATGCATTATCAATACAAAAGTCTGTGGTATGATGAAAACATAGGGAAAAGGTGAAATAAATGGCCCCCACACATAAGTAGGAGCTAGGATTCAGATTATATTTTCATATTTAATTTATTACTCTCCATTTTTAATTTAAATTAAACTGATCTTCAGCCTGCCACGCTGGAGTCCCACATAATCCAGGGACCTTGCTGCAGAATCTCGATCCAATGTTCTGCTGAGCACTAGGGGCTGTGACACTGTTATTGTGTACTCTTCAGTTTATGGTACTGTGACCTCTGTAAGAATTTCACTGATAATCATTAGCACATCCTACTTTTCCACTAGGGCCTCTCTCCTCAGTAGGAATTGCCAGTCATATTAACCTGGGGGTGGCTTGTTATGGGGAGACTGTAAAGAGTATGATTGAACCTCTTACCATGAGTGATCAGAACAGGGATCACAGATGAAGGCTCTGGGCTCTCTTTATAGACTGCCTGCTATTAACAAAGGGCAGTAGCATTAGGAGCAGGGTGGGGAAAGCTGCATAGAGCCCGGTTGGGTTTACTCTTATCAATAAAGCTTTGCTGGTAGACAAAGAAATCTAGCGGTGGATGAATGGAGAATGAATAGGATGCAGGGAGCAGGTGTTATTAGTCTTGGCAGGCTGCACTTCGGCCATGTCTGTTTGGAGCAAACCTCTCTCACACGGGATTACATGTAATTTGATGTCCATGACTTGTGTTTCTCAGTGTCTCAATGCTGGTTTTCTCCTCTGTTACAGGGTAGCGAATTCCATCCGAAGAGTGTTTATAGCCGAAGTTCCCATAATAGGTATTTTCTCCTCCTTTAGTCTTTTGTTGTCTGTTCATGAAGAAGACCCCGTAGGGGAACATCTGCACAGCAGTGAAGAGAGGGATTCTTAGCTTGGGTGGTCATATGTGTGCTAGGTCAGCTTGAGTGACCACACTAAAAATAGCAGCAGGGACACAGTGGCATAGGCCGTGGCTTGGGCTAGCCAGCTGAGTGCAGTCCCAGGCGTCCCCTTGGACAGGTAGCCTGAGTGGTCACCTGTGCTGCCGTGACCCCACATTGCGATTTTTAGCACAGTCGCTCAAGCACAGCTTGCACGTGTACTACCTGAGCTGGGAATCGTCCACCAAACTGCCATGTAGGCATATCCTTAGACTCAATCAGCTGCCTTTGTCACTGTTCCTTTGGTTCCCAGCCACCCTTTCCCCTCTGCCAGACTTCTCTGTGCCCTTTGGATTTGGAGAAAGGTATGCAAATGAATTGCTAATGTGCCTGAACCTTCAACATTTAGTTAAGTTATTTTTATTAGGTTTTGCACATGGGACCTAAGACCACCAAAACTTTTCAGCCTCTCTGAAACCATATATCATCATGGGGGTACAGGCCCCATAACTCAGTGTCTTTCTACCTCCAAGAATTTTGATTTCTTGTTTCTGTTCTGTTTGCAGCCATAGACTGGGTCCAGATAGATGCTAACTCCTCTGTGCTCCATGATGAGTTCATTGCACACAGATTGGGTGAGTAACCAACATCTTAAAGAAAGGAGGAAAATCATTCTGGTCCCTAAGTATGTCTAGAATGTGTTGTCGGGAACAATCCTAGAATCATAGGGCTGAAAGGGACCTCATGAGGTCGTCTAGTCCAGCCCCTTGTGCAGAGGCAGGACCGAGTAAACCTAGACCACAAGTATTTGTGAACCTGTTCTTAAAAACTTCCCTTGGTAACCTATTCCAGTCCTTAGAAAATCCGTTCTAACTTAAATCTCCCTGGCTGCAAACTGAGCTGATTACCTTTTATCCTACCCTGGGTAGTTATGGAGAACAGTTGATTGCCATCTTCTTAATAACTGTCCATGACATATTTGTAGACTTATGTCCCGCACCCCCTGTTCATGCCAAGTTCTCTCAACCTTTCCTCACAGGTCAGGTTTTCTAAACCATTTTTTATTCTTGTTGCTCTCCTCTGGACCCACTCCAATTTGTCCACAACTTTCTTGAAGCGTCGAGCCCAAAACGGACTCAGTACTCCAGCGGAGGTCTCACCAGTGCTGAGCAGAATGGAGCAGTTACCTTCCATGTCTCACATCCAGTGCTCTGTTACTACATCCCAGTGTGACATTCGCCTTTTTTCGCAGCAGCACCACACTGTTGCCTCATTCGTGATCGCCTATAACCCCCAGATCCTTTTCAGCAGTACTGCTGCCTAGCCAGTCAGCCCCCATTTCCTCCTGAGTGCAGAGCACTACACTGATCTGTGTTGAATTTCTCTTGTTGATTTCAGTCCAAATCTCAATTTATGAATATCATTCTGAATTCTAGTCCTGTCTTCCAAAGTATTGGCAACAAGCAGATTTTATAAGTATGCTCCAGCAAAGTCATTAATGAACATATTGACTAGTACTGGTTCAGGACAAACCCCCAAAGGGCTCCCCCACCCCCTTGATAGGTCCTCCCAGTTTGACACTGAACCACTGATAACTTCTCTCAGTACAGTCTTTCAACCAGTCATGCACCCACCTTACAGCAATTTCATCAACACTGTATTCTACACAAGATGTGTGGAAACCGACTCTATTGGTCTTTTCTGTCTCTAACTACTGACGGGACCTTTTGTGACGGTGAGATGACGGGAGCGTTGTCCCCCTCTGGTGGTCCCACTGGAGGGATGATCAGTCGCTTGGTATCACTTAGATGTATTTCATGGTGTTTTCTGCACTCTCCCTAACTAACATCTCTCTCCAGGTCTGATCCCGCTCACCAGCGATGACATTGTGGATAAGCTGCAGTACTCCAGGGTGAGTTCAGAGATACGCCAAGCTCTCTTTGAGAGGGCTGTGTGGGGAGAATGGCCCGATCTGGCATGGGATGCTACACATTCTCACTGGCAGAGAACAGTGATCCTGACCTGTTTCTTACCCCCTCTCCCTAGGATTGTACATGTGATGAGTTCTGTCCAGAGTGTTCTGTGGAGTTTACCCTGGATGTCCGGTGCAATGAAGACCAGACTCGTCACGTGACATCCCGTGATCTCATCTCCAACAACCCCCGGGTTATACCGGTCAGTATAAGATCAAGTCAGTCAGTACGGTCTCTTCCCTACCCTTTCTCTAAGCAGACAGAGCAAGGCTCCTGTCTGATAGATATGATGTCCTTACATTTTAGGTATCCTAGCTCGTACAAGGGTTTAATATATTCTGTCTATCTTCCCCTCCACGTTCCAAGTACACACTCTGAGATCATCCATTGCCAAGTTCTTCCTAGACCGCTCAGTGTTACATCACCTAGACCTGTGTTCTTAATCATGATGGCTGGGGGGCTCTTTGGAAGGGCTCTCTGAACCTTCAAAGGCCTGGCAGAAATTCTGCTGCCTGCAAGTTTGCTTGTTGGCCCTCAGCAGCGCTAGATAGCAGCGGTATCTCAGATGAGACACCAGAGCCGTGTGGCTCTTGGCAGGCCTCTGAGAAGGATGTTAAAAGAGCCCCAGGCGAATGGATTCAAAGGGATTTGGTGGGGCGAGTCTTTAAAATACAACTCAATCAGGGATCCCTAGCCAAGGGGAGCAGTCTGAAGGCTGCCCTCGTTTTCACAAAGTGAAGCAGATCGCAGATGTTTTCCTTTTTAAAAAATACTGTGTCGAATCTTCCTCTGAGTAGCCAGGCCACTTTGATTATCATGCAGCACTGCATGCTGGGATCTGTTGTCTGCAGGCTAAGCCTCCATATCAAAAATAGAGCAACTCTGTGCAGTGTCGTGGAACCACAGTGGTCACATTTGGCCTACAGACTGCACTACTCGGTCATCCTGTAATATGGGAACACTGGAAAGATGTATAGGCCGGCTCTTCCTCGCTATACAATCACCAGCCTAAGTGTGTCGGGCTGGAAGGGACCAAGAGAAGTCATCTAATTAACCCTCTTGTGCTGAGGCAGGGCCAGGTGAACCTAGACCAACCCTGACAGGTTTTGTCCAACCTGTTCTAAAAATCCTCTCATGATGGGAATTTCACAGCCTCCTTTGGAAGCCAATTCAGGAGTTTCAACGATCCTTATAGTTAGAGAGTTTTTCCTAATATCTAACCTAGATCTCCCTTGCTCAGATGAAGCCCATTATTTCTTGTCCCACCTTCAGTAATTCACTACAGGCTAAGTCTCTTTGCAATGACTGGCCTCTTAGTTTAGTGGGTGATCCGGGGTTTGAAGTTGGGAGAAGGGGTTGGTCCCCCAGTGACCTCATCTGTGGCTCGTTCTATGCAGGTGACATCCCGGAGCAGAGACAATGACCCCAATGACTATGTGGAGCAGGATGGTGAGTGAGTCACTGTGTAGAAGAGCTGCAGAGAGAAACCGACTTTCCTCTTTGACCCATACCCCAAAGTACTAGTCCGTTAACCCAGGGGCAGTTGCAGATGTGGCACTGACAGGCAAAGCTGCAGTGTGGAAATGCCAGTGTGCACAGGATTAACTTTTTGTTCCAGTAAACAGATGTGAACTCTGCATTTACTGCTACTTTGGAGTTAGAGTGTTTGTTTGGGAGGTAAAGAAGATCCTCTCTCTCTCTCTCGGTTATAACTGGGTATTACAGCAAAGATGCCAAAACAGCTTCTCCCCAATCTGCTGTGGTCTAAAGGCCAAATCATGCCCTCAGCCACATGTACGCTCCCATTTTTCCATTGGTGGGAGTTGCATGGCTGTTATCAAGGCACGAATAAGCCCTTCTAAGATTGTAAATGAGCTCCGCTTTCTAAGGAGATTGCCCTCTGCACGAATAGTTCCCCACTCACTCACCACTCAATGCAAGCATGCTACCATGCGAGGATTTCTCCTTTGCAGCCACTCTCCCACCCCATTTGACTTAGTGTTTGTGCTTCTCAGATATCCTCATTGTCAAGTTACGGAAAGGCCAGGAGCTGAGATGCGAGGCCTATGCCAAGAAGGGATTTGGCAAGGAGCATGCCAAGTGGAAACCTACAGCAGGAGTAGCCTTTGAGTACGATCCAGACAACGCGTTGAGGCACACAGTCTACCCCAAGCCTGAGGAATGGTATGTTTCTGGTTTGAGAATAGTATTGGTTGAGTGGCACATGTGATCACAATCAAGAGAAAATATTCTGTATTCAGTACAAGAGACAACATTAATGCAACACTGTGGCTGAGAAATTAAAACCACAAGTCATGAGATTACTTAAAGTTAGGATTCTCATAGTATCTGTATTGTTCCTCCAATAAAGGTAGTCATCTGGGTGGTTAATGCTACTTTAAGCTTGAGATATTCCCGTAGTATTAGGCCTGGGTGATCCTTAGTTTGACAGTTTAGTGTCTCCCCTTCTAATATTCTTAGTCAAACACGTGTTCACTACAAACTCGATTTCATTTCCTTTCACATCATTTCCAATGGCTGGTCAAGTTCTAGCCCCAGAGGTAATTTGTAAGAATTTGGTAGGCAACTGAAAATAAGGGTTTGGAATGAAAATGCGAGCTCGCTCGTAGGCAGAGCGACTCCTGTGCAATGCTAAAATAGTGTGTGTGTATTTGAGTGTATTTAAATAGAACAGTGGTTCTCAGTTATTTTTGTGGAGCTGCCCATGGTGTGAATTGGCCAGTGAGCACCCCCACACACACACCTCTCCTAGTCCTGACGCCATGTGCTGACAGTTGCTGCTGTCTCTCCATTTTTCTGTTCCTTTTATCTTAGTACTCCACCCTCCCTCCATATTCTTTGCAGACATTTTCCCCTGTTCCTCTTCCTCACACCCTCCTACACACACCCACACTAGAAGGCTACCTGCTGCTGCAGGTGAGGAGTGACCATTGGTGCCATCCAAGGCTCAGCTGAGTGCCAGGGGAACAGAGAAGAGGCTCTTGGGCTGGCAGGCTGCTGCTTGCAGCCCTGTGCTTGTGAGCTGCCCCCACAGATGCGCAGGGAAGATTGGGTGGCTTTTAATGAGACATCTTGCAAACATGGCAGCTTGTTTGCAGTCTGAGTGTTGGAGGCAGGAAGTGAAGCTGGGTCCTTTCCCCGTCCTCTTACAGCCTCTCCTGTGCCAAGCCCTGAACTAGCCTGGCACCCCCTTCTCCAACGGCAGGCCTGTTCCTCAGGTTGGGGAACGCACCTAGGGCTTTCGTTAAGAAAGTATAGCAGTGGTTCTCAACCAGGGGTCCGTATGCTCCTGGGGGTAGTCAGAGATCTTCCAGGGTGTGCATCAACTCATCTAGATATTTGCCTAGTTCTACAACAGGCTACATAAAAAGCATTAGCGAAGTCAGCATAAACTAAAATTTTATACAGACAGTGAATTGTTTATACTGTTCTATATACTGCCCACTGAAATGTAAGTACAGTATTTATATTCCAATTGATTTTACAATTATGGTAGAAATAACAGTAAGCAATTTTTCAGTAATAGCATGCTGTGACACTTGTATTTTTATGTCTGATTTTGTGAGCAAGAAGTTTTGAAGGTGAGGTTAAACATGGGGGTATATAAGACAAATCAGACTCCTGAAAGGGGGTACAGTCGTCTGGAAAGGTTGAGAGCCACTGAAGTACAGCATCAATGTAAAGTCGTGCTGGCTAATGTCTATTGGCAGACTGTATCGTGCTTTGGGCCATTGGGACTCTTCCATCCTCTGTAATCTTAAATACACTAACGCCATCCTCTGCCCCAGTTCATTCAACTGCTGAACGTTGGCCATGGGGCCAAACTGCTGCCAAGGTGGGAAGGAGCCAGTGGGGAGGTGGGTTTCAGCATTAACCTTTATTGCTGTGTTTGATCCTAGGCCAAAGAGTGAATACTCCGAAATTGACGAGGATGAGGCCCAGGCTCCCTATGACCCCAATGGAAAGCCAGAGCGGTAAGGAGCTGGCTATCTGCCACAGCGCATGGGGAAGGAGGAGGCATTTCCAAACGCCACCCAGAAGCGCCTCAGCCCGTTGTCTGTGCCTTTCTGGTGGGGTTCAGTGACTTTGCAGATCAATTTGCCAGCCTCAGGAGCGGGTGTTTCCTGGGGAGTAGGTTGGGGCCCATTGATGGAGTAGTGAAATGGCAGCCAGGACTGGCTGACTTTTCCCTCCAAGAGAGCCTGCCCTATCAGGGAATGGGAATCCACTCAATGGGGCTCTCCTCTCAGATCAGAGTGCTGCCTCCACGCCGCAGCTGGGTGGGACCACGGTGCTTTGGGGCTCCAAGACAGGGCAAACCAGCCCAGCTTTGTTGAGGGCTCTCATCTCCTGGGGAGGAGTCATCTCATATGCAGTAATCCCCTTCAGACCACAAGCCTGTCCCAGGTAACAGTCAACACAATAGTCCCTGCCCCAGGCCTGTCTTCCCACAGAGAGGCTCCAGTGTGTGGTTGTATCTGGCTCTCAGCTGGGGCTGTCCTTCAGGAGCTGCCTCTTTCCCAGCCTCCTCTGAGCTTAGCAGGCTCTCTCCTTTTATAACTGCCCCTTCCACGCCTGACTGCTGCTGCAGGTGAAGCAGGGCAGGGCACATTAAGCCCACAGAAGCTCATTAACCCTTCCCCAGACAGGGCGGGGTGTGTATAACCCATCACACTGTAAATGAGGCTTCTCTGAAGGCATCAGGAAGGACTAGAATGAATATGGAGACCCTGGTGTTATCAAAGGCTTGCTGGGGAGTCGGGCAAGTGGTACGGAGATGTTGCGTTCATGTTCAAATTGAGACATTTGTTCATCTTCCACTGGCTTCTCTGCCATGGCACTTGAGTACAATGCTGCATCTTTGTCTGTGATGAATGTGTTTGAAGCGGGCAGGTGAGCTGAGATTCTGGGACATACTGGTATCCCCAATGTCCAGTGCTGAAACGACTGCTAGTGAGTTGTATTGCAGTAGTGGCGAAGCTGCCACCAGCCCAGTCAGATCCAAGCCCATTGTGCTCGGCGCTGCATAGCATTTGTGAGCAGATACAGACATTCGTAGCGAAAGCTCTCGAGCGATATGTAGCCTGTGAACTTACAAGCTGTCGTTTTGGCTCTGGCTGCTGTTGCAAAGGTGGGTGGAAAGGAAGGGCTAACCAGACTCCCAGGAGCTGAGAATGAGCTCTCCCTGCAGTGAAGTACAATAGGGTGGAAACACACTGCAGAGAGAAATCTCCAGTTCTTGGCCTTCCTGTCTAAGAATCTTAATCTCCTCCAATACCCTCAGGTTTTATTACAACGTGGAGTCCTGCGGCTCCCTGCGGCCGGAGACCATCGTTCTCTCGGCACTGTCCGGCTGAAGAAAACTGAGCGACCTCCAGACCCAGCTAAGTCACGAGATCCAGAGTGATGTCCTGACTATAAACTGAGCCCTGCCCCTTTCCTGCAGAATCTCCCGTTGTGACCAAGTCACCCTGATGTGCCGCACTGTTCATGGAGCCACCTGATTTTTTCCTGGGGCAGGGCTAATTGTAGCCAAGGGAACATGGATCCCTGCTCGTGTGCTGAACCTTCAGGCATTTCTGGCACTCAGCTGGTGGGGATGAGATGTGTATTGAGATGGCTTCCCATCAGTTGCCCTTTATAGAGCATGGAAGCTGCTCTGCAGGAGCAGGGGCGAGATTTCCAGCATAGTGCAGGGACATCCCCATGAGCCCCAGGTGTGGTATATTATTGTAATAGTGTGGGGGGGAATCTCTGTAAATGACCCTAGCTCTTGCCTGTTTCACTAGACTCTGGCCATCTGTGGGTTGGGATTTGGAAGCATGTATCTCAGCTCAGTTGCATAGCCATGTCCTGTTTGTTACCGTGCTGAATAAAGCCTTTTTCTTTTTCAGCCGTCCCTGAAAGCTTTTCTGAAGCTGTGGGAGGAGAGGACCCAGCCATCAGTTCTCTCCACCAGACATTCACGGAATGAAGTCTGCTTTGGAGGATTGGCTGCTCTCTTTGCTTTCTGCTGCTCCTGACATTATCTGCTATAGAAACCAGCCCCCCAGCCCTGGCACTTGTATGTAACATGGCATCTGGGGCTAGGGTGAGTGTCTGAAGCTGGGCTCAGGGACTGAGCTGCTGCAGCAGTCAGTGCTCCAAGACAGACCCTATGTGCCAAGGAGGCTTAGCAGGATGTAGACTCCTTGGGGGTATGCTGTATGGGGAACGGGGTAGCTGGGTGCCTGTCACTGATAACCCCTCTGATTCAGCGTCAGACCTGTACAACGCCAGGAGATCAAGACCTATCAAACCGTCATCGCAGGTGCCATGGCTGAAATTTCCCCAGACACCGTCACCCAGCAGGACCGTTAAAGGTGAGAGTCTAAAGAGCTCTCTGGGGGCAGGCTGAGGTGAGACAGGGACCTGTGTTTAATTACTCCAGTCAGGGAGGAGGGGCATTCCCAGTGCAGCATCCAGGATCGATGGAGATGGAAACAGGCAGAAAGCCACTTGCTCTGGTCACACCACAAATGTGTGGTGCAGGGGTCTTGGCTGGGTAACACTGCCTCCATGCCAAGGCCTGCCCTGCTGCTTTGCTGCGGCATGCCCTGGATAACCAAACCATGGTGGGGATAGACTCTAAGGTCAGAAGGGACCATTATGATCATCTAGTCTGACCTGCACAACGCAGGCCCAAGAATCTCACCCATCCACTCCTGTATCAGACCTGTGTCTGAGCCATTGAAGCCCTCAAATCATGGTTTAAAAGACTTCAAGGTGCAGAGAATCTTCCAGCAAGTGACCCATGCCACCTAGTAGCTCCTTGCCCTGTGAAATGAAGAGGCAGCTTGTTTTCCCAGTGGGGTTGGGGGAGCTCTGGACCCAGTACCTATAATGTGCCTGAAACTCCATCCCTTGCCTTAACCACCCAGGGCTTCTGCCCCTTTCCTTGCTTGCAAACAGCCCAGCCTGGGCACCTGCCAGACTTCTAAGCCCTTGTCTGATGAAGTGAGCTCCCAATGGGTTTAGGAATGCAAATACCGAACCCTTTCAGTGAGACCTGTGCTCTTGTACTTTTGAAAATTACCCCTTAGCGTCTGTTCTGAAGAGCCGGGAGAGAAATAATGAGCTGCAGAACAGCTGGGAGCAGCATTCACCCTGTTTGGGTCAGTCTGGGGAGGGGTTTAGGATAGTTTGAATCACTACAGGGATGGATAGAGGATTACATAGCTCCTCTTTCTGTAACCATTATGTGTAGATCACTCAAGCTGGAAAAGAATGTTCCCCTCCCCCAATATTCTCTGCTTTAAAACTTCATTGGCACGCATGGGAAATCTCCTGTGTAATGGCCCTTTACACACTGCAGCCTTGGATCTAATTCAGTCTTGGAGCGTTTCATATGTTAGGAAGCCTTCCCTGATAATCAGTACCTTTGTCTTCACTGCACCATTATTCTTATGTATCCCTCCTTGCACCCTGTCCCGTGTGTGGAGTTAGATGACAAACAGGAAGGGTGAGTAAAGTTTGTTTATTGATTGAGCAGTTCCTTTAAAAAAAACAACATTTTTGGCAATAACTGCTATGTCCCCGCTTGCCTGGCTTAACGCATCTGTGCATCAAATTCCTGAGGCATCCTAGTTTCTGCTAGTTCCTGCTCGAGCTTTCCCCTGTCCCAGCATTTAGCAGCTCCACACCTGTCGTTGGGGGATAGCCCAGCATTTTGGCTCTAGTCTTACACTTTTCAAAGTTGACCGTGTCTCTCTGCAGCGATGTGTTAAAGGCACAGGGCCAGAGACTCAGCTGGTGCATTAGAACCACAGCTGAGGACTTGGTCTGCTCCTGGAGCCTGAACAAAAGCATTTTATCCTAGTGCCTAAAACGAGCTACTAGCCAGGGAACCCAGCGAGGTGTTTAGACTGGGAAATGATAGCAGGTTACACCTCATCCAGGAGGATGTACAGCCGTTAAGCTCATCTGATCCACTCTACCACAAAGTATGTGGCCTAGATTTGAACCTGGGTGGTTCCTGTCACTCCAGCCACGTGTCATGGGGAAAGGGCACTAAATTTAGTAGGGCTTGCAACAGAGCAGTTTGGAAAGTCCCTGGTCTTGTGTGCCAGGATGTTTCCAGCAGATCTGTCTGAAAGGTCTTCATCGTCTTACTCATCATCTCTACACACACACAACCAGAAAACAAGAAATTTACAGGTGATAGTCCACAGGGTCTCCCCATCCCCAAGAGACAGTACCTCACGCTTTAAAAACACCAACCCACTCCAGCATTGGTACTGCAATAAAAATAGCCCTTCTGAAAGGTATTCAATAAATAGCAGAACTAGAAAATCAATTGCTTTGATTTGATTTCAGCATATTAAAACCAACTTCCACATGCCCGGGGTTCACTAATTATTCTCAGGAAGTGACCCACTGGCACCATGGGAGGAGGGAGGAGCTACAAAGACAATTGAAATGGGCCTTGGGCTGCCCACCAGCCCTCTGCCAGCATTGGCTCCTTGAGGCTGCCAGGTATCTAGTGGAAATGGAACCTGGGTCCTCCCCCATCAGCTAGAAACACAAGGTCCCTTACATGGAGGAAGCAGGGAGGAGGTCATGTGACCAACTGATTGTCTCTGGCTAGCCTCCTGTCAATGGGATTTCAGCATTGCTGCAGGTGAGAGCACCCCAGAGGAAATGGGGGCCACTGGCCGACCCGGGGAGGTAAAAGAAAGGGAACTTTGCAACACGGACGCATCCCCACAAGGCTGGCTCTGCCAAACAGGTAGCTTGGGCAGGTTGCTACCATCACTTAGAGGCAATGCAGTATTTAGTGGCTGTGTATTAAGGGTGGGAGAGGTGTAGCCCTGTAGATACCCCATCCCTTGTGACTAAACTGCCGGGCTTTGGCTATTTGGAGAGAAGGGCTTGGTTTGGAAAGGAAATCCATGCTGCAGCTGCTGAGCTGCTAGAATCTGAACTGAGGACACGCAGCTAATGGAGCGAAACGCCACTCAGCAGGTCCCCAGCCCACTGAGAATGCTGCCCTCTGGAAGCTGGGGGATTTTGTGCAGAAGTCACAGTTCAATTTCTCCTGAGATGTCAGAAAGTTCCCCGGTGTCTGTTCTGGTATCTTCAAGAAGTGCAAAATGAGCGTAGACTTGTAAGTCCCCAGTACTCCCTCTCCAAGGGAAAGCGCTACTGGATTCAGGAGGGAGCATCCATTCGCAGCCTGGGCAACCTATGGGACTCTCCAGGACACCTCTGGCCTTAAAGGAACAGGCCGAATTTGCAACAGCCTCTCCAAAATGTTCACTTCAGTTGCGCCGCTTCGAGTAACACTTCATTGCTCCCGCTGGCTGCCAACAACACCCACAACCCATTGGCCACTTGAGAAAACTCTGTCCTTCCGCTCTGAGCCTTGCTGAGGGGATCCTGGGGGATTTCCCTTCCCAGCAGAGGCGGTGGGGTGTCTGCTCTGACTGGGGCTGGGTTTCCTGCACGATGCCACCCTAAGGAAAAAAGAAAGATCCACCCACCCAAGAATTAAAAATCTCTGGTGTCTCATCTTCCCAGTGTCTCTTCAGTGGCTAAAAAACTTGCATTTGTGTGAGAAGGAAAGTCTCTTAATACAGAATATGTATAAGCAATAGATAGTTAAAATCATTTAACAACACAGAGCTAGACCTCCTCTTCCCTATTGTTAGCGCCTCGTGCTTGGTCTGCTAGAACGGCATGGCCCAGGCTAGAGTTCCAGCCCACCTGGGGCCATCTCCAGCCTTCTTCCCAGCGCCGAGGACCCAGTCTCCACACTCCCTGCAGCCTGAGCTCTGATAACTTCTCCAAAGAGAGGAGCGTTCCCAGAACTTCAGCATCCTCAGGAAAGGAGGGGAGGGGGCACTGGAAAACAAATGTCTCCTGCATGTAACACCCTCTTTCTCCAGCCTGGCCCGGCCCGGGGGGTCTCTCCACTCAGCGCATGGTCACTGAGAAGCAGACTTGGGCTCTTTGCTGTCACTCTTGCCGCTTTTTGCAGGCTTTGGCTTCAGTAAGATGAACCTGTTCAGGAGGTCTGTGTCCGAGCTGGCCTGGGCCCCCGAGTACACTTCACCTGCGGACAAAGCAGAATTTGGTACTGTTTCGTGGTCCTCACAGTATTGCAAGGAACCTCAGTTGTGTCCTTCAGTGCCTCCTGCTGGGGGAGGCTAGGACTGGAATATTATGAAGCTCCTGCAGTAATCTCTATACCGCCTCCTGCTGGAAGGGGCTGGGACTGGAGTAGCAGGAAGTTCTGCACAGCATGGGCTTTGAGTGACTGCCAGTGCTCTGACTGCATTCCCCCTACAGTGGCTTCAGGGACAAGAAGCTGGGATGGGAAGCACAGAAAGCTTCACCAGCCCTGTACAGAGCCTATGGAGCAGCAAACCAGCCCCTTCAGTAGAGGCGGTTAGAGAAGCTCTGGGCTGGAATGATCCCACAGGAGGAATGTCGGAGACACCCACCGGCATAGCTGGAGGACTCGGCGATGTTCTGCGATCCAGTGATGTGGTGCCAATAGGCGCTCCGGGGCAGCATGGTGGTGGGTGTGCAGGGATAGGAGTAGTGTTCTGTGCCCTTGTTCAGCAGCTGGAGCAGAGAGACAGAAGGTGCTGGGGACTATTTTAAACATCAGCCTAGAAGATCCAATTGCATTCAGCTCCACCGAGTTAAATACAATTATTGTCTGGCCAAGGTGGCATGAGCTGTCGGGCCTGAGAACCCTCTGACAGCAGCCACCGGAGTCAGCGATTCTGAACTCTGTCACATGGTGGGGCGTCGTCTTTTGTAATCCCAAGTGTGTCAGGTGACTGGGATCAGGAGACATCAATTTCTCCATGTGTCACCTTTATTACTTGGGCTCAGAAACCTTGGGCAAAACCATGGAGCACCCGAAGCCCTCTGGATTCCTCAGTGTGGAAGGCCCCCCACTGTGCCACTGACCAGGAGCTGCCCAAGGTAAACCCACACCTCAACCCCAATCCCCAGCCCTGAGCCCCTTCCTGCACCCAAGCCCCTCATCCCTGGCCCCACCCCAGAGCCTCTCCCACAGCCCAACCACCTGCCTCAATCCTGAGCCCCCCCAAACTCAGAGCCCCCTCCTGCACCCCAAAGCCCTCATCCTCAGCCCCAGCCCAGACCCCCTCCCACACCCTGAACCCATCATTCCCAGCCCCACCCTACAGCCCTCACCTTCGCACCCCAACCCTCTGCCCCAGCCCTGAGCCCCTGCCACACCCCAAGCCCCTCTGCCCCAGCTCCGTTGGGTCGTAGGCATCAACCATTTTCTTCAACTGGGTCACCAGAAAAACAAGTTTGAAACCCACTGCTTTATATAGCACGTACAAGGTAGTGTTACAGAGGGACCCTCACCTTTTTTGTTATCTGAGCCTTGTGCACTGAATTTGTAGCTAATCACATATATAATCCTATGATCGACTAACTAATGTATGGCTGCTAGATTCGATTTGAAGTTACAGGTTTAAGGGGTAAAGAATAGGTAGGACCACACCACAGGGGGACAGGACTAGTGAGTGTGGATTAGGTATGTAAGATAATGTGCTGCAGGCTTTAGGTCTGTAAGAGGTGACTTGGCCTGAAACAGGCTGACATGACTAGCTGAGCCAGGGAGAACGATGACAGTGGAAGATGACAGTACGAGATGTTCTGGAGAACATGCCGCAGTGTACCAGGTACTACAGCAAAAAGCCAGAGAGTAACATTTCGGGGAATGCTGTACAGTAATAACCTCACGTTGCTATGGTAACTCACTGACAGAGATGTTAATGAGAAGAAGGGGAACTAGGTGGGTAGCCTATGAGAAATGGAACAACTAAAATTCATGGGACATGCAAAATAGGGGAAAGGGGGTGAAACTCATGCAGATGCATGAGTGTAGGGGCATACAAGAAACTCAGGGTAAAAGGTGTTGCCTAATCCAAGTGGACAGAGAAGCACACCCAGAAACACCGAACGAGATGGCCACCTGTTCATCTCCCCCACCTCGGTGTTTCCATGGGAAAGAGTATGAAATCATTAATGCTGGCTAGTTTATGGGTTCTCTCCCCTCTCTGGATGCATTTCAGTGTGTGTGGCTTTGTACATCTGCTTAATAAAACTCTTGATGACTTGTCAGTGTATTACTTGGGGGTCACCCTTCCTCGTGTGTGCCAAGCGTCTCCAATCCTCATGATCTTCCCAAGGGTGAGTCTCACCCAGCTAATTCTGACATGGTTGCCATTCGGGAGCTCGAACCCTTGGCAAACGTCACTGTGGGCTCAGATACCACTGGTGATACCGAAGCATCTGTGTTATGAAGGCTACAAATCTGTATATTTCCCCTGGACAACATGACTCCCCATCCTGTGCCCTGATTTCCTCCCCCATAAGCTACTGTGCTCAGAGCTGGTTCACTAAGGAGCCCCGGCCCCAGGTACTCACCCTGACATTCTTCTCCATCTCCAGCAGGACCCTCTTGTGCTGTTCTGCGATAGCCAGGGTGGCGCTGTGCACCCGCTGGTAAATCTGCTCTCCCTCCTGGGTCTGGAAGGTGTAGAGCCCTTCCCCTGCGTCACACATCCTGCTGAGCGAGAGGACATCAATGTATAGTGTCACCCAGAGTATGATGTTCTCCCACGGCGCTCAGATACACTGTGCACACTGCGCCCAAGCACACACTGACTAAGAGAAGACACACTACATCCACACTTACTGCCATTCACATGCTCCCCCTTCACACACAGTATTCCTACACCTCACACACGTGCCTGCTATGCATACATGCCCTCGGCTTGCACATCGTATGCATTCACATAGAGACACTGGATACACCCCCACCCCCACCCCCCTTAGGCTCTTGCGCGTTATCGTTGAACGACCCTAGGCCAGAAGCAACCCGACTGGGGTTTGTTTAACAAAACAACGTGGCTACATCTTAGCAAGGGATCATTTTGTATGCACTAGCCTTTGGCCTATGGGAGGAGCACAGGTTTCGCTCTAGGGACAAAAGAACCAGTTTTCTACAGCATCTGAAAAAAATGTTGCGTGGGACAGCATGCTCTCTCAGCCACCAACAGATATCCCTCCGCCTCCTACACCAACAGGAGAAAGAGCAAACAGGCTCCCTGTTTCCAGTGATAAAACTATACTCCAGTAATTCAACAGGGAATTTTAAGTCCTTCCCCACCTTTACAAATAAATAAATAAATCACCAAACAGATTTCAGTTCAAGTTTGGTAAAAATACACGAAAACTGGAAGTGGTGGAAATTACTTTAAAAATTTGACAATTTTTGCAGGATTTTTTCTTCCTTTTGCTGTTTTTTACTGGCTCTAAAATAATCTACTAAGATGCTCAGTTGTATGAGTGTTTTGATCACACCCATCACCTGGGAATAGCAGTGACCGTAATTACTTATTGACTCTCCGTATTAACCCATCTGCTTTGATGGGTGAGGTTGCTTTTGGTGAGTTTCACATTGAACAGAAGTTACCAGGTAGTGCTGAGAGTCAGACCCTGGTATTAACTCCCCTCTGACCCAGAACATGGCGCCAGGAGCGGATCAAGGAGGGATACGAGAGGCACCACAATGTAGGAACATCAAAGCCAAGTTTAGATCACTCATTTCCCCCCATTACTCAGTCAAGTTTAGCCCTCAAGGTGGGCAGTTTGAGTCCGGCAGACGCAGGCTTCGAATACAGCTTCCCCATCCTAAGCCAGGCTCTTGGGCCAGACTGGATATTGATTTGGCATGTCCGGCTGGAAACACGGTGAGTCCGATTTCCAGAGGGGCTCAGCCTTCCAACTCTTGTTCAGCTGGGGATGTAGGTGCCTAGCACTAGTGGAAGCCAGGCCTACATTTCCAGCGGTGGCTAGTGATTTGGGGTTCCCAGTTTGAGACACCTTAAAGGGGCCTGCTTTTCAGAGATGAGAGGATCAGCACTTTCTGAAACTCAGGTCCCCGAACTTTTTACCTCACGCCCCCTCTTACCCCTGTCCATGTCTGTCCCTCCCACAGTGGGGAGCGGGACCCCAGTCACAGGGCTGGGACCAGGAGCAGATCTGGGTGGCACTCCCTCCCCCCCCCGAACATTCCTCTGCACCCCCTAGGAGTGCGCACCCCATAGTTTGGGGACCTCTGCTCTATGGCTTCTCAAGTTGGCCCTCCCCATAGTCACAGCCCCTTAGTAAGAGTCTCGTTCCCCAGGTACCTCTGATCTCTAAAACTCAGAGAAATCCTGATCTGGTGATCACCTTTTTAAACTAGTCCCGGTATAACACTGAAGCCAATTTTGCCAACTGGCCCACAAAACTCCATTCAGCCATAGGCCCCTGACGCAATACCACAGCTGACTGGCACTGATTTTAAGTCTCTGAATAAATAATTTGTTCCCTCTCAATTCTAAGGAATTGGGATCCACCCATGCTAGGGGACTAAGCGAGGTGCCCTGGAATAGCGCAGTCTTATTCACAAAGCAGGTGGGATGTTCCCCAAGAATCACTGCCAGATTCTGCTGCCAAAGAAATAAGCAGCTTTATTCTTGCAGGCGCCAGTTCAAAGGCTCCAGGGCAGGGCAGACTGGAGAGGATGAGGGTTTTCTCTCTCTATAAAAGCCTAGTGTGGTGAGTCAGCAGATGGGAAGGTCTAGTATGAAAGGGAAGCTCATGTTTCTTTCCTCTCTAGCAGGTAATTATCTGGAGTCCCTAATATCAGGCCTGGCTGATCCAAGTTACTCTGCAAACGAAGTTGCACAAACCTTCAAAGGAGGGGAACGTGGGTGATCAGGCAACTGCACTTTGACATCTGGAGACGCTGGTTCAAATCCTGCGACAAGTTGTAATTGACAAGTGTTCTTGTCACTTGTCCCTACTGCAAAAACCACCACTGCAGGATTCCTTCTCCTTTCCATTCTGGAGAGGCCCCGGGCTGGAACCGAGGTGCATCGGCAGAGCAGTGAGGGAATCCTAGCCCGGTTCCCATCTCTCACCCTCCCTCACTTCCACAAGCACAATTATTACTTGTATTCACCCAGCGTGTCTATAGATGTCTCCAGCGGCTCAGGATCCTGGCCTGCCAGAGCTCGCCCCCCATCTGCAATCGGACCGCACTGCCCCGGTACAGCCACAGCACTGTAGCTCCCTGCCCGGTGCTCCCAGCAGGCCAGGCAGAGCTGCTGCACAGAGCGTGCAAAAGGAGAGAGGAGCGTCCTACCGGCCGGCCTCGAAGGTGAACCTGGTGGCATCACGTCCATAGCGGCGCAGTGAGCACAGGGGCCAGGAGATGAGCTTCACCCGGGGGTTGTGCATGTCCCAGAGGTAGATATTTTCGTGGGTAATTTGCAGTTTACACTCCCCATACACGTCCAGGTTCGGGCAGGGCAGCAGGAACACGTTGAACCGCTCTGCGGGGGGACACAGGCAGCTGAAACCAAGGAAGGCACCATCCCTACCCCCCCACCCTCTCAAGGGAGGCAAGTCCAGGCCCCCCATCCCATCCCCAAGGAGGGACGAGCCTAGGCCCCCATCCTAGTGTGGATCCTCCACACGCAACCCCTTCTGCCATGGTGGGACAGACCCAGGCCCCTTCCCAATGCCCCCTCATACTCCTAAAGGAGGGGGGAGCCCAGCCCCCTCTCTCAGGGTGTTCCCCATCCCAGCTGCCTTCTGTTCCCCAGGGCAGCCTGCCAGGCACTGCCAGCGCTCTCACCTGTCTGCTCACACTGCACCCCGGGAGCCAGGAGGTCGGGCTCTCCCAGGCTGATGTCGTTGAGATGTGCTCCTAGGCACTCGATGGACAAGGTCTTGTACCATTCCTCGGCCTCCAGCTCTGCAGGGAGCCAAGAGCTGCCCGTCAGCCCCTGCCCCCACAGCGTCCCTCAGCTCCCCCAGCACAAGCCAGCTGGGGAACGCCCCGTTACACAGGATCCCCCTCCCCAAAGACAGGCCTGCACTATGGTCACACCTGCAGCATGTGTCCTGCTGGCTGGAACAGAAATGCACCGCAGGGACGTCCCAGCTTCTAAGGCCAATGTGATCATCCAGTCCGGCCTGCATAACCAGGACCACTGGACTCCCCTGAATGAATTCCTGGTTGATCTAGGGCATCTGTTAGAAAACCAGCCAATCTTGATTTAAAATGGCCAGTGCTGGAGAATCCACCACAAGCCCTGGTGAGTTGTGAATACCCTCCCTGTTAAAACATGGCACTTTAAGCCTGAATTTGTCTAGCGTTAACTTCCACCCATTGGATCTTGTTATACCTGTGTCTGCTAGATCAACGGCCACCTATTATCCAATCTGTTCACCCTGGAGCACCCCCAGCCAACTCAGGGCTCAGCCTGCACCGCCAGAGCCCCATGCTCGACAGACTGAGCTGGCCAGGCTGCTGACGACTGCCCCCTTGCCCTTCTCTAGCCCCGTTCATCACAAAGCACCCTAAGTGCTGTATGATGGGCCAGTTCCTGGAGTCCATGCTGAGGAGACTCTTCCTTTGTCCTCACAGGCACTTGGTGCCCAGTGGGCATTTTGCCATAGGAAGGGCTAATGAGGGAGTCCAGATTGTGGCCCAGGCCATACAGTAAAGAGATCACTCGCCCACCAGTGAAATGCAGCCACCTCTGGGGCAGAACACAGCAGATATTCTGCACCAGCAATACTACAGAGTATTTTTCAGCCAGTGTAGTGGAAAATTACTTCTCCAGTGGAAAATTCAGGGGAGATTTTGGAGCAGAAACTACTCCGGCTTGAATTTGACGGTGACCCCAGAGTTAACACCTCTCCTCATGCGATCTCCAATAACGACAAGTGTCAGCACCGGAGGGGTTACACCTTATTCCCAACACAGTGCCCCATGGCAAAGACTACAGTTTTTTCACGGATAATTTCAATCAATGTCATGGCAGGGTGCCAGAAACAAGGCCATGTCACAGAAAGGGGGGGGGAAACGAGGGCTGGGAGGAGGGCTGGAGAGCGATCCCACCCATGCTAACTCTGCAGCAGCAGCTCCTGTCCTTCGGAGGGTATTAGCTCCCTGCTCCAACATTGTGACCTGTGCACATAGCACCTCTCAGGGTTGGTGCATCCACCCTCCGGAGATGGAGGTGGAGAGCCAGGTTTATTGGCGTTGCCACCTAGCGCATAGGGCCGCACGCCTCTGGGGTTTGGCACATCTTCCCCACGAGGAGCCACCACCATGCGGGCCAGGTCGCAACGCCCAGAGCGGAGAGGAGCTGCCCTCGCAGGGCTCACCGACTTCAATCAAAGTCACGGTTACGGGGAACACCGTGACCTCCAGGCTAGGATGGTAGCCGGGCTGGAGCATTGGCTCAGCACTGACTCAGCAGGAAGAGCACCACCTACCCCGCCGCCAGCACCTGGGAGTCTCCCAACCCTGCCTCGCCTTTGGGGAGCGAAGAGGCTCCCAGCAGCGGTGTGGAGCTGTAAACCAGAGAAGGCACAACGTCTCTGAAGGAGCTCTCCTGCCTTCCCCCAACCAGGCCAGGGCGTCAGGATCCAGGATCTCAAAGTGCTGCACCCACACTGACTGACTGACCCCCCCTAGTCCCCATACGAGGGACGGGCTGATCTCCCTCAAGACCCCCGGCATGCCGCAGCAGGCTGGCTCCCAGTCCTGCAGGCAGCTTCCCGCATTGGGTGGCAGGCTGGAACTCCTGAACCAGCTTCCCTGGCATTCAGAACGAAGGGATTTAATTAACGAAGGAGAATTAATCCTGCAATCAGCACAGTCGCCCCGGGGTTATTTCTGCTGAGCTCCGACTCTGTCCTTATATTGCCCCCATGTTTTCACTG
The DNA here is from genome assembly GCF_007399415.2 of Gopherus evgoodei. Taxonomy (NCBI): domain Eukaryota; kingdom Metazoa; phylum Chordata; order Testudines; family Testudinidae; genus Gopherus; species Gopherus evgoodei. Next base: position 7,523,461 of record NC_044333.1, on the reverse strand, counting down.
TGCACCAGGTTTTGGATCAGAAACAGACGGTTTCAGCAGCTGGCTAGGGACGGTTGGGCCCCCCAGAAAGGCGAGGGAGGGGATTAGGTCTGTGGGGTAAACGTATTAGAGGGTGTTGCTGCTAAAAATAACCAGTTAACAATGTAGCTATTTAAATGGTGATCTTGAGCCCGTGGAGGTGACTCTGAGCCCTAAAGAAGAGGTGAGGGGATTGCACCCAGCCAGCGGCGAGTTTAGGCTCTCTGCAGACTCAGGCGGATGCCAGCCAGTCAGGCACATTTTAAAGCTGCCTTTGCAACCACAAGGCCTGGGAACATTGTGTTAATCAGTGAAAGTGGCAATTCTACACCACACTGCCTTGGCAGTCACAGGGGCCTTGCTGTACTGACAGGCACCGTGGGCCACACTCTCCAAAGGGCTCCACACCTTTCTGAAAGCCGGGCCTGGCGAGATGGAGTGACCTGTCCACCATTACAGAGGGAATCAGAAGCAGAGTTAGGAGGAGAACCCAGGCATCCTGGCTGCCAGTCCCAATCTCTACGCATGCTTCCCCTGGCCTTTCCCCAGCCCAGCAGCTCGCGACCATGCCAGCTCCAGGCCAAAACCCACACAATCCTCCTACCCGAGTCACAGGTGAAGGTCCTGGCCGAGTCGTCGGTGAAGATGATGGCCACGGCCTGCCTCTTGGTCTCTTTCGGCAATCGCGTGATGCACTTCACATTGCTGATCTCCGTGACCTGCACAGGGAGACGCGTTCCTGAGCTGTGCCATCTGCGTTCCGCACCCCACCCCTCCCTCCCCCCTTTTCTGCACCGAGTAACGGGGCTCCCTCAAAGTCTCCCCTCCTCCGCCTGGCTCCTCTTGGTTTCTCCACTGCTCAGCACCAGATATTCAGGGGGAGCCTCTACCTTCCCCAGGGAGAACCGCAGGGGACTTAGCACGGGGGGCATAGAAAGCCACGTGAGAACCTGTATTTCAAGGGAAGAGTCCACAGCTATCGGAGATCAATTGCAACAAGAAAATCTGGCAGAAAACAGTTCTCCTGAGGAACCCAGGCTAGGGAAGGAGAAGCGTAAGCTCATTGGGAAATAGGCAGGTAAAGGGCCATGACACTTGGATCCTGCATAGCCTAACATACCCTGCATACCCCATAACAATCACCCTGCCTGAAGAATTCTTCACCGCAACGTACTTTTGATCAGCCCCGTAAGAATCCTGGCGACAAGTGGGGAGGGAGGCTGGCTATGGGGGAGCGCCCAGCTGCTTTGGTCCCACCCAGCAGGAGTCACTGTATGGAAGGTAAGAGCGCTGGCTGTGGCAGGAGCTGCTCTGGTCCACCCAGGCAAGGTCGCTGTGGGAAAGGGGTAAAGCGCTGGCTGGGGCGAGATCTCTGCCTCAGTGATTTATTCAGCTGTGTCAGAGCAAAGGGGCAGCAATAGCAAGACTCTCCAACCTTTGGCATCCACGCAGGCACACTGATTCTCGTCCGGATACTTCTCTAGCCGCTGGGCCCTTTAACTGGAGGATTTCCTGAACCCCAGCCAGCACCTCCGAAGAATCTGCCAGAGAGACACCAAACACAGAGCTGCAGCATGGACCAGCATCCCTGCATTTGAACAGGACATCTCGAAGGCATTTTTCCCAGTGATCAAACGCCTCCTGACTGGGGTTTTCCTGTCCGAATAAACAGCATCCACATGGAGCAAAGTAAGCGGCACTCACCCTCCCTTTGCTGACCCGCCGGGGGAACTGCTGAAGAGGGGCAGCAGCGGGTTATGGTTAAGCCCTAAACTTGTGCAATGACCAACCTCGTTTCGAGAAAAATCCAGGGGAACCCTCTTGCAGTGAATCCGTTTGCTTCCTATCGGTCACGCTAGCTTCTTCTAGGCCAAGAGGGCCAAGGAGCTGTGAGCGTTATGGCCACATCTGTTGGAATCTAACAAGTAACTGGCTCAGAAACTGCAGGCCGGGGCCCTAGACAAGCACGTCAGATCGATCATCGTCCAGTGAGAAAGGACCAGACATCACTTCAAGCCGCCTGTTTGATGGAGCCATGCACCTGGACTGTACGGGAACAGCCCCGCAGGACAGAGCGGCAACACCCTCAAAGTGGGGAGCCAACAGCCCCTGAACCATGGCCCCGCCCCTTCTTGTTGAGGCCCCGCCCTCGCACCACGCCTTCTCCCCAAGACCTGCCCCCTGCTTGCTCCTCTCTGTCCCGTTACCTCCCATCACTCGCCCTTATGTTGGTAAAAGTGGCATGGCCTGAAAGGGCGCACATGTTGCTTTCGCAGGCCGAGCTTTATGCCCGCATGACAGCCACGGCCTGTATAGTGCAGGCAGCAGCAGGGGGCCCAGAGAGGTTCCCTTGCCTGCAACTCAAACCGGCGCTCTGTGGGCCTGCTCTCCTCCCGCTCACACCAGTGGATCATGTTTTCACGTCTGCTCACTTTCACCAACATCAGCAGAGTTCTTCCCGCTACCGCCCAGAACAGCCCTCCAGTTCTGGAGCTGCAGATGCAGCGTTCGGCAGTTACCGCGTTCCAGACAAAGACAGACAAACAGAAATATCAGGCTGAGCTCGACTGGATGACGATCTAGGCTGGACATTACAGCAGGTTCCCCCACGCATAGATTTGCTTGATGGTGTGAGCTCCCTTTAAAGGCAGTCTGCCCCACATGCTGGCTGTGGAAATCACTTACTGCGACCAGCGGTTCTCAAACTTTCGCAACCCAGGACCCCCACTTGATTTAAAATTTTCCAGGACCCTCAAGCTCCTCCACTCAGCCCTTGCTCCGCCCCCTTC